>NC_142031.1:81535495-81838495 GCF_982192425.1 Myodes glareolus | reverse complement strand
AAAACTAGTTTGGGAAGAAGTTGGAATGTTGCAAATTCCTAGTTTAATTATACTTTATCTTAGGCTAGCTTTAGTCCTCTCGATATTCCTAGCCCACCTCTTTATCAGATCTACTATCCTGTGAGTAATGGATAAAAATCTTTTGAAATTAGTATCTTAGCAGACAACTAGCTTCCATCAACCCTGAAGCTAAGAATGTCATCAGATAGCACCTGAAGCCTATAGGAGAGACCCCCATCTTGCTATACCTTGCCTCTCTGATGTTTCCAACAGTGTAGTCTCTAAATGTCTTGATTGATAACGCTCTTAATTCTGCTACAATAAGGCTCCATTAAAGTACCTCTATGTGGGACCAAGAAACCTCTTGGGAATGGACAGTGTTAGGTTATTACAAAGCAGTTGTAGGGAGAGTGAAGGTGATAAGAATCAGAGGCTTGGTCTGACCTTAGGTAGGACCATGTTAATTCACAGCAAGGTGGCATCTTGTCAGAAATGTGTGCAGATGGCCAAAATGTCTAAGAAGATGGAACGTGGTTTATGATAGCGGTGGAGATGGTTGCAAATGGTTTCTGTAGTTTGCAAAGGAAGCAGGGAAATATAACCTTCCATGGCGAGCCCTCTCTCCTTCCCTCCCTTCCTCCCCACTTCATTAATTGTCTGTAGGTTTTTCATCTAGGATGGGTCCCTGTGAGATTTCCCCTATTCATTTTGGCATGTCAGCTGATGTCATTATGAAGGTCTTGTTTAGGTCCCCATATTGTTGCTATTTCGTGGGTGTGGCTTCCCTCTCATACACAGAAGATACAGTGTCACAGTAGACATCCTGGTTCTCTGAGTCTTTCAAATCTTTCTGCCCCTTCTATGATATTCCCTCATATTTTCATGGGTCATTTTTGTTTGTTTTGTTGTGACTGGGTTTAATTAGGGCTGCTTGTGTGAGCGTGGGTATGGGGCAATATGTTATGGAGCATGAACAAGCAATTCTTTACTTTTGTATGTGTGTGTATGCATCTATGTGTGTCTATGTCTCATTGTGTATGTGTACATGTGAATATGTGTGCACAAATTTGTGTATGTGTCCATATGTATGTGTGTGTGTGTGTGTATGTGGGGGGGTCAGAGGTCCTTCAAGAGTTGGCTTTCTCCTTCCACTTTGTGGGTTCCAGAAATCAAACTCAGGATGTTAGGCTTGGTGGTAATTGCCATTACCTGCTGAGCCATTTCCAGTCCATGGATAGGCAACTTAACATTGAAGAAATGTTACCTTCCTTTGGCAACTGTAAAACTGTCAATAGCTCCTTGTCCAGGAGGGGCAGAGCCTCCTAAGCCTCCCCTACCACAATGGACTACTTACTGATGGCCCTATCTTGTGCAGGTCTTGTGGAGCTAACCATAGCTATTCAGGGTTTCTGAGTTCCTGAATGCAATGCTGTTCAGAACGTGGCAATTCACAGAACTTCTCCCCTTGTCTCTTGCGTCCTTTCTCCACCTATTTCTCTGACTTTTGGGTTAGAGTCTCCCTATATAGTCCTACCTGGCCTGGAATTCACTGTGCAGACCATGCTGGCCTCGAACTTTGGGGTGATCCTTCTGGCCTCTGATGACTGGGGTTGTAGGCACGACACTGAGTCCGGTTGAGTTTTAGGTTTAAGTAGAACTGAAGCAGAGCAAGGGTCCATATCCCCCGGGAATCCTGTTCTACAGCATCATCCATCATTCTCTCCATTTGGCTCTGCAAGGTGGACCTAAGAAATTCTTATTGCTGGACCTAATCCCCGGGGATGTTGGCTTCCCCAGCATGTAGCCTCACCCTCATGGATAATTGCCCCACCTGGTGGTGGAGAGACTGTTCCTTCAGGCTCTGTTGATCTGAAAACCAAGATGACCTCAGGTTTAACACAATGAGGAGAATGAAATTGGCTAGGTTAGGTGGCAGACACTCTTTGATGACAGCCATGTGTATGCAGAGGCAAGTGGGAGTCGGAGGCAAGGCAGAGTGGACAGATACAGAAAGAGTGACGTCAGGCTCTCTGGAGTCACTGTGGGCCCGAGGGATAAGGAGACCCTGAGTTTAGTAAAAGCAGCTTCTAAGCACATGGAATAGGAGGAAGGAGGGAGGGAAGGAAGGAAGGAAGGAAGGAAGGAAGGAAGGAAGGAAGGAAGGACTAAAGGGAAAGAAAAAAGGAAGGAAGGGAAGAAAAGGAGCTAGGAAGGAAGGAGAAAAGAAAGGAAGTAGAAAAAGAAGGAAGGGAGAGAGAACAAGAAGGAAGGAAGAAAGAAAGGAAGAGAGGGAAGGAAAGAAGAGAGGGAGGAAGGAAGAGAGGAAGGAAGGGAAGAGTACCGTTCTCCCCACCTGCCATTACCTGTAAAGCCAAAGACTTGCTTAGCCTGTGACTCTAGGACAAAATGTGAAAAGGAACTGAGTCCTAAATGGATGTCACTCCTCAGGAGGAGGCAAGGAGCTGTTAACCACCAGTGGACAAGGAGGGCGATATCTTCTGTGCAGACGCTGTGACCATGAAGATCAGGTCTGACCAGGTCTGGAATCCCTCGCTTGGCAAAAAAATTCACTGCTGGATGTTTGTGTAATGGGAGCGTTCCTGTCAAGGAAAGGGGCCCAAACTGGAGGCTCCCAGAGGCTGAAGTGGATCTGTAGACACCGTAGATCTGGGTTTGAAAGTTTTAAATCATTCGCTACATGAAAGATGTCTATTTGCTTTCACTTTATGAATTTGTTGGGGAAATTGGGAAGAAAATACGGAGTGCACCTCAGACACCACGTCCTCACACTCTTTGAGTCATTGTCAGGGCACAGCTTTTGAAATGTCCAGACAGGATTTGAGCCTCAGCTTATGAAGATACTGTTGGATAACTTGACTTGCAGGAATCCTAAATTCTCTGGACCGACTTCCATCATGGTGACATGTCTTTCCTGGCTCACTAGGTTGCAGTGTATTAGAACAAGGATGTGTGCATCTTTAGGTAGCTCCCACAGCCTGAACCAGGCCATGCTTCCATGCCCCTCTCTCAGGACCGAGAGTAAAAAAGCAGTTCGTGTTGTGAGCTGACAGCTTTGAATTTTTGACACCAATCTCCTCCATGCTGTCTGGGACATAGGCAATACAAAACTAGATCATGTGATGTGAAACTTCCTGTCATCCCTATAAAGTTTCAAAAAGTAAAAATTCTCGGTTTGGGGGATTGGTCTAGAGACTCCCGGGGTGGGGGTTGCTCTGGGAGTGCCCTGAAGAAGCTCCTCTGTCTCTATCACCAGCACCATCATCTCCCATGATACTCCTCTCCTCTCTCTCTCTCTCTCCCCCCTCTCCCCCTACTCATTGAAGTCTCCCTTCAGTTTTAAAAGGAAGCATCCTCTTGTCTTTAAGCTTCCATCTAGCTTATACTCTATATAGTGAATTGTTTCCCTTTGATACCTTTCTACCTAGGGGCTCCATCATGGCCTTGAGGCCTTTTCATTATAATGAAGCTCATTGGAGGGAATGGTGCGTCAATCACCTTCCCTTCAGGACCAATGGCTGTGTGGTGGTTTAAAAGAAAATGGTTCCCAAAGAGAATGGCACTCTTAGGAGGTGTGGGCTTTTTGAAGTAGGTGTGGTCTTGTTGGAGGAAGTGTGTCTCTATGGAGGCGGGCTTAGAAGTCTCCTATATGCTTAAGCCATGCCCAGTGCTTCAGTTCACTTCCTGTTGCCTTTAGATCAAGATGTAAGGACTCTCAGCTCCAGCACCATGTCTGCCTGCATGCCTTCTTGCTATCTGCCATGGTGATAATGGATTAAATCTCTGAACTATAAGAGAGCCACCCCAGTTAAATGATTTTTTAAAATAAGAGTGGCTATGTTCATGGTGTTGCTTCACAGCAATAGAAACCCTAAAACAGGTTGCTATTTTCTGCTTTTTATCATTATAACAATGTAATGCTAGCAATTGGGGTGCTCATAAAATGATGCCAAGCAGTCTTCTAGGCTCTTTACAAGTCATTTGTCATTGTAGGTCACTGTCTTTCAGAACTACAGAAGTGGGCCAGCAAGATGGCTCAGCAGGTCACCAAGCCTGGAAACCTGAGTTCAGTCCCTAATCCCCACACTGTGGAATGAGAGAACTGACTGCTGCCATTTGTCTCTTGAATTACACAGACAAATTGTGATGGTTTGAATGAGAATGTCCCACATAGGGTCAGGTGTTTGAATGCTTGGTCCCCAGGTGGTAGTACTGTTTGACGAGGTTTAGGAGGTATAACCTTGGGCCATTTCCTCTGAGCCCTCAGCTTCTGCTCTGGTTGTCATGTCGGCTGCCTAGCCTCAACTCTATCATCACAGACTCTGACTCTGGAACCTTTAGTCCAAGTAAACTCTTTCTTCTGTAAGGTGCCTTAGTCATGATGTTTTATCACAAAAACAGAAAATGCTCCTCTCTCCCTTTCCCCCTTTCTTTCTTTTACACACACACACACACACACACACACACGAGAGAGAGAGAGAGAGAGAGAGAGAGAGAGAGAGAGAATGATTTTAAAAAGTAAAAAGAACCCAGAAGGCAAAACCAATCATACAAATAAGCAAAACCGCATTTTACTAACGAGGAACGGAGGAACCCACTGATCCCTCCTTTTTCCTCGTTAAACAGCTTCAGTGGTAAAGCGGTATTCAAACCTAGAGCCTGCCCTCTGACGGATCTCTTTACCACAAGAATTGTCACTCTGTTTATTTTTCTTTAGTTCCTACTTCCTCCCAGCTTTAAAAGTTGTTCTTATTATGTTCTTTAATTCTATACCTGTGTGTGTATCTGCACATATGTGCAAGTACCCATAGAAGCCAGAAGTGTTAGATCTTTTTAGAGCTAGAGCTACAGGTGGCCATGAGCCATCCACTGTAATATGAGGGGGCCTGCTTGTTGGAGTTTATGTCCTGCCCAGTTCCCCACAGCCGGCAAGCCCCAAAGAAAATCACACAGAGATCTCCATAAGTTATAAAACTCATTGACCCATTAGCTCAGGCTACTTATTAGCTCTTGTAGCTTATATTAACCCATTATTCTTATCTATGTTAGCCACATGGCTCGGTACCTTTCTCAGAGGGGCAGGTCACATCTTGCTTCTTCGGAGTCTGGGCAGAAGTGGGGGGAATGGGCTTCCTTCTTCCCAGAATACTCCTGTTCTCCTCGCCCTGCCTCTACTTTCTGTCTGGTTGACCCGCCTATACTTCCTGCCTGGCCAATCAGCTTTTAATTAAAATATGATTGACAGAATACAGGCAATTCTCCCACAATCCACCATTGGTAATGGGAACCAAACTCTGATCCTCTGCAAGAGCAGCAAGTGCTCCTGACTGCTGCACCATCTCCAGTGCCCTCCTTCCCCATTAAAGCAGAAAGGTGGGATAAGCGGACTCACTGCCCACATGACTCAGTCTCCACCTGTGACTAAAGATTTGCCTTCTACTTTGTTGTCTCACTGGTACCCAAGGGGCAGCTCTCCCTCTGAAGCCACAGAGAAGTAGAATCACCCATCAGTTGACTAAAGTGGGGAAATTAAGATTGGAATATAGGGCGGCTGGAGAGATGTCTCAGTGGCTAAGACCACTGGCTGCTCTTCCAGAGGACCTGGGTTCAGGTCCCAGCACCCACATGGCAGCTCACACCTGTCTGTAGCTCCAGTTCCTGGGCTTCTGACACCCTCACACAGATATACATGCAGGCAAAACACAAATGCCTACAAAATAAAAATAAATGATATATTAAAAATAATTGGAACATAGGTTTAATGTGGAAAAGTATTCTGCTTCCGCACTGAGAAGCTGGGAGAAGGGAGATTCTCAGAGATGTGGAGGAGCACCCCTAGAGCCATCACATGGAGGAGACTTAGCTCCTGATTCATCAGCTCTGACTGAGTCCTCGTTGCAGCCTATGACAGACATGCACACCTGTGTGGAATGGGACTGTATCAAGTTCCTGATTCATCAACTTTAACCGAATCACCTGCACCCAACAGACCTTGTCACAGCATATGACAGACATGCACACCTGTGTGGGACTGGATTGTGTCGAGAGAAGCTCTGGCTCTTTACCCAGGGAAGCATTAACATAACCAGGTAATAATGTGCTGGAGGGAAGGCAGTGGTAGACAGAGGCAAAAGAAATAGTAAAAGCATTTGATTGCTATTACTAAAGCTACACCTGAAAGGAAAATACACTAGAAGACTGGGCAAGGTTCAACTTAACTTATTCTCAATGAGAAATAATGAAAACAAAACATGGCTCTCTTGGCAAGCTAAAAGACAAAGGAAGGTGGAAATAAAACAATTTCCAAAGGCTGAGGATGGTTGAAACCAATGGGAATTCTACTCGCTACTGAATGAAAGAAGAAAGAAGAAAGGAAAGACATGATCACTCCTAGGAATGGTGAGGAGAAAGTTTATTGTAGATAAAGGGAAAGCCTAGCCAGAGGCAGGGACATCTGGGAGAGTCCAGAGTGAACATGAGAAGACTGAGGTGGGCCATGTGTTTAGGGATGAGGAGCAGCTGTCAACCAAGAGGGGTAGTCTGGGCTATGAGACTGGCACAGCACAGGAGAGGGCACTCCAACCCCTGGGCTGGAGGAGCTCATGGTAGGGGCAGGGTATGCCAGACAGAAGGGCCCTGTAACAGGTAAGTGTAAGCATTACAGCTTAGATAGAAAAATATCCTGGAAGCCAGGAGCCAAGGAATACCACAAACACACTGCACAGCAAACCTCACACAAGAGATTTATTGGGAGGGGAAACACCAAGAGGGTGGCTGCCTCTGCTCCAGTGAGGAACAGCAGGGAACTGAACAGGACACAGGGCTTATATAGAGTTTCTTGGGAGCAGAGCTTCCAAGGGTGAAGATTTCTAGGGTAGGGACTCATGGGATTTCATGAACAGAGATTTGATTTTTTACTCTGTAGGGTGAGGCGGCGGGGGCTGAGTCCAACTAGAATGTTATGTGGGTGGAATTTGGCAGTGGGAGGTCCTTGGGAGGGCTAGTCACATGCTAGGAGGCTTGGGGTGCTTATAGTAGAGACAGAGAGATACTGGAATAACCTGGTGCCAGTGGCTGCTTTGACAAGTCTCAGGTTTGAGACCTAACAGCTAAGAAGTACCTAGAGACTCCAGGAAATGGGCCCGTCACCTTGTCTGAGCAGCACAGTAGAGTTGACCCTGTTGTCAAGGCAGAGCTGAGAGAGCCCAAGAATGTGAACATGGGAGACCTGGTCTCACCTCTCATCTGCCATATAGCAGCATGGGCAGGAGAGAGCTATCCCCCTGCCCCACTGTCAAATGTTTTACTCAGAAATTAACGGGTTGATGTCTCAAGTACTGAAGCAAGTAACTGTTCCAGTTGTCCTTTGTGTCATGCTAAAGCAGTCTTTTGCCTTCTTCCCCTCTCTTGTATTGGGGTACAGAAGTGTATGAAAAATAAACACAGGCGAACTCAGAACTCAGCATTCAGTATCTGCTGAGTTGCCTTCCCGTTACTATCCTGTGTCTCTGTGTTTCCTATCTCTGTTCCTCCTACCTAACATTTCTAATCCTCACGCCCTTACCCTGGAATGTACAAACCCGCCGTGGCTGAACCATGGCAAAAGCCACCCCTAAAAAGTGGGCTTATGATATGTGGTGCCCAGAAGTGTGATCAGTGGTTCAGGGGTGCATGCGATGGGCATCACACGTGAATGAGACACCACAGGTGTAAAATTAAAAGGTTAATGATCGAATACATATAGATGATTAATGTGGAAAGGTGGTGAAGAAAATCGGGAGTAAAATGGTATATAGATGTAAATATGAGACAAGGAAATAGTATTCAACTGTCTGTACAGTTGCTTGGATATATTTTGATAGCCAGAGGAGCTGGAGGGAGCTGAGGGCCTGTTCCTCAGCAATGGTCTGGGTTACCACTGAGATTGTGGCCACCGTGTGCACATGCTGTAGCCAGCTGACTGAATCTGTCCCACACAATGCCAGAGAGACAGAAAAGGCAGGGGACAGAAAAGTTTGGAGGGCTATGCCTCCCACAGCCAGTGCCCAGAGCTGGTCGACAGAAAATGGATTGAAGTAGTGTGGCCTGATACAGGAATTCTTCTAATTGTATGATTACAAGATTTAGACTAAAAAAGCAGGGATAGTAGAAATGGCAAGGCTATACCCATCTAAGCTTGTAAACGCAGTGGTCTCAGAGATGCTGCAGTGACAGGCACCTGGGAACCTGAGCTATAGCTAAAAATTGGCCCGCTGGTTCCAGTCTGTGGCCTGACCGCAGACCGTGGCCTGTACCCCACCCAGGCACAACAGCAATGTGGGACTGCCCCACCTGGTCCCAGGCCCGTGACGGACAGCCAAGCTGCAAAAAACATAGCCAGTTGCCTTAGCCTAGCAGACAGTTGGGGTGGCAGCACAGCTCTGTCCTGTCCAGACAGGTGTCTGTGAAAATGTGAGTTAGCTAGGCAGATTTGCAACTTGGATTAGAAAGACAGTTTATAAACTTTAAATAAAATATCCAATAGTTATGGTCCTGTTTATTGCTGCTTTCAGAGGATCACGAGTCCCTCAGTGAGACTATTTAAGAAAGTAATAATTTTAATTCCACCAGAAAGCTTACAGAAACTGCCAGACAAGTATTGACAAATTAATTATGTCAATTAATTATGTCAACCTTGGCAAGCAAGTATATTGCCTACAAAACTTACTCCCACAGTGGTTCTGTGGCAGAACAATCCTCTTATATGGATCCACCTTCCTGTTTTGCCAAACCCTTATCTTGAAGCAGTAGCTTGTTTAGTACAAAAAAAGACAGATGGAATCTAGGCAATATTTTGGCAGAGAACCTAATATGATCAATGGTCCTCATGCTAAGCAATAGTTTGATTGATTATTTTAAAATAGTGATTCTTGGGCAATTGAATTTGTTCAATTTGAAGGCCATATTAGTAACCTTTTCCCAGCTGACTTGTTGCTGTAATTCACATAACTAAACAATTTGGATTACTCACATTGCAGAGTTTGGCAAATTAAGATATGTGCATGTGACAATTGATACATATTCATGCTTCTTAATGGCCTCTGCACAAACTGGAGAAATTACTAAGCATGTGTTTAAAGTGCTTTTCGTATGTGTGAATCCCTAAAATTATAAAAGCAGGCAATGGGTATGGGTATGTTAGTAAAGCATTTCAGCAATTTTCTTCCCAATGGAATATTGAACATAAAACAGACATTCCTTATAACCCTCAAGGACAAGGAATTGTGGGGCATGTCCATGGCTCCTTGAAAACACATCTTCATACGATAAAATCAGGGGACTTATACCCTCGGTTGCTACATAATGCCTTAAATCATGCCCTTTTTACTCTAAACATCTTGAATATGAATGCTTGTGAGCAATCTATCTTGGACAGATTTTATGATGCCACCAAGACAACCTTTGCTAAAGCAAGGTGGAAAGACCCTTGCACTGGATTATGGAAAGGGCCTGACCCTGTATTAAAACGGGGTCAAGGACACATCTGTATTTTTTCCCAGGAGGATGGTGAAACACAATGGTTTCCAGAATGTCTGGTCTAATGTGTACAACAAAAGGATGCCAGCCCTGGTGACACTGCAGCCCCTGATGACCCCACAGAAAAGGCAGAATGAGGTTCCTGAGTCTGTGTTCCTGGTTTCCTTAATATCATCATGCTGCAGTCTGAGATAGGAAGGAAGATCATGGTGATGACTGGTAATTCCCAGTTGCTTGGTAGACCTACTGCACAAACTTCCAGACCTTGGTGTGTCTTGTTTGCTTTGGAGCTGACCCAGGAACACTGACTGAATGTTTGGCAGTTTATCCATACTACATTTTAGGTACAGATCTCATTTTCCCAGCATGGTGTTCAACCTGTTGTTGAAATAAAAGACCTGAGAACTGAGATCTCAATTTTCTCCTCTGGGGGAAAAAAATTCATCACAAAGGGTGTCTGAAGCCCCTCTTCAGAAATGAGGAGAAATAGCCTAAAGGCAGATCCTGTCATTGCTGAGCAAAACATTGCTCAAGCTAAACCCTGGAACCACCATGTGAAGCTTCTGTTTGTGAAGTAACAATTGCTTACTACTGGCACCTCTGAGGGCAGCTGTTTGTACACTGAGAACATTAAAATCTTATTTTTAAAAGTTAATATTTAAGTTGTTAAAGTAACAAAATAAAAAACTAGTCATTAAACTTTTAAATTCTGTTTACAGATTATAACAACATATGCAATACTCTAGTGAATTGCTAATAATCTCTGTGACTGGCCTTTGATTGCTAAAATGGCCTTTGAATATGTTTTATATTACTTATAGGCTTTGTAAATTAAATACATTTAAATATTTTAGATGCATTTATACTTTTTAATGGATTCTATCTCAAGAGATGATATTCTTTAATAAATAGTACCAAAGATCTTAACTCTTGTAAATCTAATAAAAATTAAACTTCTAAAAATAGGAAATTTTATCTTTCTCTAACTGTTATAATATTGTGAACAAACAGTATAATGTCTACACCATCTCTATTGCATTTTTTATTAGGTCTATATGATTAACATGTGACATACTCCAAAGACTCAAATTCTTGAACACAACTGCCAAATGTACAGATTATTTCCAATATTTTTATTTGACTTTATTATTATTATTTTTGATATTTATTGAGCTCTACATTTTTCTCTGCTCCTATCCCTATCTCTCCCCTCTCTACTGCAACCCTCCCCAAAGGTCCCCATTCTCCCAATTTACTCAGGAGATCTTGTCTCTTTATACTTTCTACTTCCCATGTAGATTAGACCTATGTAAGTCTCTCTTAGTATCCTCATTGTTGTCTAAATTCTCTGAGATTGTGGTTTGTAGGCTGGCTCTTTTTTGCTTTATATTTAAAAACCACCTATGAGTGAGTACATGTGATAACTACCTTTCTGTGTCTGCGTTACCTCACTCAAAATAATGTTTTCTAGAACCATCCATTTTCCTGCAAAATTCAAGATGTCATTTTTTTCTGCTGTGTCGTACTTCATTGTATAAATGTATCACATTTGCCTTATCCATTCTTCAGTTGGGGGGAATTTAGGTTGTTTCCAGGTTCTGGCTATGACAAACAAAGCTGCTATGAACATAGTTGAGCACATGTCTTTGTGGCACAATTGTGTATCCTTTGAATATATACCCAAAAGTGGTATTACTGGGTCTTGAGGAAGGTTGTTTCCTAATTTTCTGAGAAATCACCACACTGACATGCAAAGGGGTTGTACCAGCTTGCATTCCCACCATCAATGCAGAAGTGTTCCCTTTTCCCCACAACCTCCCCAGCATAAGTTGTCATCCGTGTTTTTGATCTTGGCCATTCTTACAGGTGTAAGATGGAATCTCAGAGTTGTTTTGATTTGCATTTCTCTGATGATTAAGGATGTTGAACATTTCCTTCCTTAAGAGTCTTTCAGTCATTTTAGATTCCTCTGTTGAGAGTTCTCTGTTTAGGTCTGTACTCCATTTTTTTTATTGGATTATATGTTCTTTTGGTGTCCAATTTTTTGAGTTCTTTGTATATTTTGGAGATCAGACCATTGTCTGATGTGGGGTTAGTGAAGATCTTCTCCCATTCTGTAGGCTGTTGTTTTGTCTTGTTGTTTGTGTCCTTTGCTTTACAGAAGCTTTTCAGTTTCAGGAGGTCCCATTTATTAATTGTTTCTCTCAGTGTCTGTGCTGCTGGGTTATATTTAGGAAGTGGTTCCCTGTGCCAATGCATTCAAGTGTACTTCCCACTTTCTCTTCTATGAGGTTCAGTGTGACTGGCTTTATGTTGAGGTCTTTGATGCATTTGGACTTGAGTTTTGTGCATGGTGATAGATATGGGTCTATTTTCACTCTTCTATATGTTGATATCCAGTTATGCCAGCACCACTTGTTAAATATGCTTTCCTTTTTCCACTTGATTTTTTTTGCTTCTTTATCAAACAGCAGGTGGTCAAAGATGTGTGGATTGATATTCGGGTCTTTTATTCAGTTCCGTTGGTCCTCCTGTCTGTTCTTATGCCAATACCAAGCTGTTTTCAGTATTGTAGCTCTATAGTAGAGTTTGAAGTCAGGGATTGTGATGCCTCCAGAAGTTCTTTTATTGTACAGGTTTGTTTTAGCTATCCTGAGGGTTTTTTTTTTGTTGTTGTTGTTGCTGTTTTTCCATATGAAGTTGAGTACTGTTCTTTTGAGGTCTTTGAAGAATTTTGCTAGGATTTTGATGGGCATTGCGTTGAATATGTAGATTGCTTTTGGTAAGATTGCCATTTTTACTATGTTAATTCTGCCTACCCAAGAGTTTGGGAGATCTTTCCACTTTCTGGTGTCTTCTTCTATTTCTTTCTTCAAAGATTTGAAGTTCTTGTCATACAAGTCTTCCACTTGTTTCGTTAGAGTTACTCCGAGATATTTTATGCTATTTGTGGCTATAGTGAAGGGTGTTGATTCTCTGATTTCTTCCCCAACCCTTTTATCATCTGTATATGGGATGGCTACTGATTTTTAATTAAGTTAATCTTGTATCCTGCTACATTACTGAAAGTGTTAATGAGTTGTAGAAGTTCCTCAGTAGAATTTTTGGGATCACTTATGTAAACTATCATATCATCAGTAAACAATGAGAGTTTGACTTCTTTATCAGTTTGTATCCCCTTGATCTCCTTTTGGTGTCTTATTGCTTTAGCTAGGACCTCAAGAACCATATTGAATAGATATGGAGAGGTGAACAACCTTGTCTTGTTCCTGATTTCAGTGAGATCACTGGGAGTTTCTCTCAATTTAGTTTGATGTTGGCTGTTGGCCTGCTACCTATTGCTTTTATTATGTTTAGATATGTTCCTTGTTTCCCTGCTCTCTCCAAGACCTTTATCATGAAGAGATGTTGTATTTTGTCAAAAGCTTTTTTTGGCATCTAATGAGATGATCATGTGGTTTTTATTTTTCAGCTTGTTTATATGGTGGATTGCATTGACAGATTTTCATATGTTGAACCATCCCTGCATCTGTGGGTCGAAGCTGACATGATCATGGTAGATGATGGTTCTGATGTATTCTTGGATTCGATTTGCCAGTATTTTATTTAGTATTTTTTGCATCAATGTTCATGAGTAAGATTGGTCTGTAATTCTCTTTCTTAGTAATATCTTTCTGTGCTTTGGGTATCAGGGTAATTGTAGCCTCATAAAAAGAGTTTGGCAATGTTCCTCCTGTTTCTATTATGTGGAATAAATTGAGGAATATTGGAATTAGTTCTTCTTTGAAAGTCTTGTAGAATTCTGAACTGAAACCATCTGGTTCTGGGCTTTTGGGGGGGGGGGAGTTGGGAGATTTTTGATGACTGTTTCTATTTCTTCAGCAGTTATAGGTCTGTTTAATTTGCTTATCTGGTCTTGATTTAATTTTGGTAAGTGATAGTTACAAAAAAAAACCCAGAAAGTTGTCCATTTCCTTTAAGTTTTCCAATTTTTTGGAGTACAGGTTTTCGAAATATGACCTGATAATTCTCTGTATTTCCTCCATGTCTATTGTTATATCTCCCTTTTTATTTCTAATTTTGTTAATTTGGATATTCTCTCTCTGACTTTTGGGTAGTTTGGATAAATGTTTGTCTATTTTGTTGATTTTCTCAAAGAACCAGTTCTTTGTTTCATTAATTCTTTGTATTGTTTTCTTTGTTTCTATTTTGTTGATTTCAGCTCTCAATTTGATTATTTCCTGCCTTCTAGTTCTCTTAGGTGAGTTTGCTTCTTTCTTTTCTAAAGTTTACAAATGTTCTGTTAATTCACTAGTGTGGGATTTTTCCAGCTTCTTTATGTAGGCATTTAGTGCTATAAACTTTCCTCTTAACACTGCTTTCATTGTGTCCCATGAATTTGAGTATGTTGTGTGGTCATTTTAATTGAATTTTAGGAAGTCTTTAATTTCTTCCTTTATTTCTTCCCTGACCCATTGATGATTCAGGTGAGCATTGTTTAATTTCCATGAGTTTGTGGATTTTTTGGAATTAGTATTGCTGTTGACTTCTAGTTTTATACCATGGTGATCTGATAAGGTACATTGGATTATTCCAATTTTTTGTATTTGTTGAGGTTTGTTTCGTTACTGGGTATGTGATCAATTTTTGAGAAGGTTCTATGAGGTGCTGGGAAGAAGGTATATTCTTTTATGTTTGAATGGAATATTCTGTAGATGTCTGTTAAGGCCATTTGAGTCATAACATATGTTAGTTCTCTTATTTCTCTGTTCATTTTTTGTCTGATTGACCTGTCCAGTGGTGAGAGGGGAGTGTTGAAGTCTCCCACTATTAGTGTGTGGGATTTAACATATGATTTAAACTTTAGAAGTGTTTCTTTGACATATGAGGGTGCTCTTGTATTTGGGGCATAGATGTTCAGTTTTGTAATTTCCTCTTGATGGATTTCTCCTGTGACTAATATGAAATGACCTTCTTTGCTTTTTTTTTTTTGACTGATTTTAGCTTGAAGTCTATTTTGTTAGATATTAGAATAGTTATGCCTGCTTGTTTCTTAGGTTCATTTGATTGGTATATTTTTCTCAACCCTTTACTCTGAGACGATGTCTGTCTTTGAGGTTGAGATGTGTTTCTTGTATGTAGAAGAAGAATGGATTCTGTTTTAGTATCCAGTTTGTTAGCCTGTGCCTTTTTATAGGTGAGTTGAGTCCATTTACATTAAGAGATACTAATGCCCAGTGATTGCTATCTCCTGTTAATTTAGTTTTCATTGTTGGGGTTGTTAATTTGTGCATTTTTTCTTCTTTGGGATTTGCTGTTATGAAATCATCAATTGTCTGGTTTTTGTTGGTGTAGCCATCTTCCTTTGATTGGAGTTTTCCATCTAGTACTTTGTGTAGGACTGGATTTGTGGCTAGGTATTGGTGAATTCTAGATTTGTTATGGAATATCTTGTTTTGTCCTTCTATGGTGATTGACAGTTTTGCTGGGTTTAGTAGTCTGGGCTGGCATCTGTGGTCTCTTAATGTCTGCATAATGCTTGACCATGACCTTCTGGCTTTCATTGTTTCCAATGAGAAATCAGGTGTAATTCTGATAGGTCTACCTTTAAATGTTACTTGGCCTTTTTTCCTTTGCAGCTCTAAATATTCTTTCTTTACTCTGTATGTTTAGTGTTTTGATTATTATGTGGTGAGAGGACTTTTTTTGGATCCAGTCTATTTGGTGTTCTGTAAGCTTCTTGTACCCACATAGGCATATCTTTCTTTAGGGAATGAAAGTTTTCTTCTATGATTTTGTTAAATAAATTTTCTGTGCCTTTGAATTGAACTTCTTCTCCTTCTTCTATACCTATTATTCTAGGATTTGGCCTTTTCATGGTGTCATATATTTCCTGGATATTTTGGGTTAAGCTTTTGTTAGATTTAATGTTTTCTTTAACTGATGAGTCTATTTCCTCTTTTATATCTTCAGCCCTTGAGATTTTCTCTTCCTATCTTGTATTCTGCTGTTCGTGTTTGTATTTGTGGTTTATGATCTTTTTCTCATGATATTTGTTTCTATAATTTCTTCAGCTTGTGTTTTCTTTATTGTCTCTATTTTAGTTTTCAAGTTTTGAATAGTTTCTTTCATATGTTTGATTTCTTTTTCTTGTCTTTTAAAGTGATTTCCTGATACCTTCCAATTTTTTCTTTGTCTTTTCCTCAATTTCTCTAAGGGAATTTCTCATTTCATCTTTAAGAATTTCAAATATTCTCTTGAAGTTATTTTTTAGGTCATTTTCTTCTGGTTCATTCATATTTGGTTGTCCGGGTCTTGATGTTTTAGGGTCTTTAGGTTTTACTGTTATGTTGTTCTTTGTATGTAACATGTGATCTTACTTTTTCTACTCATCTTTTCCTCTAATAGGTGTAGTTGGAGCTGTCTGAGATTCTGTTGAACAATCTTCTAGGTGCCCGTGAATCCAAAGTTCAGATGGTTGTTCCTCATGGTACAGTCAGTGTCACAGTTCTAGTTATCCCATGGTTCCTCTGTGTTCCTGGAGATAGCTCAGTGCTCCTGTGCTTTGCTCTGCTCACTTGCAGTTTGCTGTCTCAGGCCTATTTTGGCCTAGTTTGCCGGTTTTGCCCTGTTTCTGTCAATTTTGGTCTGGATCCCCTCTTGCAGAAATCCCTGGCTTGGAGTTGGACTTGTTCTGGTGGAGATTGCTGACTCTGGGTCTGGTCACTAGCTCAATCCTGATCCTCCAGTGTCCCAGAACTGGGTTGTCTTCAGGGGACTGAGTTTGTTCCTGGCTTCTGCTCCTGGTGGAGCTTGTTCGCTCTCTATCCTAGGTAGCTGGATCTGTCCTACTCTGGTTCTGGTGGAGATACCTGACTCTGAGTTAGGTCACTGGCTCAATCCTGGTCTGCCAGTGTTCTGGGACTGATTTGGCTTCTGGAACTGGATTTGCTCCTGGTTTCTGCTCCTTGTGGAGCTTCTTTGACATATTTATCCATACATAATTATCAGACTTTTCTATTTCTCACTCACTAAAGAAACATCTGCTTCACCCTAAACAGTGCTGGTCTTGCTCTCCGTGTGCATGTTGGCTCCATGTGCATGCTGGTCTTGTTTTCCATGTGCATGTTGGTTACATGTACATGCTGGTCTTGTCCTCCATGTGCATGTTGGTTCCATGTGCATGCTGGTCTTGTTCTCCATGTGCATGTTTGCAGAGTTGTTTGTGAACTAGAGATGTTTTCAGCAATTTGAAAGCTATAGCTCATGGACCCCAGGAAGGCTTTTACCTGGTTCCATCTGCAATAGGAACTCAATTGGGATGTCTAGAACAGTCGTTCTCAACCTGTGGGTTGTAACCCCTGTGGAGATTGAACAACCCTTTCACAGGGGTTGATATCAGGCATCCTGCACATCAGATATGTATATTACTATTCATAGCAGTAGCAGAATTGCCATTATGAAGTAGCAATGAAATAATTTTATGGTTGGGGTATCACAACATGAGGAACTGTACTAAAAGGTCTTGGCATTGGTAGGGTTGAGAATCACTGATACAGAAATTCTAGAAGGGTGCAGTCAAACTACTTGTTAGTTGATCCTAATATACCCAGGGAAGTTTGTTAGTGTTGTCCATTCTTTGTTTATGTAGATATTCAAATGCCTTCATGGTAATTCTAAAGGGCTTTGGAACTCAAGGAATTCTTTTCCTGGGTTCCCTATCTGATGGAGCCACATCTTATTTAGATATCAAAATAATATCTGGTTGAGTTTTTAGCTTTATCTTAAAGCATGGTTAGTGACTTCAATGTCTAAGGTCATTCTGGTAACCTACAGATGATATTATGGGGACACTAGCAGAGAAGAGTTCAAATGCTATATGGGATTGTATAGAGACTGGATTTTAAGGGATTTTTTTTCCCCCTTAAAGTCTTGCTGCACACAACACTAAATGTAATGTATGGTACTGGGTTAGATTTTTTGGTGGAAGTGATGGTGAGGGTTAAGTGATGGGGGTGGCTTTAAAGAGCATTTTCAAAGCTGGATATGTTGGTACCTCAGCCCCTCCCACATCAAGCTACATATACTCCTATCTCTGAACAACAATGTAAGTTCCCCCAGTCAAATCAAGTCTGGGCAGTTTCTGTTCAAGTGTATTCCCAGTGTATCTGCTATGAAGAACAGAAGGGCTACTATGATATGAACGAGTTTGGATGCATGTCCAGTAAGGTAAAACCGTGTCCTCTAGTGCTCTTTTAGGGAGAACCCCCTATTTGCCTTCTAGGCCTATGTGCAAGTGAGTGTGCATATGAGTAAAAACAAATGCATTATGGGAAGGGGCAAGTCTCTAACTCTGAACTCTTCAAATAAAATTTTATTTTTTCCCTTTAAAAATTTTATATGTATGGGTGTTTACCTGCTTGCATGTCTGCACTGTGTGTGTAGTGTCCATGGAGGCCAGAAGAGGGCATTGGTTTCCTTGGAATTGGACTGAAACTCCTTGTGGGTGCTAGGAATGGAACCTGGGTCCTCTGGAAGAGCAGTCAGTGCTCTTAACCACTGAGCTATCTCTTCAGCCCCTACTTATATTTTTAACTGTAATCTATAATTGAGTCACACAAAACTTTTGGTTTATATGGATCAGTGTTGTAGTTCCTATTCTAGATTCTTTTATTTTAGAAATGCCTAATTGGGTTCTCTCTCTCATACATGTGTGTGTGTGTGTGTGTGTGTGTGTGTGTTTATTTCACATAGGTGTATTATGTATGTATGATGATATAGCACAAATATGATGGAAATCAATCACAAAGTAAATGATAGTCTTACAGAAGCTTCATGGTGTGAAAGGAAGCGAAAATGAGTTACCCGAGCCTTAGGCAAAGACACCATGGGAGAGGCAACAACTGATAAATCCACAGTTCTAACAGAATGAGCTTTTCACAGTCTGAAAAGTCCTTGGCACACTACTAATGAGTGAAAAGAAAAAATAACCACACAACACACAACCACATAACAGATCCCGAATTCATTATGCTCAGGGAAGGAAAGCCATACGTTCACATACTGGATGAGCCAATTTGTTTGAGATTCCAGAATAGGAGAAACTAGTTTCATTGATAGAAGTCAGAACAGACTTTGGTTTGGGAGGAGTTCTGTCTAGGAAGGTGTTTCCTGGGAGGGTGCCCTGCCTGAAGAGGAATTTCTGGAAACAAAATGAATGGTACACTGAATATCTGGACGCTTCACCGCATCTAAGGCAGAGCGCAGTTAAAAGCGTACTTACTTAGGCTGGAGAGATGACTCATTGGTTAAGGGCACTGGCTGCTCTTGCAGAGGACCTGGGTTTGGTTCCCAGCACCCACACAGCTGCACACAGTCATCTGTAACTCCAGTTCCAGGGATTCTGGTGCCTTCGTTTGGCCTCTGCAGATACCAAGCAAACAAGTAATGTGCAGGCATAGATGCAGGAAAAACCATCACACACATAAAATAACAATAGAGAAAATCAAACAAATATTTTTTTTTGAAGGCAGGTTGAGCTCTTTTGTTTGAGACCAGTCTGGCACACATAATAAGTTCCAGGCTAGCCAGAGCTACACAAAATCAACTTCTGTGGCAGAAGAGAATGTACTTGCAAAAATTGATTCTTCAACTATTTTTGGTTTTGTTATTTTTTGTTTCTCGAGAGAGGGTTTCTCCATAGTTTTGGAACCTGTCCTGGAACCCACTCTGTAGACCAGGCTGACCTTGAACTTACAGAGATCCACCTCTCTCTGCCTCCCAAGTGCTGGGATTAAAGGCATACAGCACTACTGGCCAGCTCAACTGTTTTTTATTTCCTTTAGCAATGATAGCCACTTTTTTTAAAAAAAAGATTTAATTTTAATTATGCATGTGTGTATATTTGTGTGCGTGCACCCGAGGTTGGTGCCTATGGAGACCAGAAGAAGGCACCAGATACCCTGGAGCTGGGGTCAGCTGTGAGTTGCCTTACGTGGGTGCTAACAACCAAACTCAGGTCCTCTGTCTGAGTAGTGTATGCTTAGCTAGCTCAAGTCAGCAGGAGGCCTGTGGGTTAGAACAGACAGACAGACAAGCAAGCAGTGAACAGAGCAGGGCAGAGGTCTGAGGAGCCCAGGCCAGGTCAGGTGGTAGCATTTTCTGGCTGTGCTCTCCTCACACCTCCAGATAGCTAGGCTGGAGGCTGCACCTGGGTGTGTAGCTTCCTTCCTTGATATCCTGCAGCCACCTCGCAGCAAGACATACAGACCAGGCCTCCGTCACCCAGAGCTCCTCGTCCTCCTGTGGTTTCTGTCTTCTAAGACCATATCATTTCTATGCAGCCAATCACTCCAGAAACTTCCTTCACCTTCGGACCGATGTTTTAGCACTGCCCCCACCTGGCTCTAGAAAGCATTCATTTTTCATTTCCTGATTGTCACGACTGTCAGCATTGCCTCTGCCACAACCCTTACCTCAGCTTCCAAACTGACCTCTCTCAAACCTAAGTCTGATTTTATAATTTTCCTGCTGTAACCACCCCATCCCCACCTGTACCCACAACCACCCTGGCTTGAGCTCTAGCCACAGGAGAAAGCTCTGCTTCACGTGATGGCTCCAGTATGCCGTTCTATCAGAATCCCTCTCTGGCTCCATCTCCACTACCCTGGGCTCCAGACAATCCCCTACACATTGGACTTCCACGCCTTGGAGGGTGGGTGCCGGTTCTAAATATCTTGGTGTATATATGATGCTAAGAATTAAACCTAGAGCCTCATGCATGCTTAGAAATTACGTTACCACTGAGCTGCATCCAAGCCCCCACTCTTCTATCCCTGTTGTTATTTATGTATTCTTCAAGATCAGACTCTAGGGAATGCCTCCATGCTTCTCTGCTCTTCTTTCCATCTTCCCAGGCATCCAGGGTCTTCTCCATTCCCCCGGTGTCCTCTTACACCCTCTGGCTTTGCCCTTACTGTTATGTTCTTACTACACCCACCACCCAATGTCTTCCTCACTACCCGGTCTCTTGCTATGCCTGGGTGTTCCTACCACACCACATATGTATTTCCTGTCCTACATGGAAGGTTTAACAAAACTCACAGCCAAGCCAAGTTAATGCTTTTGAGGGCTGGAGCCAGCCCACTTTTCTTGGCACAGTGAGCACAATCTTCTCATGGTTAACGTGTGTGCTATGTGGTACCTTTTCTCTGTGCAGCATTCTCATCCTGCTTCCTCTGTATCTGACTGGTAATAGACTCTCTGCCTTTCCTCTTCCCAGAATTCTCCTAGTCTAGTTGCCCTGCCTATGCCTCCTGCCTGGCTACTGGCCAATCAGTGCTTTATTAAACTAAACGAGTGACAGATCTTTACAGTGTACAAGAACGTTATCCCACAGCACACACGCATGTATTTAAAATCAAGGTCCCAGAGCTGGGAGTGTAGCTAAGTGGCAAACATTTGTTTAGCATGTGCGTGCCTTGGATCAATCTTTAGTACCACAAAAGAACTGATCAAACAAGCAAAATCAAGGTTCTGTCTTTAGAATTTTGTTTACATATGCCAGTTTCTTCCAGCAGATATTTATAGATCTTGGCAGTGCACAAATACATAACTGCACACTCACTGGGATAGCTCTATTAGAGAACAGCTGTACGATGCAAATGCTTCCTACTATTATTCGTCCCTTTTAATGCTAATCCGTTGAGACACACGTAAAAGTGATCTTAGAATCTTGGTAATAACCAATAAGAGGGCAAATGTCATTATGCTTTGTCTAGTTACTTAGTCCCCAAAGGCAAAGGCATTTCTCGAACAAATGGTGATTTAGTCTCCACCAAGAGACCAAAGGCATGCGCACAGCCTGCACAGACTCTGTAGGTGGTTGGTGGGAGAGCTTAAACGCTGAGAGCTGGGAGGCATGCTCCGGGTTGTGACAGTTAGACTCTGAGGCGTAGAGATTTCGCTGTCCCATGAGGAACGAGGGGGAAGCAAGGGCACCACCTCGGTTTCGGCTATTGACACGGAGCTTCCTGTCTTCCTTTATTGAGCAGCCTGGAAGACGCAAACAGATGGCTAATTACCATAATGCACAGAGCTTTCGAGGGTCCTGGGTGCAAACTCAGGCGTGACCAAGCCAATAGCAGCTGCGTGTGGATCCCACATTAGGCCTTCCCCACACACCCACTCGGACCTTTCTGGAGAGAGGCAGATGGTTGAGAGAAACACCGGGAAAGGCCCTCGTGACCAGCTACAGAGTCCCTTTTCCTGCCAAACTAACAGGCATCGGTGCTGACATGAAGCTCATCAGCTCCATTGTGTCTTTCTTGCAGGGTTTGCTTTGAGAGTTCCATTCTTAGCATTTCTTACTGTAGGGAAGCTCAGTCCTTAGACCAAAGACAGTCAGCTCCAGCCTGGTCTGGCAGAGGGCCAACCATCTTCCATACAGCTAAAATGCAGGGGGCCAGTGAGATGCCAGGCTCTTCCTGGTTGACACTAGAATTGAGACGGAAGTTTGAGGGGTACATGAGACTCTTGTTCATCCTAGGGTTTAGCAGCAGACCATTCCAACTGCTCATCTGAGTGCTGAAAAATAAGTCTAACAGAGAACATTAAAAGCAACCATGAGAGTCGCTTCTTAGTGGTGGATCAAGATTGCTTTTTTTTTTCTTTAGAAAACCCTCTGAGGGGCTAGAGAGATCCAGCAGGCAGGGGCAGTGGCTGCCGAGCCTCACTGCATGAGTTGGATCCTAGAATCACAAGGTGGTAGGAGAGGACCAATCTCCCCAAGTGCTGCACCCTCCCCATAAAAGATGCTAAAAGGAAAGAAGACTGTTTGAGAGCGGGAGTAGTGCTGGATGGTAGCACATGGAGTGTGCACTAGCAAAGCCCTTGGTTTGAGCCCCAGCAGAATGAGGAAGGGGAGAAGGGGAGAAGGAGAGGCATGGGAGAGAATGTGAATAATCTCTTGTCATTCGTGGGGGAGGGAGAAGATGGCTGGCTAAAATAACAAAGGAGGCTGTTGTGGTCTATGAATGAACTGCCCTCTGCCAAGGCTCATATGTTAAAGGCCTTGTTGCCAGCTGACAGGCTTTGAGAAAGTGATTGGCCCATGAGCTCTCTGACCTAATTAATGGGCCAATCCTTTGGTGGATTAATAATTTAATAGTGCTCTTGGGAGCTGGTAGAAATAGAGGGCGAAGCCTGACTGGAAGACCTGGATCCCTGGGGTTGCCTGTGGAGTCTCACCCCACACCCCTCTTCTCTGACTTGGTTCTCTGCTTCGTGGCTGCCCTGTGGTGAGCAGCCTCTTCCATGGCACACTCCTCTGCCCTGATATGTTGCCTCACTTCAGGCCAGCATCAGTGGGCCAGCCAGCCTCGTACTGAAACTCTGTAACTGTGAGCCAGGTATGACCTTCCTCCTTTACCTTCATCTCAGACACTCTGCCATGGTGACAAAACCCTGCCTAACAGAGAAGTCTACTTGTGATATCAAACAGTAAAGACAAAGATAAAGCCGACAGGCATAAATAACCATATAAATAATGTGTTACATTCTTCTTCATGACCTACAAGGCCAAGTTTGATTTCCATTTTTATTTATTTTATTTTATTTTTTTTTGTTATAAGATGTCATGTAGTCCAAGCTGGCCTTAAACTTCTCATCTTTGGACCCCCAGCTTCCAAAAACTAAGCTTTCATGTATTCATTATCATGACTGGCTCTAGGTTCGAATTCGGACTCCATAGAATCCTCAGTGGTCTCAAGGATCTGGGGAAAGCTCCTGCCAATAAACCCGACTTCCATTTCTTCCCTCACTAATCTGCTCACTCTAATCTCCACAGAGGAAGTCTGTGCATGCTTGTGGAGCAATAAAGGGTGTCTAAAACATAAAAATCATAGCTGACAGTTGTTGGTGCAATGTCACACTCTTGACACACCAGTCGTCAATAAAACCTATTGTATACAAAGGGGCTTTGGATGACTCAGCAGGGGTGAGCTCAAGGGGACCTGATTCCAAGCATGTCACATAGAGTCAGAGTGGCAAGGTGAGCCTCAAACAGTTCTGCAAAAGCAGGAAGTAAGAACTAGAGCTGACTATGACTTTGCCCTCAGGCTTCACCAGAAACGTTGAGGAAAACACCAAGCTTCAAACAATCGTCAGAATGAGTCATTCTTGTGCAGCTGGAAGGGCAGGGTGACCTGGGCCGCATATGGCATATGTTTGTATAGCTAGTTATTTAAAAGTCCATCTTTCTAAAATATGTATGCATTTGATATATCTAAAAGAGCAGATATATATATATGTATACACACACATACACACACACACACACAGACACACATATATATATATATGTGTATATATATATATATATATATATATATATATATATATATATATATATATATCTCATTAGGTTGTTCCCCCAACTTTGACCTTTGATCATCAAATCAATATTTGGAGGATCCTCAGCCACAAACCTTCCTTCCTCTTTCCAAACTAGGGTACAGCTACAAGGTGACAGTTTCAGAGGTAGCACATCAAACTGCATCTAGGCTAGTGGGCATCAGCTGTCCTGGGCGCCCCCAGCCTGTGACTGCTCATGGATTCAAATAGCTTCCGACTCTGCACCTCTGTACTGGCTCCCTAGGGAACGGGAACCCACTTGCTGTCCCTTGCCTCTCAGTTACAGAGAGCATCCTTCTGTTTTGGGCTTTTTCACCTACAGTCTGCCCAGCCCTACGCCCATCCCTACTCTAATCCTTATATAGTACTGGTTTCAGACCTGCCCCAGGCTGAGGATACTACTCCTTAGTTGTGGGCCTAACAAACTCCATTTTCTCCTGGACTGCCCTCAATGAAGAGGATTGAAATGTCCCACAGGGTAAATGCCTTTCTTTTAGGATCTCCCTTTTTAAGACAATTTCATTTGTTTTCTTCTTCTTTCCCTGCCCCATAGTTATTTTGATATAAAACAAAATAATGGTGTAGTGGTATTTCATTTGTATAATAATAAATAAAGCTTGTCTGAAGAGTAAAACAGACCCCCTAATCAGCCTTACAGACCAGGCAGTGGTGACACACACCTTTAATCCCAGTAGCCACACTAGTTTGCCATAGAAACCAAGTGGTAGTGCTGCATGCCCTTAATCCCAGCACTAGAGAGGAATATAAGATGGGAGGAGACAGCTCTCACACACAGTCTCATTCTGAGATTCCTGGAGGCAGGATCGTCATTTCAGACTGAGGAAGAGCTAAGAACCAGTGGATGCTGTTTGTTTTTCTGACCTTCAGGTTGAACCCCAATATCTGTGGGTTTTAATTAATCATGCTACATAATGAGAGTGGCTTTATATTTCTAAAGAAAGCAACTATATTTTCTTGTTATATGTTGTTTTAAAAAGTAATTTTATTTTATGTGTATTGTGTGTGATTGGGTGTATGTATGTATATAATGTGCATGTGTAAGCCTATCGTTGTTAGAAGAGGGTGTTGGGTCCTCTGGAATTGAGAAACAAGTGGCTATGAGCCACCATGTGGGGGCTGGAAGCAGAACTGGGTCCTCTGCAGGAACACCAAGTGCTCTTAACTGCTGAACCACATGTCCAGCCCCCACTATAAATTATTGTCCATGCAATAGACAACCTTCCTGCTGACAGAGGTTCTTCCCAATCAGATTCTTGTTTCTAGAAAAGCCAACATCCATTCTCTAATTCATGAATCTAAAGCAGAACAAAATCAAAACAAAAAACCCTAGTTTCCATTATTACAGAAAATGGATTTTATCTAGTCTTTTTCACGTCCAGATCTTTCCATTTTAGGGGAAAAGCCCTGTAGAATGTCACCAGTGAGTTTGTCTTTGGAAGACTGAATTGAACACTGAGCAAACTGCTAACTGCTAACCTACGTGCTGAGAAACACTGGTGTTAAACGAAATATGTGCTCAAATGATTTCCTTAGAGCGAGGAATTCCAGTACATAGACATGACCGTTATGTAACCTTGGCTACACTTCCAAATATTTGTAGAGGATTTGTGTGTGTGCTCTTGAGTGTGTGTGTGTGTTTGTGTGTATCGACTGACAGACAGGTAGGCATACATGCACATGCACACAAAGATGGGGGGAAGAGAGAGAAAGAGTGTTTTCTTTTATAGTCTATAACTCCCTATGCAGTCCAATTTCAACTTCCTGTTTCGTTTTCCTGCCAGCATGACACCCTTCCCTTGTTCCCTGAACCTTGCGTATACTCATGGATCTCTACTGTGGGAATCAAGCTGGTCACTATTTTGGTTCACCTCTTATGAAAGGCTCCTCAAACTTCCTTTAGACTTTAAGTCCACAGAGGCCTACTTCCCATCCTAATCGAGCAACAGGATTTCAATACTTGGACTTTCAACGCATTCAGAACACTCTCATGCTGTGGTTAACATATCTCAGTACTACTGGTCTAATCAGAACACCCATGCTGTGGTTAACACAGCTCAGTACTACTGGTCTAATCAGAACACTCTCAGGCTGTGGTTAACATAACTCAGTACTGCTGGTCTAATCAGAACACTCTCATGCTGTGGTTAACATAACTCAGCACTCCTGGTCTAATCAGAACACCCATGCTGTGGTTAACACAGCTCAGTACTACTGGTCTAATCAGAACACTCTCAGGCTGTGGTTAACATAACTCAGTACTGCTGGTCTAATTCCTCTTGAGTGTCCCCTCATTATTCTACCCTCTTTCTCACAAACTGTTTTTGCAATGGTGGGGATCAAACCCATAGCTTGGCTCACTTGAGGTAAATACTTTGCCTTTGAGCTCCATCTTCACCCTGATCACCCCACCACCATGTAAGCATTTCAAAAAAAGAAAAAAAGTCTCTCTACAAAGCAAAATATGTGATCCATAAAAATCATTCTTTGTTCATCTCCCATTTAACCAGATATAATGAGAAAACTGAGTTAGTTTCTCCCGCAGACCTGTTGCCTTTACCTATGACCCTGCCTTTTATCCAAACTTACTGACCAGTCTACAGTCATACTTCTCAACAGCTTAGAGAGCTCTTGGCCAGGCTTTCTTTGTATAAAAAACTGAATGTGTTTCCTGGTTATTAATCTTTTCTTTCCTAAAGGTGTCTCTCAACACTCTTTGTTTTCTTCTCTAGGACATTTTGTTTGTGTGGTGCGTGTGAGTGTGTGTTGTATGCATATTCATGTGTAGAAGTTTGTGTACGCTGGAGTGCATGCCTGTGACGTACAGAGGTCGGCGTTGAAATGTCTGCCTCAGTCACTTTCCAGCTTACTTTTAGAGACATGGTCTCTTTACTGATTTGCAGGTCATCGTTTGAGCTAGGCTGACTGCCAGCAGAGCCCAGGCATTTGCCTCTCTTGGTACCCCTGTGCTGCAGTTACAGATGCTTGAGGGGACATCTGACTTTTCATGTGGGTGCTGGGGATTTGAACTCAGGTCCTCATGCTTGCACAGCAAATACTTCACCCAGTAATACATCTCCTCAGCCTGCAACACCATTTTTTCTAGTTTCTATGTCCTCCCTTGATCCATGTTTTACCTTAACATGTATCCTGCAGTAGTAATAGTTCTAGCCTCTTGACTCACATTTTGTTATAATGTAGAAAGGGCGGGAGAATCTTGTCATTATGGTGCTTTATAACTAAGTCCATAACTGTGAAGTAAGGGGCTACCGGGATTTTAATAAGAGAAAAAGCATTCTGTGTGCCTTGGGCATTGTTTGAATGAATATAAATAACAACCCACAGGCCAGTCAGCTTTCTTCTACCGTAACACATGCCTAAGATAGCTGGATGTGGTCACTTGTACCTGCAGTCGCAGCATTGGGAAAGCTGGGAAAGAAGAATTTATGAGTTCAAGACCATCCTGGGCTACAAAATGAGACTGTCTCAAAAAAAATTCTTTTAAAGTTGGGGAGATAAATTAGTTGGTAAAGCAGTTGGCATGTGAGCTTGTGGACTTGAGTTTGGTCCCCAGAACCCATGAGACAAGACAGGAGTGGTAATGTTCGTGATCCTAGAGTTAGAGGGGCAGAACAGGTGAATCCTTGGTGTCCACTGGCCAGTCAGCCAAGTCTAAGTGAGGATCCCCCAAGTCCTGGGAAGAGCCTCTGCTTCAAAAAACCAAGTGCGAAGCGCGACAGGTGACTGAGTTGGTCAAGCGCATAAGTGTGAGTTAATAAACATTAAAAATTTAAAAGTGCTATTGCACCCAAGCCAGGCAGAGTGCCTAAATGAGCTTCCGCAGCTCAGGGTACTCTGGGGCTTTGTGACAGTGTGGTGGAGTTTCAAGAGTATGCTGAGGGGGAGGGAGGTGTTCATGTGGGATTTTGCAGGGTGTTTCACTCAATTGACCATTGAATGGATTTTCCCGATATCGACGTTGGCTTCCTCTTCCTGATTCTTGCCAGAGCCTTTGTCCTGCACACTGTGACAATAAGGCCAAGGAAAGGTTGACTATAGGGAGTCGTATAGACCTGGACGTGGGACCACCACTCTTATTAGATGGGTGGATGGGTAGAAAGTTATAGAGCAGGCTCTTCAGCTCCGTGGTGGTCTGGGCAAGGGACAAAAGATGGAGGGGGATGCAGCAGGGGTCAGAGAGTAACTGGAAATTCAGGAAGACACATAGGCAGAGTATGGTCCGTGTCACTGCGGAGGAAGGGAGGGCACTAGCAAGAAAGAGGCAGCATTAGCTATGGGTCTGTTCTTAGAAAGCTGGCATCCCATGCCTGCCAGGTATCAGATGTCACACAAGGCAGATGGGATGGTCGTGAGCTCAGTATCAGTTCCTAAGGAGAGAGGAGTAAAACGGAACAAGTAACAGGCAGACTTGATGTTCAGTGGGGTTCATTTGGTTTCTTTAACCTCTTCAACTGGCACAAGGTAAAGCCACTGGGCCCAATCAGGAAACAGAGAGTCAGAGCTGAGGACACCAAGAGAGCATAAGGCATCTAAGCCCCTGTACCTGTTCCAAGTTTCTCTTTATTTGGCAGCTGCTCCAAGAAAAAGCTGTTGGCTGGCCTGCGCTGTGGGATGGAGTTCACTGGATGTCTTCCTGTCTGTCAGGAAGAATGCACTAACGGGAACTACTGGATGCTTCCCTGGGAAGAAGGATACAAAGGATGGAAGAGGGAGCCACTGGAAGGATGGAGGGGCCAGAGAGAGAGTCATCAGTTTCCTCTTGCTGTTGGCCAGCTCAGTTCCTGGTTCCCTAGGAGTTCAAAGACTAGCTCCACCCAGCTAACAGCCGCTGGGTACAGCTGTAATCTCTATCAAACACCATGTAATAACTGGCTGGGGTTAATCAAATATAATGCCCAAGCCAGACCTATGAAATTGTACCACAAAGGGGGCTTTCACCAGCCTTTCGTCTGTACAGAGCTCTGTCCTAAGAAGCCTGCTTTTGTTTGCCCAGAGAAGAGACAATGGGGGAGCCAGGCGCTGCCTGCTCTCTGCAGCACAAGGGGATTGTCTGCAAACAGCAGATCATTCAAGGCCACGGGAGAGAGAAGGCAGAAGAGGCTGCCTGAATCTACAAAAGTGCTCACTGTTAACGGCCACGCCTCCCTGTGTTTAAATTCAGGCCACATTCCCGCTGGAGCTTCCAAAATATAAGCAGCAGTGAGACAAAAAGGCTCCAGTGCGCCCTGCGTCAGTGGATCTGTCTTCTGCCTTCTGCGGGACTTTCTTGTTTGCGGATTGCTGAAAGGAGGAAGGAACGCTGACCTTTGGTGCTGTCACCAGGCTTGGCTCCTGCCTCCCAGAGCTGAATGGGTTTCACAGGCAGGTAGATGAAAGCTCTGGCTCTCCTGTCTGCGCCAGATGGCACCTGCCCTGCTGCCCAACCTCTTGGACTATGGAAAAGGTGGGAGGGGCACAAAAAGGTCAGAAGAAGAGAGAGGACTAGAGGGCATGACATTTTAGTCACCCAATTCAATTCTGTTTGACAAATGTTCGAACAGTTTGGGGGAGGCTCACTGAGACACACCCACACACAAATACACAGCTCCAAATCTACCTGGTTATGTGGAGGAGCAGAAAATGCTCAAGCTAAAGAGCACCCATGTTCTCTTTCTTCATACCGTTACACTCTTCAAATGAAGATGTGGACTTTAAAGAGGAAAGGGGGCTGGAAGTCCCAGCTTTGCCCCATAAGATCCCCTCAAATTCTGGCAAGATCGTGAGACAGCCAGGGGACCGTGTCGAACGTCGCTGGAGGAAGAACTGTTGAGGATTACTGATCTGTTACCACTCGGGAATGAAGAAATGATGGCAGGCCTCAGGAAGAAAATGCTGTGTCCAAGGCCTCTTGGCCATTTCATAACAGACAAGAAATGAGAGCCCTGTCTTGCCAACTCAAGACTCAGTCAATTGCACCACAGTGCCTCCTGGTTTAGTCTCTCTGGAAATGCACATTCTGAAACCCACTGTGCGGTACTGGACAGCTCAGGGTCTAGCCACTCCCCATAGTGTCTTCGATTCAGTAGCCAGTTCCTTGAACTCACTGCTTAGAATCTTCAGAGTTTAGAATGTGTCTTCTCTAAACTTTGCTCGGGATTTTAAATCTTTTATGGGAATGGAGAAAGAGGAATGGAGGGGGTTAGACTGATCAGCTAAGCCAAGAGGAAGTATTTCCTGTTAGGAGGAGCTCTGTGGGCCCTCAGTCCCAGTTCGTGTGACAGCAGAACCTGCCTCACTCAGCCTCGGCTGGTACTATATCCAAGCACGTTTGGGGCCGACAGTGACAGGAGGACATTTCTGTGACTGACAGGTGGTAGCGACTGCAGGGATGGAGCTATTGATGGGACGTTTGTCTGGATGTTTGTGTCTGAAAAGAAAATGAACAGTGCCCAGCCTGGAGGGTCAGTAGGGTGGCAGGAAGGAAATTAAGTGATGGGGACAACAAAAGTTCTGTGCATGGAGCGGCCCCCAAGGGCATCAGTCCTTCATCATTCTCGTTCTTAAAGCAATATTGCTGACTGCTGCTTGGAAATGGTTCAGTTTCCCTAAAGACATTCTGGGCTGGAATTTTAGATTTCACGTTAGATTCATAGTCTCTCCTGCCATGCTATAGATCAGTGCTTCTCAGTCTGTGGGTCACGACTCGTTTGGGGGTTGAACAATCCTTTCAGACCAAGACCATTGGAAAACACTAATATTTACATTATGATTCATAACTGTCAAAGTAATTTTTTGGTTGGGGTCAGCACAGCAGGGGGAACTGTGTTGAAGGGTCGCAGCATCAGGAAAGTTGAGAACCTTGTCAAGTCCTGCCTTGGCTGACTTGCAGCATGCCTATCAGAATTGCTGGAGGATGTTTGGCGTGGCCCTTGTGAAGCAAAGTGGCTACAGCAAAGTGATTGTTAGCTAAATTAGAGCAACAAATTGGGTTGGTGGGGCTTAGTGACATCCCCCTTTGATAATAACTTCTTTGAAAATTATACTAATTATGGCTTTGCCTTACACTGCACTAATAGGGTTACAGGCTTTCTTTTCTTTCCGGCTTCAGTAGCAATCCTGCCTCGGGTTCTTTCACTCACGTTCCTGGCAATTAAGCACTGTTCCAGAACAACAACAAAAAAAATCGCCTCTTTTTCAGTTATTGTGTGAGGAGTTCCACATAAAAGCTGCTGTTACCTAAAATATGATCTCGTAAATAAATGAAGGACGATCTCCTATTCACGAGATCAATAAGGGTCTGTTATTAAAGTTCTTATCTTCCACCCTTTCTTCCCACGTATCTTTAAAGGATATTAAGGCCCAGGCACGGTGGTACAAACCTGAAATCGCAGTGTTTGAGAGGCAGAGGCTATGAGTTCCAGGACAACCTGGGCTACACAGCAAGCTGCATTTCCACAGGGTCAAATGAAACTCCATCTCAAAACACCAGAGAAAAATGAAAGCAAATCATGTCCTTCCCTTTGCATTAGTTTTAATGAAAGAGACAGAGATAAGTGTGTGTGGGGGTTCTTCTATACTTTTAGACTAAAGCCTACGGGAAAGATTTAGAAACAAAGCAACGTGTTCTTCTCTCCACACAATGACCAGTGAGCCAGTGGGTAGGCTCTGAGCACATCGGTCTCAGGCTTCTGCCCACTTGCCTTACTGGAAAGCTGTGCTGGCTGCTGGCCTTCCCTCTCTCCAGGCTCTTGCCTTTTATTCCTTTAAAGTAATCCAATCCTGCTGCTCTTTCCTGCAGGAAACCATACTGACCTACAGGTCAGATTGACCTGGTTCAAATCTATGAGATAAAACCACGTGAAATTGTTCTTTTTATATACCAGAGATGGTCAAATATTGACACTTTCATGTGGTTTATCCTAATATCAACATGCCATTATCTCTAAGGAAGCATCTTGTAAACTCTTTGTTACAGAGGTGACCGTGTACAGCAATAGAGCCTCAGTTCCAAGAGCAGCAGTGACATCTCATTCCGGATCAGTTTGACAAGGCTTCTCGGGCTCATCTCTTTCTTCATACAGCGCTTGTGTGTTGGAATTAGCTGGAAAAGGCAGGTCCCAGGGCAATGGAGCAGACATGTGGAGAGATACAAGGGAAATTGGCAGGGATAGGTCATCTTTAGAGCTTAGGAATTTGGGGAGGGAACAGAAGATGTAATGGCTGCCTTTCCCAGTAACCATGCTTCTTTCCCATGCTGAAGAACAGACATTTTGGTGGGGACCTTCTAAACGTGTGTTCAGACAACTCATGACTGGAGAGAGAAAGATGGTGTGTGTGTGGTAGGGGGACAACATGAGAAGATCATGGGAGGGAGATGAGAAGATGGTGTGTGGGGGGGAGATGAGAAGATGGTGTGGGGGATGAGAAGATGGTGTGGGGGGATGAGAAGATGGTGGGGGGAGATGAGAAGATGGTGGGGGAGATGAGAAGATGGTGGGGGGAGGTGAGAAGATGGTGGGGGGAGAGGAGAAGATGGTGTGAGGGAGATGAGAAGATGGTGTGGGGGGGAGATGAGAAGATGGTGGGGGGGAGATGAGAAGATGGTGAGGGGAGATGAGAAGATGGTGGGGGGGAGATGAGAAGATGGTGAGGGGAGATAAGAAGATGGTGTGGGGGGGAGATGAGAAGATGGTGAGGGGAGGTGAGAAGATGGTGGGGGAGATGAGAAGATGGTGTGGGGGAGATGAGAAGATGGTGTTGGGGGGAGATGAGAAGATGGTGGGGGGAGATGAGAAGATGTGGGAGGAGATGAGAAGATGGTGGGGGGAGATGAGAAGATTGTGGGGGGAGATGAGAAGATGGTGGGGGGGAGATGAGAAGATGGTGAGGGGAGATGAGAAGATGGTGGTGGGAGATGAGAAGATGGTGGGGGAGATGAGAAGATGGTGAGGGGAGATGAGAAGATGGTGGGGGGAGATGAGAAGATGGTGTGGGGGGAAGATGGGAAAATGGTGTGTGAGGGGAGTTAGCTAGAACTTATAAAGTGGAGTCAGGTTTCTGTGACACTTGGAGCTTTGATAGCCTAGGCATCTCAGGGTTTCTATTGCAATGGGAATACACTATGACCATGGCAACTCTTATAAAGGAAAACATTTAAGTGGCTTACAGTCACGTACAGCTTAGAAGTTAGTTCATCGCATCATGGCAGGAAGCATGGTGTCATGCAGGCAGACATGGTGCTGGGGAGGTAGCAGAGAGTTCTATATCCAGATTTGTGGGCAGCAGAAAGAGAGAATCACACTGGGTCTGGCTTCAGCTTCTGAGGCCTGCCACCAGTGACACGCTTCCTCTAACGGGTCTACACTTCCTAATAGTGCTGCTCCTATGAACTTATGCGGGCCATTTTTTTTTCAAACCATCACATGACTTCTGAATACAAGGAGTCATGTAAACACATTCCTAAGACTTCCCAGGACATAAATGTAAGAAGCCATGGCATTCCAGCTCCACTTATGCCTAAACAACATGCCCTTGGAAGTAATTGAAAAGCAGGGCATCTCACAGACAGTGGGAAGCTACTATTGAATTTTAGACAAACCAATGACATCATCAGATGTGCCTCTAAGCAACAGCACCCACCAGCTGTCTGAAAGACGGGTCAAAGAGGTTTGTGTTAGATGGCAGAGACCCAGCTAGGGAGCTATTTTAGTCAGACCAAAAGAGCCAAGTTTGAAAGGGCAGAATTCCTGAGCACAGATCTCAGTTGATCTCACTGAGCAAAAGTCTCTGGGGACTGTACCCCAGGAGATCTGGTCCTCCCATTCCTAAGTCCACCCTCAACTTGGTCTGGAAAATGCTTTCATCTGGTTCCCATATGGAAAGCCCTTAAATTAGCTACAGGACCCTCAGTCCACCCACACCAGAGAAACACCGAGCCCAATTACTCCTCGATCCTCTTCTTCCCCACATTAAGTTTCCATTCCCCTTTGATAGATCAGTGCTTTGAGGACCTTGAACTCCGGTCCTCAGTCCTGTTCTGCTAGGCCAGGCTTCTGCTTCTTCCTCTTTCCTTAAATGACAAATTATTTTTATAGGGAATGAGATTTATTTATTTTTATTTTGTGTGTATAAATGATTTGCTGGCATGTACATGTCGGTCATGTGCACGCAGTACCGCAGAGACCAGAAGAGGGCCCTGGATTCTTTGAACTGCGGTTAAAGATGTTACCAGCCACCATGTGGGTGCTAGGAACCAAGCCCAAGTCCTTTGCAGGAGCAGCAACTGCTTTTAACCACTGAGCCATCTCTCCAACCCTTTGTCGCCTTAATTCCTGTCATATCCACCTGTTGCTCAAACTATGAGCTGAGTCGTGGCCCCATTCTTCTGAGATGCATGCCATCACATTTGTTCTCCCCAGCTGCCTCCATACCGCCTTCCCATGCTCCACGAGACTCAGCAACTCTCACCTCCTCTCTGTCCTGCACACACATTAGGTGTTGTGCGCATCAGTTTCTATAGTATCTACTTGCAGATGTGTTTATCCCCCGTTACCACTGTCTTTTGGCTCCTTGAGGTTAGGACCACATTTTCTACCATCATTTTCCTAGTAGTCAACACAGTCTCAGAGAGGGTGGGAGGAAGGGCGGAAGAAAAGGAGGGAGAGAGAATGCAGGTGTTGGGTCAGCTGACTTGAACTGAATTCTTTCCTCCCCATGTACAAGGCCATGTTAACCTGGTCTGGGCCTGGCTGTGCTGCCTTATTTTCAGAACTGAGGTGCCCAGGTCTCCTTTTTCCATATCTCCCTTGTCAATGAAAGTGCATCTCTCACCTCAAAGGGAATAAGAGAGATTGTTCTTGAGCCAAATATGAATGACAAACCTGGGAACATGGATTCAGGTTGTTTCGAATAATATGTTCCAACATTGAACCAATTATATGAACTTTCTGTGGTTACAGTATGTCCTAGTTAAGGTTTCTATTGCTGTGATGAAATATCATGACCAAAACAACTTGGGGAGGAAAGGGTTTATTTGACTTACACTTCCACATCACTGTTCTTCATTGTAGGAAGTCAGGGTAGAAACTCAAAGAGGGCAAGAATCTGGAAGCCAGAGCCGATGTCGAGGCTACGGAAAGGTAAGGTGGTGTGGGAGACTTGTCTGTATTCTGTCAATCATATTTTAATAAAATGCTGATTGGCCAGGCAGGCAGTATAGGCGGGAAAGCCAGACAGGAAGTAGAGGTGGAGCAAAGAGACTGGGAGTATTCTGGAAAGCGGGAAGCTCCCTTTGTCATTCCTGCCCAGATCACTGAAGAAGCAACATGTAAGCTGCCCCCGCTGGAAAAGGTACTGAGCCATTATGGCTAACATAGATAATGATAATGGATTAATATAAGTTACAAGGGCTAATAAGAAGCCTGACCTAATGGGACAATCAGTTTATAATCTTAGGGAGTCTTGTGCATGATTTTCTCTTTGGGGCATGCTGGCTGTGGGGTACCGGGCGGGACAGAGACCCCAACAAGCCGGCCCTTTCCCACTACAGTAAGGTTTGCTGGCTTGCTTCCCCTGGTTTGTTCAATCTGCTTTCTCATAGAACTCAGAACCACAAACGCAGGGATGGCACCACCCTCAATGGGCTGGACCCTCCCCTCATTGATCCCTAATTAAGAAAATGTCTTACAACCAGATCTCATGGAGGCATTTTCTCAACTGAAGGTCCCTCCTCTCTGATGACTCTAACTTCTGTCAAATTGACATAAAACCATTCAGAACACAGTACAAGAAAGTTTCAATGAATCAAAGCATTTTCCAAATACATTGATGTGAACATTGGATAGGCTGGCTACAGCAAAATGGGAGAAATCTCTGCTATTCAATGGCACTTTAAACCCAAATGATGTATAGAAGGCCTACAAATGCGCCTACCTTTTGCTCTAGAGGGAGAACTTCTCTTAATTGTCTTGAATAAGATACATGGCTCACTTTTCTCTAGATGGAAGAATGACCTCTTTGTACTGTGAATTATACAAGCATCCTTGGAAACATAGTCTTGAAAGAAAGACAATCAGTACCTCACTCCCAAAATGAGCAGAAATACAAGCTACCCACTAGGAAACTGCCTTCCAATGTTAGCTGGAAGCCCCATGCATCACATTTAACCCCTTTCCCGAGCTGTAACCTCAAATTTCCTGCTGCAGTTGAAATTCCATCCAGATATCTTCAGCGGTTAAATGTAAACATTTTAAGATAGGCAGTGGCAGTTGCCTATAATCCCAGCGCCTGTGAGATGGAAGCAGGAGAATCGGAAATTAAGGACCATTCTCAGCTACATGCAGAGTTTGAGGCCAGCCTGATACTCTGTCCAAAAATAAAAACAAAATAACTAAGTTAATGAAACTGCCTTAAGTCCCAGTTTCATTATCACTGTTTTTCTCAGCTCACCAGGCATCATCCTTCAGTTCCATTTTCTCCCTCATCACTTAGGACCAATCACCAAGTTCCATCATCTTCTCCCTTGGGATGCCTCCTCCTCATCTTCATGTCTCCTTGGCTGATTGTGTAGCCACTAACTTAGTTCAGAATCTCAGCCTACTCCTAGACTGCTCAGAGAATCTTCTTATCAGTGTCTTAGATTTTGTCTCCTTCACATCCTTCTTCTTCTTAAAAAATATTTACTTTGTTTTATATGTGAGTGTGTGCACTGAGTGTGTGTATATGTATCTCCTGTGTACTGGTGCCCACAGAAGCCAGAAGATGGCATCAGGTCTCTTGGAACTAGAGCTACAGATGGTTGTAAGCCGCCATGTAGATTCAAGGAAGCAGATCCTGGCACTTTGGAAGCGCATCCAGGGCTCTTACCTGTTGAGCCGTCTCTCCAGCCCTCTAGCCTTCCCTCTCTTGAGAAACAGCTCTGATTACATCATCACATTCATTAGAAAATGTACATCGGTTTCCCATCCTATGTTGGGATAGTTTGAACTTTGCTCTTGAGTATCTAAGGTCCACTCCGCTACCAGGCCTGACCTTGGCTCTGAATCCATCACTGTTCTGCAATGTGGGTGCTGCCACTCTCCCTACTTGCCAAACCCACATATGGGTGATCCACCACCTACCTTTCCTACTACACAGAGTTCTGCCCACAAGTCTACAAACCCATTTCATCATGCAAGTTTTTCTGTAGCTGGTTCAGTCCATATTGATTTCTTTTAATATTTAGCTTCATATTATACCATGTGGCTTTTCAATTGCTTATAACTTAGGCATCTGTGTAAGTTGTGAGTCTCTAGAAGACAAGAACTATCATTTTCTGTCACTCTGTGTCTATTTGGCACGTACTTGGCAAAACTAGATTCAGTTCTGTATATCCCCCGCCTACCCTGTCTCCTTACCTGACAAGTGAGAGGGAGTATGTGGATCACAGGATTGTTGGAATAAACAGATAAGATAATCCGGAGAAATCTTAACAAACTATGTGTTGTAAGGGAAGAACTCAGCCAAGGCTGACTACCGTTACTAATCTTACAGTGATAAATAAGTGGATGAGTGTGTAGGTGGATAGAGCGTGGCTTCCTCTCCTGTGAACACTGAGCAGATAGCCTTGAAAACGTCATCAGAGTATCATGGGGACCCATGGGAGAGGCTGGGTGGAAGACGGGAAAATATGACACCCTGGCAAGGGTAGCTCTTCAGTTGCAGACAGACCCCATGATAGGAAAAACCACCAAGGGAACATCCCAGGGGAGTTTTCTAGGCTCCTTTCTGTTTCAGAGCCTGTCTGCCTGTTGAACATGCTCTTGACACAGAACTGGGGGATGCTATGCACTGGAGAATCACTAGGAAGGCAGTTGTTCAGTGGGAGGAGCCTGCTTTCTGGTGAGGCTTGACACCATTTTCAGAGATAAGACCGGCTGCTGTGCTTCGGGGCGCTGCTGCCTCCCCGGGCCCGCTAGTTCACGGACTGGCAGCTGTCACTGCCTTCAGAACCATAACACAGCTTCGTGTTTGCTATTAAAACAAAAAACCAAAAAAGGGGGGGGGTATTCTCTCTGAAGTCTTTAGAATCCTCAAGACTCTTCTATTAGCAAATGACTGTGGTTGTCATTTTCATAGGTTTCCTTATGCCAGCCACTGTGTTACAGTATGTGAACATGTACATAACAATATATGTGAATATTCTTAAAATAACCTGACAACCTTTCCAGTATCCACCTTAAAGAAATGGACACTTGGGCTGGAGAGATGGCTCAGAGGTTACGAGCACTGACTGCTCTTCCACAGGTCCTGAGTTCAATTCCCAGCAACCACGTGGTGGCTCACAACCACCTCTAATGGGGTCTGGTGCCCTCTTCTGGCATGCAGGCATACACACAGACAGAATATTGTATACATAACAAATAAATAAATATTTAAAAAAAAAAGAAGTGGACACTTAAAAGGACAGGATTAAGTATTGTGTCTCTGGTTACACAACTAATAGGTAATGAAGCCAATATTCACACCCAGGCCCACACTCCTCCAAAGGCCTGGGAACACGTCCTTCCACACGAGGTTTCAGGAGAACCCACACAAGCATGGCCGTGGCTCCCTACTCTGCTCTTGTTTTTGAAGCGTGGGTCACATCACCATCGAGGATCTAAACATGGGGGCTGCAAAACTGTGATGACAGGTCCCTGAAGGTGCAATGAGTGGAAATGGATTCAAATGTACGTGGAGTCTGAGGTGTCTGAGCAGTGCTCACCCACGCAGCATCTTTGGAGTTCACGACAGCCTTGGTTCTGAACTCATAATTCACACGCTTTGACCTCCACATGCTGTCGGTCACACCACCAGCCAGGCTGCCTGAAACACCCTGTTCAGAGTCAAAACCCCCGTATGCCATGAATCGCAGCATTTTTAAAAAGATCTATTTTACTTTTATGTATGTGTGCACGTGTCTGCGTGTCTGTGTATGTGCATAGGCGCACGGGTGCTCTCAGAGGAAAGAAGTGGGTGTTGGATGTCCTGGAGTTGGGGTTTTACAGGCAGCTGGGAACCACTTGATACAGGTACTGGAAGTCAAACTCCAGTTCCCTGCAAGAGCAGCCAGTGAGCTTCCCTACCAGTCCACCTCTGCAGTCCCAATGGCAGCGTTTTTACTGAGCACACGCATGATGATTTCATTGTGAAAAATAGAGTCTTTGTTCAGCTGACATCGAACTCTTTTTACAATTATTACATTTTTATTTATTCATTTTGTGCGCGTGTATGTGTAGTGTGTGTTTCCCTTCGCACGTCCATGTGAGTGTGCCTGGCAGAAGACAACTTGCAAGAGTCAGTTTTTTTTCTTTGACTTTGTGGGTCCTGGGATCAAACTCAGGTCATCCAGATTGGCAAAAATCCACTGAGAAACCCGGTTTGGTCTCAAATTCAGCTCTTTATATAAAAATAAACACATTCATGTCACCTTCAATAGATAGTAAAATTATGCATACCAAATAATTGTTTGAAAGTAAATAAATTTGACTTTATATCTGTTTTTATGTGCTTGTGTAAACAAGCATATTTTTACACACTTGTACACAGAAGTACACCTGTACATTTACACAAATCTTCCAGGTGGAGAAGGCTCATGAGTGGAGAGAGTTCAAGAAGCCCTCCTCGAGGCTCATAGAAATGGCCCAGGAACTGCTTCTCATACCCGGGCTTCATATACAACTGTGCAAAAGAGACTATCAAATGCTTTTTTAGAGAGTCTGGATTCTTACATCCTGTGTGAGAGGCAAGGCTACTGAGGCCACAGAAGGCCTGAAGGAAGAAACAGCTTCATGCCTCTGAGGCTGACAAATCGATCGGACTGCTTAGCTGAGGACTGGCTGGCCCTTAAGCAGCTGTAGCATGAGTTCTAATTGTTCTTAATAAAAACTTGGAGTAAGATGCTAGGAGGTGAAAGCTGAGATGTCAGAGAAGCAGTACAGCCAGACACTAGAGAGACCTGTCACCTCTACTAATGAGCGAACCCAAAGGTGATCCTGTCCTCAGACTGCCTGCTGCCTCCTGTCTCCACCCAAACCTCATGCTGCACTGAGCTCCTTTCTTCTCCTGCCTTATAGTCCTCTCTCTGCCCGGCCATATCACTCCTGTCTCCACCTCCCTAGAACTGGGGTTAAAGGCGTGGGATCCCAAGTGCTGGGACCACCCTTGTGTAAACTCTGCTTCTCTTTTAGACTGGATCAATTTTGTGTAGCCCAGGGTGGCCTTAAATTAACAGAAATCCCTCTGCTTCTGTCTCCTGAGTCCCGAGATGGAAGGTGTGTGCCACCACTGCCTGGCCTCTAGTGGCTTAGCTCTGCACTCTGATCGTCAGGAAAGCTTTGTTAAAATATAAACAAAAGATCACAAGCAACAACTTCACAAATTTCAGTCTACTGACAGCTGAACTCCTGCTACAGTTCCTCATGCCAGTGGAGGAGAGTACGCATTCCCCGGAGTTCCTGACTCTGAATCTGTTATTCCATTTAAAAAATAATGTCAATAGAGAAAATCAGAGAGAATCCTAAGCAGTCACTTTGCCATCTGTAGAAAAATATTGGCCCTGGCCAAGGAACTGCCTGGTAGGAAACCAAACGTGTAGAAATATGTTTTGAGAATCATGTTCCTGGCCTGAATCAGATCCCACGTTAAGGAAGGTTGACTGAGGACAGGGTTCCTGAGGACAGGGACAGAAGCCAAGCAGCTTGTTCTCCTTGCAGTCACAGTGTGACAAGGCAGTAGGGGAAGGTGCATTCGAGTTCCTGCTACCTCCTTTGGGGAGGAAAGCTCACCAGATTGACTGATGTCTCCTCCAAAAACAGGCTGTTGTGCTCCAGGCAGGACAGGTTCTCCTGGGAACTGAGGACTTGGAGAGCCTTGTTGGCATTATCACAGCTCTCCTTCCAAGGGACTTTCTCTGTTCTCGTCCCCCAATCTTCTCCCAAACCTGGCAACCCACATCTTCAGTGCAGGAAATACAGCATCCTTCCACAGGGTGGTGGTCTGAGCCTGGGTGGGTCCTGTAACACTGATGACCCCCATCTCCTCTCCCCATCATTTCCAATGTCTCTTGATTGAACAAAGCAACAATGAATTAGGCAAGTATTTTAAAATTGTGTTTCAAAATGAACTTGACCAGGGTCTTAATTAGGGTTTTTATTGCCATGAAGAGACATCATGACCATAGCAACTCTTATAAAGGAAAAAATTTTCATTGGGTTGGCTCGCTTATAGTTTCAGAGGTTCAGTTCATTATCAACATGGTGGGAAGTGTGGCGGCACTGGAGGAATGGCCGACAGAACTACTTCTTGCAGGTGAAGGAAGTCGACCGAGACACTTGGTGATGTCCTGAGCATAGGAAACCTCAAAGACCGCCCCACAGTGACACACTTCCTCCAACAAGGTCATACCCACTCCAACAAAGCCACATCTCCTAATAGTGCCAGTTGTTATGAGATTATGGGGGCCAATTACATTCAAACTACCACATTCCCCACCCTGGTCCCCATAAGCTTATAACAATATCATAGTGCACATCACATTTATTCCAACTTCAAAAGCCCCCATAGTCTATCACAGTCTCAATAATGTTTAGAAGTCCAAAGTCCCTTCTGAGATTCCTACAATCCTTAGCTGTAAACCTCTATAAAAATCAAAATTTTAAAAAAAAGGAAGTAAATGGAGTTCGAGTTTTTCTTTGTCCCAGCTGCACAGTCCCAAATAATTACATAAAAGCTTATGTTAATTTCAGAATGTTTGGTGTATCGCTCAGACTTATTACTAACTGACTCTGGTAACTTGAATTAACCCGTTTCTATTAATCTGCATTTTGCCAAGTGGCTTCATGGCTTTACCTGTTCTCTGTACATCTTATTCCTCTGGTGCCTGGCTCGCATCTCTCTGACTTCACTCTTCTTTCTCCCTGTATCTCCCTTTGTCCTTTCTGCTTGGCTTTATTCTGACTTGCTATCGGCCAAGGTTGCTTCTTTATTAACCAACAAGAGCAATGCATATTCAGAGCATACAAAAGGATTATCTCACAGTAAACAGATCACATACTTCCAACATATAATGGCACAAAATACACATTTCCAATCCAAAATGTAGGGAAGGGGGCATAGTGAGGAAACACTGGGCAAAAACAAAACTGAAAGCCAGCTGGGCAAAGTCCAAACTCCACATTGACATGTGTGTTGTCAAAACACCCTTCAGATTTTCAACTCTGTTCAGTTTTACTGAACTTTGCTCGACCACACACTTCTTTCTCTTGGGCTGGTTCCACTCCCTGTTAGCAGCTCTCCTCAGCAGGGATCCCATGACTCTGGCATCTCTAACATCTTGGGTTCTCCAAGACAACCCAGGCTTCAACTTTACAGCTTCACACAACGGCCACTCTACTGGGCCTCCATTCAGGGACAGCCCTGATTCATCTGGCCTCAGCAGCTCCCCTCTAGACAGGATTTCTCCATGTAACTTTGACTGTCCTGGAACTCACTCTGTAGACCAGGCTGGTCTCAAACTCAGAGTCAGTGGCTTTCTTTAGGTGTTGAGGAAAATTCCATAGCCTTTTTTTCCTCTATCCTTAACTCCAAGACCAGAACCATGTGGCCAAAGTTGCCAAATTCTGCTGCTTACTGGGGCTGGAGCATGGTCCCCTACTTCAGTTACTTCTTCACCAGCTTTCTGTCCATTGCTGCGTAAGTTTGGCGATCCTGAAATGTGCTCTCTAGACCAGGTTAACCTCAAATTCAGAGATTTTTCAATTACATCTTCATCAGCTTTCTGTTTTTGACCTTCACTGCCAAAGCCTGGCTCTCCTGAACCTGGATCTCTAGACCAAGCTGACCTCAAACTCAGAGATCTGCCAGCCTCTGCCTTGCCAGGGCTGGGATTAAAGGTGCGCCATCACACCTGGCTCCCTGCTTCTCCTTACTTCCTTTGCACATTTTAGAAACTTATCTGGGTGGGATCTTACTCTGAGGTAACCACTTCAATTATTTCATTTCTTAGTCCATTTATTTCCTTGTACACAGGATTTAGCTCCATTCCACTTCCTGGTGCTCTTTTTCTCCTCAAAATTTACATTCTGTAATTTACCCTGATCAGCTTGCTCCTTTTCATTATAAATCTTCATTAGAGTCACCACTAATATCCACACGATAGAGTCTATATTAGGCTGTTTTGAGATTTTTTTTCTGCCAATGTAATTAATCCAAAACTTTTCACTTTAGCCTCAGGCAGACACTTTGGACAAGGGCAAAAAGCAAGCCACTTTCTTCACCAAATTATCACAAGAACAACATACTAAAATTCTTTTCCTCTGAAATCTCTTGAGTGAGCACCTGACTGTTTAAATAACTCTCAGCACCTCTGTCTTCTGTGCTCCCACTCGTATGGTTCTTTAAGCAGTGCTTAAAGCATTCCACTGCTTTCAGAGCCCAAAGTACCAAAGTCCAAATTCCTCCAAACAAACACATGGTCAGGCCAATCACAGCAATATCCCAGTCCCTGGTACCAACTTCTGTCTTAGTTAGGGTTTTTAATGATGTGAAGAGATACTATGAGTATGGTAACTCTTATAAAGGAAAGCATATAATTTGGGTGGCTTACAGTTTCAGAGGCTCAGTCCATTATCATCACGACAGCCAGTTTGGCAGCGTGCAGGCAGACATAGTTCTGGAGAAACAGTCAAATGTCCTATATCTCGCAGGCAAGAAGAAGTCGACTGACTCACAAGGCGATATTTTGAGCATAGGAAACCTCAAAGCCCACCCCCACAGTGACACACCTTCTCCAATAGGGCCACACCCACTCCAACAAAGCCACACCACCTAACAATGCCACTCACTGGGAGATACTGGGGATCAATGACATTCAAACTACCATAATCAGTTAACTAAGTTCTTAACAACACAAATTCTTTTCCTATCTTGTATTTTGATAAGTGCTACATTGTTGAACTACATCTCATTCGAAGTGTTTCAAACTTCCAATGCCTGGTAACGATGAACATGATGTTGTTAAAAGACTGCTTTGTGGGTGTAACTGAGTTAAGATGAGGTTGGCATACTAGAATTGGTAGATTTCTATATTCAGTGGCTGCTGTGAAGAAAATAGCACCAAGAGCGAGAAGATGACCATGTAGGACCGAGACGACAGCAAGGCACACTGCAGACCACCTAGGGCTGGGAGGAGGGATGGGGCCAGGCTCAGTTGGTAGAGCAACGTGTAGTTTACACAAGGTTCTGAGTTTGATCCCTAGCACCCCACAAACTGGACAGGGTGGTGAACACCTGTGATCCTACTGCTCAAGAGAGAGGCAACAGGATTAGAAGTTCAAAGTCATCCTTCACTATATCTTGAGGCCAGCCCAGGATACATGAGACCATCTCAAAAACAGCAAACGACAAATGAAAAATAAGAAAGAAAGAAAGTTTGAAGAAGCCAAGATGGAGTATCCCCTGAAACCCCCAGAGAGTGCTCAGTCCTGATAACTCTTGATTTTGGACTTCCAACTTCTAGAACTGTTCGAGTATAAATTTATTTTTTAAAACCATCCTTCAGAAAGCCGATACGGTGCTTTTATACCCATCTGTCTTCTTTCTGGTCTTGCAGTCTCAGGGTTTATCAGAATTTTTGGCAACATCAAAGGAGTTCAGCTAACACACCGGGAGTGAATGAGTGAGTAGATGGCGCAGGTGTACAATGTTTACACAGACATAATAAATATCTTTACTTTGTGGTGTCTTGCTGTGTGTTTCAGCAAGGGATCTGTGAAATGATGAACTCATGTGTGTGGACTGAATAAATAATGTGTACCATGAAAAGTGTACTTTCTACATTAATTTAAACAGCTCTCCAAAGAAACAAAACTAACAACTGGCAATAATTCCTACCCTAAAGTCAAAATAGAGTTAATATGTGTTCAACAGCAAAATATGGAGATTTGCAAAGGGTAGGGCCTGCTGTCTTCGGGGTCTGTTGCAATTGTGTGGCTACGTTAGTGGATGTCTCAGCCTCTGCCACCGCCACTCAACTGTAGCTTCTGGGAGGTCATTTTTATTGACTTGGGCAGAAAAGAATTACTGAAGGCCTCTCCCTGCCACCAGATGATCTCTCCAGTGCACAGTGATCTCCAGTGCACAGTGATCTCCAGAGCACAGCTTGAGCGCAGCACCATGCATGACTTGCATTGCCTTCTACCATGTCATAGATTTCCATAAGAACCTGAACCATGAATCTGAACGTAGAAGAGACTACAGACCCTTCCTTTTGCAAATCTTTGAATTTTTCTGTCAATAAACATTTACTCAGTTTTGACTTTGGCCTAGGAATTAACACCAGTCGGAGAGCTCTGGAGAACTGTTAATATTGGAAATTCATTTATATGGTGCACTTTACCTATTCAGTCATACATGTGTGTTAATAACTCCACAGATCCCTTGCAATAGTATACTGCTGATGTTTACCAGAGAGTGTGGCAACGGAGGTGGAAAGGGCGGTGTCTGCTACATCTACGGAAGCATGTGGTATGTATTTGTCACCTCCTGCAGCCCTTCTCATTGTGGAAACAGATTTGCTACGTTAGTCTGTACAGACCGCTCTGGAATTAGTCAGTTCCTAGCACAGTGTTTCTCAAAATGCACCCCATGGATGACCTACATCAGAATGACTTCTTAAATTTCCTATAATGGACATGGTGTGGCACAAATTCAAGAAGAGTCGCACAGATTAGTGTCCCCGAAGAGACTGCTCAGAGTCAAAATCAAATCCATGGGGAATAAATCATCGATAAATGGTATTTGAAAAACTGCAGTGCGGGCATAGTTTAAAAGAATAGTTGAAAGCAAATTTATATTATTTTTTTTATAAAGAAAAACATTTAATTGGGGCTGGTTTACAGTTGAAAGGTTCAGTTCATTATCATCAGGGTGGGACATGGTGGCATGCAAGCAGACATGGTGCTGGAGAGGTAGCTGAGACGTCTATATCTGAATCAGCTGGAAGTAGGAAGAGAATGCCACACTGGGCATGGCTTGATCATCTGAGATCTCAAAGCTCTCAATAACAGGCGTCCTCCAACAAAGCCACACTTCCTAACAGTGCCTCACCCTGTGAACCTATGGGGACCATTTTTATTCAAACCTCCATATACTCAATGGATCCATACCAGATGGACTAGCTTCAAGCATATCCTTTTAGCTAGAGAAGGTGATTGATCTTAGCCCATGTGATAGCTCTGTCATCAAATACTTATTTTCTTTCTTTTTTAAATATTCCTTACAAAACTGTGCTGTGAAATATATGTATATGACCAGAAAAAAGCTAAATAAATACTAACCTAATAATTGCATTAAAAACTACATTAGTACCCTTGCTGATATATTGGTTTTTTTTTTAGTTTCCCCCATGTCTTTATTGATTCTTTGTTAATTTCACATCACCCACCCAACCCCACTCATTTTCCAGTCCCTTGATATCCTCCCTCCACCCTTGTATCTTCCCCAAAAGAAAACAGAAAAAAAAAGTCTCACTGTGGAAGCTATAGTGTGTTGTAGCATGTCACACAGCCCCTTTGTCCAACCAGCTTTGCTTGTAACTGGTCATTGCAGTCACTGGTCTGGTTTGAGGCCTCTGACTTCTGTTACACTATTGATTTCGGATCCTCAAGGGGACCCCCTCCAGATATCCTGCTCTTCCCCCGAGTGATGGAGATCCTGCAGCTGTGCTTCTGTAGGACCGGCCCCTTCATGTGCTCCAGCAGATCATAGAGCACACCCCACCATAGATGGGGTGGATGTTGGGGTGGACCAGATCAAAGTTGGTCAGCATTCCTACTCTTCTGCCATGCCCAAGTTAGGGGTGGGACTAACCCTCTGAGAGCCATAGCCAGAGAGGGGTGGGGCCGGCTCTACCACACCTGTGCCCAGAGCCAGCCAATGTTATATCTTAAACTGTAATAATTTCCTGATTCTGGTGCCTTCGGCTAGTTGACCACCCTGACACCAGATACTAGAACAATTTTTGCTTTGTCAAACTTAGCTTAGAAAGAAAGAAAGAAAGAAAGAAAGAAAGAAAGAAAGAAAGAAAGAAAGAAAGAGAGAAAGAAAAAAACCACAAAGGTCCTAGAAGGATTTATGGGACTTTTCATGTTCTAAGTGAAATGAAACACAAAACCCACAAATCATTCAGTATTGTTCATGTATATTGATGAACTTTTATACAAAGCTGCCTGTAGAAGCCATCAAGCAGGAAGTTAAAAGACAAACTGGAGAAATACTGAAAACGTACACGATCTCACAAGGAGCAGTTTCCCCTAATATATAAAGAATGTCTAGTACCAATAAAGATTATTTAAAAATCAGTAGAGGGGCTAAAGAGATGACTCAGCAGTTAAGGACACTTGTTACTCTTGCAGAAGACCCAGGTTCGATCCCCAGCATTCAATAATTGTTCGCAATCATCTGTAACTCCAGTTCCGGGGGATCTGATACCTTCTTCTTGACTGTGTGGATATCTTGCATACACGTGGTACAAATACATATATTCATGCAAAGCATTCATATTCATAGAATAAAGATAAATCTTAAAAAGTTCAGTAGAGCCAGGCAGTGGCGGTGCACACCTTTAATCCCAGCACTCGGGAGGTAGAGACAAGTTCAAAGCCAGCCTGGTCTACAGAGCAAGTTCCAGGACAGGACCCAAAAGCTACAGAGAAACCCCGTCTTGAAAAACAAACAAACAAAAAAGTTCAGTAGAAAAATGACGCTATGAAGTTGAACTGACTTCATAAAATGAAAATACGAAAGACTGAAATATATTAAAAATATGTTCATCTCTAGTCAGAAGTGGTGGCGCATGTGTCTGACTATACCTTGTACCCTGGAGGCTGAAGGGGAGAGGGAAGAACATGAATTCAAGGATATTCTTGGCTACAAAGAAAATTCAAGTCCATTCCATCCTCCATGAAACCCTGAGCCACAAAGAAAACGAGGAGGAAGAACCCATAGCAGCGGCTGCTCATTCTCCTCTATGACAAAGCAGTGCTAATTGACACTTCTTCACTTATTTACTGTTGTGCATGTATCTGTGCACATGTATGTGCCATGACACCTGTGTGGAACTCAGAATACACCTTGTGGGAATTGGTTCTAGCCTTCTGTCATGTGGGCACTAGCTCCTACCATGGTACACGCAAGACCATAAGCAGAATTCCTCTGGGGCCTCTGCTGCAGTTTCTGTCTCCAGGTTCCTGCCGTGAGCTCCTGCCCTGGTTTCTCTCCATGGAGGACTTTAAGTTTTAAATCAGATAAACCCTTCCCCCTCTCCCCACAAGTTTCTTTTGGTTGTGATGGTCTATCACTGCAACAGAAAAAGCAATCTAAGGCATGCCCTTGCCTGCTGAGCCATCTCACTAACCCCAGGAAATATAAACAATGGCAATTATCCTTAGCCTTTTTCACTAAAGATCAAAATGCTAATAATCCCTCGTTAACTGAAGTTTGTGAGAAAGTGGCATGGAGTGAAAACTGAAGGACTTCTACAAAGATAACGGGGCAGTTTTGTTAAAAGTTGTTTCGCATTTCGCACACCAATTTCAATTCCAAGAATTCGCTCGATTGGCATGGCCACCTCTAAAGTTCAAGCTGTTTGGATCCACATTGTCCAAACATTTGTATGTCTAATGCCATACATTATGACAGATAGGGGCAGGATTTCAGCTACTGCTTCTCGGAATGCCTTTTCAGCATCCAGCCATTTTCCCTTGAACCTTTGTGACACAGAAGCAGATAATTTGAGGCAGCCCCACAGTTCCTTGAATCCTTTCACGTTTTTATCATTTTCCTTGTTCAGATTGAATAGTTCCTATTGTTATATGCTCAGTCTTCTGAAGAGAGATTTTTCTTTTTAATATCTGCCATCAGATTGGTCATAAACAATGGGTTTTACCTTTTACTTTAGTGGGATTTGTACTTTCTTTATTTTTATTTTTTGTTTTCTGAGACGTTTCTCTGTCCCACGCTACGGTCTCGCCAGCAAGAACGACGCGGGGCACTTAGGATACTTCTGCAGTAAAGCTTTAATGCCTCTTGAGAGGGAGAGCATCAGCTTCCAAAACGGAGACCCCGAATGAGGGGAACTCAGCCCTTATAAAGGAAACAGTCCTCGCTTCTGACGTGTCACTCTTGGATTGGTCCACTGCCCATTATCCCAGATGATGCCTCGGGAGTAGGCAGGGACGCAGAGAGTTACAAAGCACGTGCGCTGGGATTAAAGGCGTGTGCTACATCATCTTGAACTCACAGAGATCTGCTTGTCTCTGCCTCCCAGGCATTGGGACCAAAGGCGTATACTACCACGCCTTGAGGTCACAGAGGTCAATCTGCCTCTGCCGCCCAGGCATCAGGACTAAAGGCGTGTGCCGCCACACCTTGGGGTCACAGAGGTCAATCTCTACCTTTGTTCCTAGAAGCAATGGAGAATGTGGTCCGGCCCTCCACATTTCTCTGTGTAACAGTCCTGGCTATCCTGGAACTCTCTTTGCAGATCTTGGTGGCCTCAAACTCACTGAGATTCACCTGCCTTGGCCTCCCAAGTGCTGGGATTAGAGGGTTTGTGCCACAATTTCCTAGAGGGTTTTGCATAGTTTTACTTCCATTCTTCTTTTCTATTTCTTTGTTGAGATTTTCTCTTTTTTTCTCTGCTTACTCTTTTCATATTTTACTTTGTCTCAACCATACTCATCATTGAATCAACTTTGACACTGACTGCTTTAAAATCTCTACGGATAGTTCTAGCAACTCTGGCAACTCGGTGTTGGCACTGTATTGATGTCTTCTTTTATTTATTTAAGCTACAGAAGAAAAAGAGTTTGAATTGGAATCTGGATATACTGGGTATTGTACTGACTGGTTTTGTGTGTCAACTTGACACAACCTAGAGTCATCAGAGAGAACGGACCGACATTTGAGGAAATGTCACCATGAGATCTAGCTGTAAGACAATTTCTCAAACACTGATTAGTGGGGGAAGGCCCAGTCCATTTTGGGTGGTTCCATCTCTGTGGTGGTGGTGCTGGGTTCTATAAGACAGCAGCCTGAGTAAGCCAGTATACAGCACCCCTTCATGGCCTCTGGATCAGCCCCTGCCTCCAAGATCCTTCCCTGTTGAGTTTTTGTTCTAACTTCTTCCTATGATGGATTATGATGTGGAAGTGTAAGCCAAATAAACCCTTTCCTCCCAAAAAAAAAAAAAAAAAAAAAAGAATTCGCTCGACTATAATCACTCTGGAAGGAATGGCATAGGTCCGTGGTTTTTGCTGTTGTCTTGCTCACTGTTAGAGGATTTTAGGAATAACAAGCACATCTGTCCTAGCAGATTGTTGAATGAAACTTTAGAAACTGGTATGGCATAACAGTCTCTCAAAGACGTTTGAGAAAAGTGTATACAGCATGCCACCAAGTGAATGAAAAGAGGAAAAATGGATCCAACTTTTACTTAGGATGTCTAAAAAATACACAAGATACCCAAGGAAATTCAGAGTCACATTCCAGACTTAAATCCCTCCATCCACGGATGCTCTGGCATGTTCTCAAGGTGCCTGGGCAGGGCTGCAGCTGCAGTTTGCTAGGACCTACAGTCCCCTTTGTTCTTGCTGGCCTCTCCCCATTGGTACACAGGGCTTCCTAGAGCCAGTTCCCAGGTTGGCAATGTTCTGCCAGAAGTGATCAAGTCCACAGCATGAGATGGTTTATGAAGGCCCCATCTCCAGTTAGATGGCAGACTCTACCTAGAGTTACTTGGTCTTTGAGCACAGCCGAAATAAGACCACAAAAGAAGTTGTCTCATGCTGCTACTGGTTTAGTTTCAAGTGGCCAACAACAGTAACTGCTTGGATAGTGTTATGCTTATACAAGTGTGGGCTCTGTGATGGGAAAACAGGGAGGGAGGGAGGTCAAAAGGCAATAGTTGAGGTTAGTCTAAACCAATGAGCTATCAATCCGATGATAGGTGAGATCTGCCTCTAGCCCACCCTTTGCCAGAGTAGGTCTCTTGTTGGATTATGCTCTAAATTTCTCATTGGGTTGAGCAATGAGAGCCAACAAGGGAACAATAGAGTGGGCCTATGTGCCTATGGGCAGGTATAGGAGCTGGAGAACACACACTAGGTAGGGGTGGTATAGGAGCTGGGGAACACACACTAGGTAGGGGTGGTCTAGGTAGGGGTGGTATAGGAGCTGGGGAACACACACTAGGTAGGGGTGGTATAGGAGCTGGGGAACACACACTAGGTAGGGGTGGTATAGGAGCTGGGGAACACACACTAGGTAGGGGTGGTATAGGATCTGGGGAACACACACTAGGTAGGGGTGGTATAGGAGCTGGGGAACACACACTAGGTAGGGGTGGTATGGGAGCTGGAGAACACACACTAGGTAGGGGTGGTAGGACTGAACACTGATTTGAAGCTCCCCATCTTCTAGGAATCTCTACCACAATAGCAAACCTTGCTCAATGGTACTGCATTTGCTTCCAATTTAGCATCGCTGGGTCTCGGAAGCTGTCCTGCAGGCCTCCCCCGCCCAGCTCTGACAGCCCAGAGCAGAGAACTGGCAGCTTGGGAAGCGAGCATTCCAAGCATTGTTGGGGAGTTATCAGATAAGCAGTCCTGGCAACACTCCCATCCCAGAGTGGATGTTCTGGTTCAGCTGGAGCCCCAGTCTGGGAGGTGTTTAATTTCTAAAGGGAATCTGAGCAAACACTGGGCCTGTAGAAACTCCTCAGAGGAGAGGTAGTCCTCTAGATGTGACGACTCTTGATCACATCAGCACAAGGTGACATTCTAACTTAGTCTTTAAGAAGGGAAGTAGAAAGTTATTTTTAAAAGAGGAACAAAAGTCACCTGCCCTTTGGGGACTTTAAGACCCATTTCAAAAGTCTTCAATCTTCCCATATTCTATGTGTTCAAAACTACTTCCCACCGTTTCTGAGGAAGTGGACCTTGTCATTGTCCCCCAAACGTCAGCAAGGTGACAGTTGTGGGCAGAAGGGACATTTTCTGCCTCAGAAGAAATGCTGCTTAATAGGAAAAAGAATTAAGAGAGTTCTTATTTTAAGAACGATGGGAGTGCGGTTTGGTGGTAGAATGTCTGCCTAGCATTTGAGGTCCTGGGTTCAATCCCCCACACCTGAGGGAAAAAGTAAGAATGCAGAATGTACTAAGTAGTTAATATATTTAAAATCTCCTCAAGACTCATGCACTATGGAGATGCTGGGGAATATCTTAACTCATCTCCCTTCTGCCCGTCATATATTTTTTAAAGTGAAATTTATAACTTTGTTTTTTCAATGTATCATTCAATATAATGACAAGTTTTAGTGGCAAAAAAATGCTTCCACAGAAAGTTTATAAAGAAAAAAATGGAACACCTTAACATTCACATGTCATTCTTGTGTAGGAGCCATCCCAGTCCACGCATTGCTCCAGTTTTAGCATGTTCTGCCAAAGCCAGCATCTGGCAAGCAATCCTAAAAGGTAAAATGAAGAGATCTTTGGGGAAAATTCCATTATTCCATCACCTGCCTCAAGCATCATGGAGAATGTGTCCTACATGGTAAGGTTAAGCTCCTCGCCCCAGTGACCAAAGCATTTCATTATCCTTCCTTCCTCCCTCCATCCCTGCCTCCCTCTCTTATTTTATGAGACTCAAACCTGAAGCTTCCTAGGTGCTAGGCAAGTGCTCTACCGCTGAGCTTCATCTCGGCCTCAGGTCTTACTTCCTGCTTGAGCTATCAGTAGAAGCTGGAGAGATCTGTTCAATTCTTCTTTAAAATATCTCGCATACTCTCAATAATCGATAATTTCTTCTTCCCCTCCACTTGCTCAGTATTACAGTTGCTTAACCGTGTGCTTTGGTCCCATCTCCTTTGTAATGGAAGACCAAAGAGCAGTGAGAGTGTTCTCTTTCTCTCTCTCTCTCTCTCTCTCTCTCTCTCTCTCTCTCTCTCTCCCCCCACTGTGTGTGTGTGTGTGTGTGTGTGTGTGTGTGTGTGTGTCTTTCTGTCTGTCTGTCTGCCTGCCTGCCTGCCTGTCCCTCCTCTCTCTCTGTGGCTGTCTGTCTCTCTTCTCTTTGTTTTTCTCTTCCTGTGTCTGTGTATGCCTCTTAGTTCCTCTCTGTCTGTCTCCTCTCTCTCTCTCTCTCTCTCTCTCTCTCTCTCTCTCTCTCTCTCTCCCCCCTGTGCCTGTCTGTCCTCTGTGGCTGTCTGTCTCTCTCTTTCTCTGTGTCTGTCTCTCTCTTAGTTCCTCTCTGTCTCTGTCTCTGTCTCTCTCTCTCTCTCTGTCTCCTGTGCCTGTCTGTCCTCTGTGGCTGTCTGTCTCTCTCTCTGTGTGTGTGTCTGTCTCTCTCTTAGTTCCTCTCTGTCTCTCTCTGTCTCTGTCTCTGTCTCTCTGTCTCTCCTCTCTCTCAGTCTCCTCGGCTGTTCGACACGTTGTCTTATAAAACGTCTATACTCTCTTGTTTTCCTTTTCCAATCAATTACATATTCACAGTGTCATGTTTGATGTTTGACTTTGAGGCCAACATATCTATCCGAATTAGCGTGCCATGGACGGCCACTACTAATTCTGACAAATTGACAACTAAAAGACCCCATCCTGTGATCTTCCCTGCTTTCTTTTCATAATAAATCATTTCTGCCTTGAAAGAGTTCTCCATTTTTCTTTCTGACCAGCACTTGGGTGGGTTGTGGGTTTTAGTATTGGGGGAAAGCCTCTCTAGAAGCAGCCAGGACGCTCTCGGCATGCTGAGAAGGCTCTCTGTGGGGCTTTCCTTTCCTCTGGTCAAAGAGTGCACTTCCTCAAGCATGCTACTGTGTCGAGGACACTCTGGCTCAAGGTGTCCAAATGGAAGGAGGCTCCTCTCTGCTCACCTTCACACAAAACACACAGGCTTTCCCAGTCACTAGGGGAAGCTAAACAAGAAATAAATACGAAGAAAAACTTAAGGCGGACTCCTCCTTATGAATTTTGATCCTAATGAGAGCTTAAACCCAAGGTTCTCAAACTGTTCTATTCCACAAGATGCTTGTAACGCCTTCCGTCTGCTCCTAACTAAAGACAGCATGGGATACAGGCTAAACGCTCAGGCTTCTTCCCTATTCCCAGCTTATCTACAGCCAGGGTGCAGCACTTTACAGCCTGCTACTTGCTTATTGGCCATATGTCCTACATCTGTTCTTTCCCCAAAGTGCTCGTCTGCAAAATGGAGACAATTACAAAGTAGACGCAAGGATGAAGGAGGAGACCCAGGGACAGTCCCAAGTGGATGCAAAACTCCCAGTGAGCACTAGCCACGCCATTTCACAGGCTAGGGGTGGGGGCAGGCATGGAGGGTGAGTCCGGAATGGGCAGGACCTGGTGTCTCAATTTCAACTTTAGCTACACCATTCACACCACCTAGCAGGGTCGACCTCCTTTCTATAAGTTCCTCCTTCATTCAAAGCTTGTTGTCCCAAGCGTGGTGGCTGCCTTTAAGAGCTCTGTCTGAAAAACAACAAACAAACAAAAACAATGATACTTCATACGTGAAAAAAAAATAAAAAGACCCCAAACCAAAAACATAGCAATGATACCTTAATGCACTTCTTAGCCTCAGCACAGGCACAGAACTGCCCATTCTCGGTGCTCTCCCACAGTCGCACGTCTCCAATGCTGTCAGTGTGACGGCTCCTGCCGCTCCTGTCCGCCACTGCTCTATGCTACCATTCTGAAATCCAGACGGAAGACGGGCTCCCTTCGTCTTCCTCCTGACATGGCAGCATTGTCCAAACTGACCTTCTCACACCCTGATAAAGCTTTTTCCACTTGGGACTCAGTTTCCTCATGTGTAAGGTAGGTGGAGTCCCAGGAAATCTTCAAGATTCTTTCCAATTCTGATAGTGGAAAGACATTGGGGCTGAACACAGAATGCTACATTGTTGGGTTCTCTCAGTCCTCAGTTTAGAGCGAGCCACAGATGATGTGGAACAAGGGAATCATGGGATGCAAACTTATGAACAATGTTGGGTAGGGTAATGGGGAACATGGAGGGAGACGAGGCATGAACAGCAGCAATGAGACCATTCTCTCACTGGACCCACGGACACAGTTAAATCTCCCTGGTGTTAAGTTTTTTAAACATAACTTTGAGTCCTAGTAGTACATAATATCTTCTGAAAATTTTCCTGTGAAAATTTCACAGGAAAGAAACTTTTATCTAAAATTAGCTAATTCTTATCATCCCTCTTCAGTGTCTTTTACCCTTGTTAAACACCTGGGCAGTTATTTTGCTGTAAACTGGGAAAAGGAGAGAGTCCCTACTAGGTCATACACCTGCTGTGGCTGAAACTGAGATTGAGACACCTTGTCCTGTCCATCTCAGATTTGGCCTCTACCCCCCTCAGCCCCTCGGTCAGTATGGCCTGTGAAGTACCCTGGTGTGGTGATTCCTTTGTTCAATGCTTGGCCCATAGGAAGTGACTCTACTAGGAGGGGTGACCTTGTTGGAGGAAATGTGTCACCATGGTGGCAGGCTTTGAGGTCTCCATGCTTAAGTGACACCAGTGTGGACACAGTCTCCTTCTGCTGCTGCAGATCCAGATGTAGAACTCTCAGCTCCTTCTCCAGCACCATGCCTGGCTGCATCCCACCATGATGATGATGGACTGAACCTCTGGAACTGTTAGGCAGCCCTAATTAAATGTTCTCCTTTCTAAGAGTTGCTGTGGCCATGGTGTCTCCTCACAGCACCAGACACTGACAAGACACAGGGCTAGTGTCCACTGATGTCTCCTCATGGGCTGTGGCTTTGCCCCAGGCACCTTGTGGGCTGAGTCCCATATTAGCCTGCTGGTCCACCTCTCTCTCCCTCTCTGTATTCACCACCCACCCACCTGTTTTCCTCTCTATCTGAGTCTTAGACATACAGAATCTTTTGTCAGGTCTTCAGCAATTGTCGTTTGTTACAGACCTAAATGGTAGAATTTCATTGGTTTGTTTGTGGCAATAAGGATCATGTAGAATTTTGACGAAAAACAAAAACCAACCAGTATCAGCTCTGCAAAAGCAAAACAACACAACACAAAAATCACTTTTTTTTTGTTTGTCTTAACAAAAGAATGCTCTCCACTTCCTCCTGAAAGAATCGTAGCAATGCACAAATGAAAATGGACACTTGCCCATCCCCAGGCCCTCGTAGGGCTTGTGTCCCACACTTCAGGTCTTACCGCTGGTTCGAACAGGGAGAGCAACAACTTCGGAGAGAAGAATTAATCTCCACACCTCTTAGCACATCTTCCTAAAGGTAATACTTCAAGATTGTATGCTAGTTTTATTTTTGTCAAAGGGAATTTAAACCTTGTAACAAATACGTTTAAAAATAAAGCAGGCAGGGAATGTTTTATGTGTATTTCATAGACGGGCAAACATCATCTAAGGTAATAGACTTAAATAGTGGCCGAGTGGGGATCAGAACAGAAATGTTCTCATTTCCAGACCAGATGTTTGCAGAGAAAGGCAGTTGCTGTTATGTCCCCCTTGGTGGAGATGCCTGCCTTCCACGGCAATAAGATAATCAGCGCGTACCCAACAGAGCCATTGCTTTCTAGACTTGAGGGGACCTGAGGTACTATCTTCTGCGTGAATTCTGTGGAGGGCTCTACACAGCCCCTTCTCTGAGACAGGCTGGAGCGGAGCTGACCGCCTCCTGCCTTTATCTCTTTTCTGGTTTACATCTTAATGGTCCACATAAGATTTGCGTGAGAAAGACAAACCACTGGCAACTCAGCCTACAGAAATGGAAAGGTGCTTTGACATAATCGTTTCAAAGTGAGGATGTTTTTAGGATGTCCCGGCCAACACACAGGATAAGAAGCAACCTGGGACCAAGCTTCTTTAGGGCCTGTGCGCCATTCCACTTACAAGTGGTTGCTTTTCCGCGTTCATGTCTCTTTTTCCCTCTCAACCACCAGCAGTGAGGCGCAGAAAATATCGTAAGTGGTCAAGAAGTTTTAGGTTTAATGCACGAATAAGAAGATATTGTCTTTTAAAATAATAATAGCATACACACCATGGTGCACATGTGGAGGTCAGAGGGTAACTTATAGAAGTCAGCTCTCCTCCAGCAGGCACCTTTACCTACTAAGCCACTTGCCAGCCCTGGGGGAAATCTTTTGCCTTATAAGGCTTCATATTCTAACTTCAAACAGGGTCTAACCAGGAGCAGCTAGCTCTGTGGAAAATGTTGGGGGTCCATTTGGATCTGAGAGGCCTATGCTGCCACCCGGGACCCTGGTGACAACTGAACCCAAGCTGCTGCTGATGGCCATGTCTGGGTCCGTGGTCCTGATGCAGCTAGAGTCTGTGTTGATGCCTGTTATGTGTTACCACAGGGGCCCATGTTAACCATATGTTGAACCACGTGTTGGTTTAACTGACCCAGAGAGAGCCACACACACACACCAGCAAATCAACCACCACCCCTCCCCGCTGATCCTACCCCTCATAGGAGAGATTACCTGCACTTGGAAAAGCTGGCCCCACCCCTCACTACAAGCGTGGAAGAGGGGGATGGTCACAGCAGGCTGGATTGGCCAACTCAACTACTACCCAGGCACATAGCCAGGGCTTTGAGTTGGCATTCCCAACATCTACCCCCATCTATGACCTGCCGGAGCGTATGAAGGCACTAAGTCTGCAGAACCATAGCTGCAGGAGCTCCATGACTCAAGGCAACAGCAGGATATCAGGGAGGAGATTTGGTGAGGGGCCAGCACTGGTAGTGGACCAGAAGCCAGAGGCCTTGAACCTGATCAACGACACACGAAACGATGAACACTTGTGAGCAAAGCTGCGTGGACAGAAGAGTCTACTGCCATGATCCACACAGCTCCCAATGCCGCTAAGATGAAAGAAGAGCGATGGAGAAGAGGACAAGATAAAGGAGTGAAGTGTTTCTTTCTTTTTTTGTACTTGTTCGTTTGTTGTTTTGCTTGTCTTAATTAATGTTCTTATTTGTATTTTTAATTTTATTTTTATTAGTATTTTTAAAGTTTTACTTTGGGGGGGGTCCTACAGCATGAAGGGTCGATACAGAGGAACAGAGAAATGAGTGGTACCCGGGTGCATGATGTCAAATTCCCAAATAATTAATAAAAATTATGCTTAAATTGACAAAAATTATGGTTTCATTTTTAAAGGCAGCAGGAACATTTTTCCTTCAATATAAACGTCAATAAGTTTCTGAGTGATGATATCAGTTAAATGGAAGAATTAAGCAATAAAATTTGTATTTGTCAATGACTTTAGTGCAAATAATGAGTAGATTACGTAGAAGGTACAGGCTTTAGAATTAGCTATGCACAGTCTCAGAGCCTGCTAGCTGGGACAGCTCAGGCAAACCCATCCACCCCACTGTGCTCAGAACCTGCTAGCTGGGACACCTCACACAAACCCATCTATCCCGCTGCTCTCAGAACCTGCCAGCTGGGACACCTCAGGCAAACTCATCCACCCAACTGGTGCTCAGTTTTGGTATCTATGGAAGAGAATTATTGTGAAGACTGAGTACAGTCACATATTCTGTGCCTAGGATAACATATCCTTACCACACTTTAGTTTCTGTCCATCCTCTTTTCTGAAATGTTGACTATAAGTGACTCCTCTACAAACTGGCTTCTTTTAGAGACAAAGACTGAATGTGCAGCAGCCTCAAGTTCATGATCTCCTGTTTCAACCTCCCAGGTGCTGGGATCATAGGTCTGTGGCTCTCCACCAGTTCGACTAGGTTTGTTGCTGTTTTGTTTAGATATTAATTTTTTTTTCCTATGCATGAATTTCATGCTTGTATATATGTATGTGCATCATCTGTGTGCCTGGTGCTCAGAGGCCAGAAGAGGGCATCAGATCCCCAGGAACTGAAGTTATAAACAGTCCTGACGCTGGAAGCGAAACTCTCTCCTAGAGCGGCAAGTGCTCTTAACTACCGAACCATCTTTCCAGGCCCCTGCCCGACATCTTTGCTCACTGAGTTTTGTTTTCAGCACTGGGGAGGACATGCTATGCCATATGATATGTTACTTCTCCTGTGGTTTACATGTGCTATCTCCTCATAGACAGCTCATGTGTTTGGGCACTTTGTCCACAGCTGAGGATGCTGTTCCGGAAGGTTGTGGAACATGTAGGAGCCAGGCCAGACTGAAGAAGTAGTCCCTGGAGGCGGGCCCTGAGGTTTGATAGCCCGATCCACCTCACTGCTCTGCATCCTGACTGCAGATGCAACCATAGCCTCTGGTTCTGCTGTCACACCCTCCCTCTATGATAGACTGTATCCATTACAACTGTAAGCCAAAGACACCCATCTCTCCAATTGCTTTCTGGCAGGTGTGTTGCCAAAGCAAGGAGAAAAGTAGCTAGCAGGCTTGCGAGTGGACATTTCATTTGCAACTGACTCCTGAGCAACTGCCTCAAGCCAGTCATGCAAAGACTCTCATCACCATTCTGTCACATTTGGATAGAAACTTGTTCAAGACAAAACAAAACAAAGCAAAAAACAACGGAGCAATGGTGCTGGATAAGCTCCCTGCATGTCAGAGTTGGTCTCCTCTCCCAGCAGGCCTATTCCAGGAGCTGCATTCACTGATTGAACATTTAGCATACCCTGTTATGTGGCAGGCATTGGTTTAGTGAACTATTATAGTGAAAAAGACAGCAATGTCCCTTGTTTATGGAGTGCTAATTAATAAGGGACACACACACTAAGCATCTAAGCCTATGGATGACATATTTTTAGGTAGCGATAAAAGCATTTGAGGAGTCCATCAACAACACTTGCTTCAGCTGGACAGCCTAAAGCTACCAGGTCATGTCTCTAATAAAGTATAAATTGTTTTTCTTCCTGAATTAATTTAATACAGGCTGGGCTGGAGAGATGGCTCAGTGGTTAAGAGCATTGTCTGCTCTTCCAAAGGTCCTGAGTTCAATTCCCGGCAACCACATGTTGGCTCACAACCATCTGTAATGAGGTCTGGTGCCCTCTTCTGGCCTGCAGACATACACATAGACAGAATATTGCATACATAATAAATAAATAAATACATATTAAAAAAAATACAGGCTATACAGGTAGACAGCACCTTCACTACTTTTGTCTCGTGTGGGCGTTTGAGTGCCCTGGTTCACAGTGGATATCATAGGATGACTTGCAGGAGTCAGCTTCTCCTCCCACCGTGTGGGTTCTGAGACCAAACTCAGGTCATCAGTCTTGGTGGTAGGTGCCTTTGCCAGCTGAGCTATCTCCTCCACCATCATACACACATCATGTACACACCACACGTACACCATGTGAGAGTGTGGCATGTATGTGTATGTGCCTGTCCAACTGTGCACACCCATGGAAGCCAGAAGACATCATTGCCCCACTCTGTCACTCTTTGCTTATCCCACTGAGAAAGTCTTTTACTGAACCTGGGCCAGCAAGCCCCAGCCATCCTGATGTCTATGCTCCCCATAGTGCTGGATTACAGGCAAACTTGGCTATACCTGGTTTTTTTTTTTCTTTTAAGTGTGTGGTAATGTAAAGTATCCAGGTAAAGTATCCAGGTGCCCCTTGGGAGCCTAGCACCATCACATGGCAAGCAGTTCCCTGACTGTATGCAGGTGCAAAGTTCCCTTTAAGAGACAAGCTCCACCCACTCCTTGTTGTCTGGGTTTCTGTCCTGACTGGTTTCTGTCCTCCCATCAGGCCCCACAACTATTTAGTCCCAAAGAAATAACACAGAGGTTTGTATTAATGATAAACTGATTGGCCCATTAGCTCAGGCTTCTTATTAACTCTTATAACTTATATTCTAGTATATGTTAGCCACATAGCTCGGTACTTTCTTCAGCGGGGCAGGTCACATCTTCCTTATTCTATGTCTGGGCAGGTCTGCAGAGGAAACTTTGTTCTTCCCAGAATTCTCCTGTTCTCATTTACCTGCCTCTATTTCCTGTCTGGTTGTCCTACCTATACTTTCTGCCTGGCTACTGGCCAATCAGCATCTATTTAAAACATAACTGGCAGAATATAGACAATTGTCCCACACTCTTCCTCCTCTTTAAAAAAAAAAACAAGAACTCTGAATTTAATATTCTTTGTTTAGCTTTTTTCCTCACCATTAGCCATAAAAACTTATAACCAACATTGTAAACAAAGGAAAATATCCACATAAAATCTGAGAAAGCTTAGGAAGTAATTCTAGACAGAAAAGAACAGAGTAAAGCAAGGCTTCTTGGTAGCAGAGGATGGTTACTCCTGATCTCTCTGTCTCTGCCTCTGTCTCTCTCATCCCTCTGAGACAAGCAGGTCTCTGTCTCTTTCCCCCAACTCTCTCTTTCTCCCCCCTTCTCTCCCTCTCTCTCCCTCTCTCCTTCTCCCCATCTCTCTCTGTTCCATCCCTCCCTTTTAATAAAATTCCACACTCAAGTTCTGTCTGCATGGCACATTCTGTCACCTGTCATGGTTTGGACCTCACCCACCATAGTACCTGCCACAAATGTCCCTCTTGCACTGTATCATAACATGTAAGACCCAAAGTCGGACCCTCAGACTCACATAGCACCTGTTCTCACCCTCTGAGCCATCTCTCCACGCCAGATGTATAACCTTAACCTTGGGGGAAAAAAACTTTCTATAACCTTAGAAAAAAATAGGGCTTGCAAGATGGGTCAGTGGTTAAGAGCACTGGTTGTTCTTTCAGAGGTCCTAGGTTCAACTCCCAGCACCCACATGGCAGCTCACAACTGTCTGCAACTTCCAGTTCTAGGGGATCTGACACCCTAACACAAGCATGCATACAGGAAAACACCAACACACATAAAATAAAACAAAAAACAATGGACCGACCATGATGGTATGAAATTGGAAGAAAATCCTTGTAAAACTTTAATAGGATTGAGGGAATTATATTAGGAACTATGTTTGCTTCATATGTGGAAGTTGTCAGAATCAAAACGGACAAGGGTGGGAAACTAGCTCAGTGTATACAGGGCTGCTACAAGTGTGAGGTCCTAAGTTCAAGCCTCCAGGACCCATGCAAAGCTAGGTAAGAAGCCGCAACCATAATCAGAGCACTCCCACCTTGAGATTCGAGGCAGACAGGAGAAACCAGAAGCTCACACGTCAGCCAGCTTGGTGTAGGTTTACAGCACAGTGACAAACATCAGAATGGATACCTCACACAGCGGTGAATGTTGAGGACCAACACTGGAAACTGTCCTGTATCCTCTACATGTGTGCTGTGGTAAATGCATGTCCACACACATATACACACACATGTATGCACACACATCAGACACATACACACATCAGACACATACACACATCATACACACATTAGACACATATACACATCATATACACATCACACACACACCATATACATATCAGACACACATCAGACACATACACACATTATACACACATTATTATACACACACATCATATACACAACATACATGCACACCATATACACATCACACACACGTCAGACACATACACACATCACACACACCAGACACATATCATACACACATCAGACACATATACACATCATATACACATCACACACACAACATCCACACATCATATACATATCACACACATATACACACATATTATGTACTCATCACACACATCATACACACATCGCACACATATACACACGTCATACTTACATCACACACATATACACACATATTATACATACATCACACACATACACACATCACACACACTATACACATATCATACACACACATCATACACAAACAGCACACACACATGCACACACACACAGGGCTGACTGTGTCAAGTCCTAATGAAAAACAAACAGAGCTGAGGTTGAGGTTACAAAGGGAGAATTTCATCTACATATTCTGACAATGAGAACTATCACAAAAGGTTGTCAGAGCTATGACTGTGCACAAAGAACGCTTCTACAAGGACATCTGTGCACTAAGTCTTTGTTCGGCCCAGACTGGCACTATCTTGCTTATGAATTCTTGCATTCAAGGATGATCATTTCAAAATAGCTTACACAATAGTCCTCACTTTGCCTTAAGTTTCCCTTTACCCTATCCCCCTTTACTGTTTCCATGGTTTCTGCCCCACTTGTTCTGTGTTGCAACGCTCCTCTGTTACTCTCAATCCAATATCATTGCATTAGTCTGCAGAGAGCCTTGCTGTTCTGTTTTTCTGTCAGTCTTCGTGATTAGAAATATTCAGCAATAGCAGAGTAAGAATAAGGGTTTTGTTTTTGTCACATTGGGAAGCTGGAGCCCAGTTACTTCAGGGCTGATCTGGCACCACCGTACCTGCAAGGCAGGCCACCACAGACTTTCCTCTTCTCGTTGGTCACTTCATGGTCACAAGATGTCAGGTAGATGTGTGTAACTTTGCACCAGTGTTTCGAACAGAAAGGAAGTAAAGGTTAAGGTGTAGCTGCCAATTTAGCTTGACTCCTTTTGTTGACTTTGTCCTGAGCGCTCATCTGCAAATCTCCACTTATACTTAACCAGCTGGAACTAGATCACTCTAGCATTTTCCAGCTGGGCTCAGGCTTACATTAAACAAAGTCAAGATTGCTCTCATCGGAGATGCATGAGGATGAACCTGGGCTAGCGAGCTAGCAGTATATACCACAGGGTAGACTAAATATCACTAAGATATGATCTCAACATCTGGAAGGCAAGTATTTATTATGGAAAACAATTACTACACAGTACTGATATGTATCTTCCTATGGAGCAAATATCACTAGGTGTGCTAACGGTCTCCATCTTTTCCTCCAAGCTTTACCTCCTGAATCTATTTGCTTATGCTCTGCCTGTTACTGCTTTCAGCAAGACCCACCTGTCACATCAACTCCAAGGCATATTTTGAATAAATAGGAAGCATCATACTTATCTCAAATGACTTTCTATCTTATACCTCCCACACAGATCTAAGAATTCCTATAGGCAAACAAATCAAGGAAAAAATAAGTAACTAAGAGATCAAGTGAGAAAAGAAGAGAAACACAGCAAACTCCAGATGGGGTGAAAAATGCATGCACAGAGGGCCTAGGTGCAGTGGTACAATGGTCTTGTATAGTGGTACCCTGTCACTTGTATTGTTTTAATAAAACAATGATTGGCCAGTAGCCAGGTAGGAAGTAGAGGCAGGGTGACGAGAACAGGAGAATTCTGGGAAGAGGAAAGACTCAGTCTACAGTCTTCACCCACATGCAGAGTGTGGTAGTGCATGCCTTTAATTCCAGTACTTGGGAGGCAGAGGAAGGCAGATCTCTATGAGTTCAAGGACAGCCTGGTCTACAGAATGAATTCCAGGACAGCTAAAGATACCCAGAGAAACCCTGTCCCAAAAAAAATCAAAAATTAAAAATAAAAGAAACAAAATTTGAAATAATGCCATGCAAAGATGGAAAATACACAGAGAATTTGGATACTGTATATTATTGTGTTGCCTTTGAATTGTTTGATGACTGAGGAAGGAGCAACAGCTGCTAAAAGACATTTGATTATAAATGCTGCTGGATTAATAGAACATATATATTTTGAAAATGCTTTGACTTTAAAATATCTTTAAGTCAAAAGATAAGTTACTTTGACGAAGAGACTTTGCTTTTGTTTCCACAGGAAATGAGAGGTGGTAGATTCGTTCTGGGTTAAGAAAAATCAGGTTTGTCCAAGGAAGACACCCTGAAGAATCTCTGATAAGAGCAGATGGTCCAGATGATCCAACATTTCAGAGAACCTCTGTTGAAGTTTCCTCTGAGTTCTACATCCAGAACAGGTTCAAGACTGCTGGCTGAGATGATCAAGCCTCACAGAATACTCCAGTCGGAACTTGATCATAATTCTAAATTTTCTTTAGGTCCCCATAAGATTATCAGCACCCCCAATCAGCAGAAAGTAGCCTGGAAAACTATGCCTACATTCCCAAAAAAATGGATTATGGATATTTGTCTTTGTTTAGAGTGTTGGTTACGAGTTGATATGGATAATGGTCAGGAGAAAAGCTAAATAAAGGAGATTAGATTCCAAGTTCTTGTTTTGAAAAACTGGCTGATTGACCAGTAGCCAGGCAGGAAGTAGAGGCAGGGTGACAAGAACAGGAGAATTCTGGGAAGAGGAAAGACTCAGTCTGCATTCATCACTCAGACAGAGAAGAAGTAAGATGAGAATGCCTTGCTGATAAGAAGTACCAAGCCACGTGACTAACACAGACAAGAATAATGTGCTAATTTAAGATGTAAGAATTAATTAATAAGAAGCCTGAGCTAATAGGCCAATCAGTTTATAGTTAATGTAGACCTCTGTGTGTTCCTTTTGGGCTGAATGGCTGTGGGACTAGCTGGAACAGAAACCTCTGCCAACACCTAAGCCTGTGGCAGGGCAGCACAGATGTGGGCATCCTTGACTTTCTGCTCTCCAGCCATCTACACGTCTGTGCAAAGTCTGGTTGAAAAGTTTACTGAAAATCACCATCAAAATACGATTTACCTGTAATGATATGCAGGTGTGGGCTGAGTTAGACTTGATGTCTGTGTGAATGCCAAGGTCTCCTGCAGGTACAACCTTGTCTTGTGTTCTGAGCTACTCTGGGGCGGAGGGCATCCAGCTAACACCTACTTCTTCTGAGCCAAACTTTCTTGGGCTAAAAACTGGATGCACACATTTCTAGAACTACAGTTTCTTATTGAAAGATTTTTCTTTTGGGCCACCAACTTGTAAAAAATGACACAGAGACGTCTTATTAACTATAAAAGTTTGACCTTATCTTAGGCTTACTTCAAACTAGCTCTTATAACGTAACCCATTTCTATTAATCTACATGCTGCCATGTGGTTCATGACTTTTACCTCGCCTACTGTATGTCCTGCTTTCTCTGCATCAGGATGGTGACTCTCTGTAGCACAATTCATCAAAACTCAGAGAGAGAAACTGGGGTTCAACCTGAAGGTCCATAAAAACAAAACAGTCAGCCACTGGCTCTTACCTCTACCTCGGTCCAAAATGGTGATTCTGTCCCCAAGGGTCTCAGAATGAAACTGTGTCTGAGAACTGTCTCCTCCTATTTTATAATCCTTTCTAGGACTGGGATTAAAGAAGTGTACCTCTGGGATTAAAGGTGTGCACTGGTTTCTATGGCAACTAGTGTGCCTAATGGAATTAAAGGTGTGTGTTACCACTGCCTGGTCTATAAGGCTGACCAGTGGGGCTGTTTTATTCTCTGATCTTATTTATTAAAATACAAATTTTCATACCTCCTAGAGCTCTCTTTGTCACCAGAAGTCCTGCCTAACCTCTTCCTGCCTTTCTATTGGTCACTCAGCTCTTTATTAAACCAACCACAATGACACATCTTCACACAGTGGAAAGGACTATTCCTCAAAAGTTTTCTGGTCACAGTAACACAGAATTGCATTGTAATTCCTTGGGGTGCTTGTTTGTTTTAAAATAATAGATGAACAGTGATGAATTAAAGAAAAATGCTTCCTGCAAAGTGTCTTTGAAATGGATGGTTGGACATTTGAGTGGGGACAAGGTAGACATGACTTATTAAAGACTTCAGCAAAGTTGTGGAGTGTCATCTCCAAGATTAGTATATAAGACATCTGCTTCTGGCTTGCTTGCTCTCTCCTGATTCCTCCAAAGGAAGTCTGCAACCAAGAGTCCCATGTGGCAAGGAATGTGGTCTCTGGCCACTATCTGATGAGAAACCAAAGTCAGAAGATGAATAATTTAGAAAACTCTGAATCCCTAAACAACAGGTACATGAACTTGGAAGTAGCGAGACAACAACTTCCATCGTACCTGGATGGAGGTTTTGTAAAAGACCTTATGACAGAGACTTGGAGTTAAGCTGTTGCTGATCTCTGGACCTGCTGAAACTGTGCAGCACAAAGTTTGACCCCGTAGGATTCAGTCTCACCAGAGAGCACAGGCTAATCCCCAATACATAGTAGGTGTTAATTAAACCAGACTGAATTGCTCAACCACAGATAAACAAGAGCCCTGAGGGATGAAAAGTGAGATTCTGCAGGAAACTGGTATTTTTCCCTTGTCCTCCTCTTCCTCCTCCTTTTCTCCTCTTTTTCTCTTGTTAGGGACAGGGTCACTTTTAGCCCTGTCTTAATCACTGTTCTGTGTTGTCAAGAGGCACCAAAACCAAGGCAGCTCTTCTAAAGGATAGCATTTAACTGGAGGCTGGCTTACGTTTTCAGAGGTTTAGTTCATTATCAGCACAGCAGGGAGCACGGCAGCATGGTTGGCACTGGAGAAGCAGTGGAGAGCTACATCCTGATGCACAGGCACAAGCAGAGAGACTTGGCCTGGCACAGGCTTTGAGAACCTCAGTGACCACCTCCAGTGACACACTTCCTCCAACAAGACCACACCTCTAATCCTTCTGATCCTTTCAAGCAGTTCCTCCCTGGTGACTAAGCATTCAAACATAGGAGTCTATGAGTGGGAGGGGGGTCATTCTCAATCAAACCACCACAAACCTGACTGATCTTGAACTCACTATGTGTCAGAGGATGACCATGAATTTTTCATTCTCCTGCCTCCATCTTCCCAGGACTGGAATGGCAAACATGTGCTCCCATGCCCAATTTACCATAAATTAGAATCATTTAGGAGTTTTATTCAAACACACTGGGGCTCACCTTCAGGAAGGTGAAGGCAAACAATTTTCATGCTAAGAATTTTCCAAATGATGTTGATATTGCTGGCTCAAAGACCACACTTAGACCACACTACACGTGGCACTGGTTTCTGCAGTTTCCTGGGATGGGGGAAGAACAGAGCTCTCAGTGCATCAGGGAAGCAAGACTGGGGGAAGGCAGACTTTAGGCAGTGCAGAGGTCCCTGACCATCAGGTGGTGGTTGGTGCTCAGGGGCAAGGAGCTTCATATATAAGGGGAATTAAACGGGAGCCGTTGATCTGACTTCACAAGCTTGTCTCTAAATGTTATAGCTTAAGCAGTCAATCAGTCTAGCTACCAAGGTTGTCATGCAGCCATCATAATGGAATAGCCACACCAGCAGGTTCGCTGGGTGAGAGATCAAACATGATCTGAAATCACTTCTGTAAGTCAGGTGCCCTGAGCTCCATTTGCTGCTACTTAATTCTACTCCCTTTTATTTAACTGATAGAGGTTTAGTTTAGAATAGTTCAGGGGCTTCCAGGGCACCCCGATTTCCTCTGGGATCTTAGCTAGAGATTCTGGAAGTCATTCAGACCTTTCTTACTTGTGCCTGCTCTTACTTTTGCCATTTGAGAACACGGCGAGGTTGTCCTGTTGGCAGCCATTTTCCAAGTTGACAATTATTCAGATAGTTAGAAGAGGAAATGGCTGTGCCTATTCCTGGTCTGTTTTTCAAGTACATTTATTTCCTTGATGGTCCAGAGACATATATTAATAGAGTGCTTTCCAAAAACACAGCTCGCAAAGCAGTCATTTCCAGGCCTGTCGCATTTGCTAGCAGTGATCAATAATCATAGTACCTGTGGTAAGAACAGATCTTTTCATTCATATGGTGGTATGCTCATGGGAGGAACGGGTCACTTGTGCGTTTTTCTTATAACCCCTTCCGAATAGTTTAAGAGTTGTAGTGTAGCGAAGACAATGTCCAAGTGGCAGTTTCAGGTGCCAGTTTGTCTTTGCTATTTGAGCCCTGGCTGCCTTCCAGCGATTTCTGATATCAATACAGTACCTTTAAGTCCAGCAGTGTTAAAGCTTTGTTCAGAAATATCTACAGTTGACATTCACAGGAAGGAGAGAGAAAAGGGAACAGGGATAGACAGAAACTTGCCTTCAAGAGACTTCTCACCTACCATGAATAAAACCAACAAGCTGGTAAAAAAGTTCACAGCCAAGGGCAAGCGAGATGGCTCAGCAGGTAAAAACACGTCACACTCTTGGGTAACTTGTGCTTGCTGAGATTTGAATGTATTCTTAAAACTCACGGTGAGATCGTTGGCACAGTCTTAGGTATGAGCAGTGTGGTGAAGTGAGGTCCTAGCCAATTCAGTGAGTTTGGCTCTAGGTCCTGTGTTGCGTGTACTCAGCAGCTCCGCTGCCAACACCCTCATCCGATGTGGGTGTCATATGCGCTCACATTTCCCAGCCTCCCAAGCCCTGAGCCAAATACACTTCTGCCCTGAAAAACTACCCACTCTGTGGTAGTCTCTAACAGCCACGGGATGAGCACGACATTAATGCATGTTGTGCTGTGTACCATGAGCAAAGCATCCATCTACAGACCAGAGATTCCAGTCTCGGGACCTAATGTCTCATTCTCAAATAAAGCGCTAAGCCAAGCCTGCAGAGTCAAGTGTGTAATCCCAGCATTCAGAAGGCAGAGGCAAGAGAACCACTCCAAGTTCAGGGCCACCCTGATCTGCATAGCAAATTCTAGGCCAATGAACACTACAGATTTCAAAAGCAAGGGGGATTAAAAGCAACACTTTAGGCTGAACTAAAGCAAGCACTCTACACTTTAAGCACAAAACCCTTTGGTCAGGCGAAGATAATGGGGTATTGACTGGCCCACTCACCACACACTAAAGTCAGTTTCTCGGCCCTCTGATCATGCTGCTGGTCTAATGGTAGTGTGCTTTCCTTGTTATGCAGGTTTCAAAGTCGGTCAGCTCTGGACAGCAGTCTCCAGCGTCTCTGGAAGCCATCTTCCTTGCCACATTCAACGGTCATAGACAATTCAAAATTCACACTGGGATTTCCTTGGGTCTTCAAATTCTCACACTGTTTTCTCCCATTCATCAGTCCTGTCATCTGCAAGCAGCCCAGACACACACATACACACACACATACACACACACATACCCACACACACACACACACACACACACACACACACACACACACACACACGGCCTCCAGGTTGTTTACATTGACTTGAAGGTCTTTTCAGCTAACCTTTTTCCTGACCCACCCCACAATTTCCTCTGGCTTGTTATTTAACACAGACTATCCAAATAACTGACCTAAGTCATTTGCTTCCTTTCTACTGAGAGCATTTCACTGCCACCACCAGGTCTCTTGTGTTTCTCTCTCAGAACAAGGACACTGAACCTTGGCATGTGGCCTCCAGGGAGAAACATACTCAGTCCCTATGCTTTGAGCCACTCTCTTGTAGGAAGCTTCAAACTCAGCCGCAGCATGTGAGACCGTTCCCTGCGAGCTACTGCAGCGCTGAGGTTTAATGCTAACAAGTTGTTTCCGAGGAAGGACCATTGAGACCTGACAAAAACACTTCGCGTCAGTCAGCATGTCCCCTCACGTCTGTGAAAAGACTGCTCTAAAGTGATTTTGTGGTTTCCCTCTGGAAGTATCTCCTTTGGTCAGTTATTTACATGTCTTCTTGACAAGCAAAGGCAGAAGACCACCTAGGGAGCTCTGAACATTGAAATTTCTCCCTTCCTTTCTTCCTTCCTTCCTTCCTTCCTTCCTTCCTTCCTGGTGTGGGAAAATTATCTGTATTCTGTCAATCATGTATTTTAAATAAATGCTGATTGGTCAGGTAGGAAGTATAGGCGGGTCAACCAGACAGGAAGTAGAGGCAGGGCGATGAGAACAGGAGTATTTCTTCTGAGAAGAAGGAAGCTCTTCCTCCAGTTCTGCCCAGACCATCGGAGAGGAAAGATGTAAGCTGCCCCACTGAGAAAGGTACTGAGCCGTGTGGCTAACATAGATAATGATAATGGATTAATATAAGTTACAAGGACTAATAAGAAGCCTGACCTAATGGGCCAATCAGTTTATAATCTTATGGAGTCTCTGTGTGATTTTCTTTGGGACTTGTCGGCTATGGGGTACTGGGTGGGATAGATATCCCAACAAGCCGGTCGTCATGTTACACCTTCCTTCCTTCCTTCCTTCCTTCCTTCCTTCCTTCCTTCCTCCCTCACTCTCTCACCATTCCTTCCTCCCTTTTTCCTCCTTCCTCCTCTCTCTCTCTCTCTCTCTCAACAGACTCATATAATAGAGCCCTAATTCAGTGATTCTCAACTGTCCTAATACTGCGACCCTTTAATATAGTTCCTTACATTGAAGTGAACCCCAACCATAAAACTGTTTTCATTCCTACTTTATAACTGTAATTTTGCTACTGTTATGAATTATAATGCAAATATCTGATATGTGACCCCTGTGAAAGAGTTGTTCAATCCCAAAGGGATCATGACCCACAGGTAAAGAACTACTGCCCTAGTTGGCCTAGCACTCACTATACACAATCTGGCTAGCTTCACGAATATAGTGATCCCCTGGCTCAGCCTCTACAGTGGGTAAAATTAAGGTATGAGCTGCTTCACCCAACTTAGAAATTTCACTTAAGAGGGCAGTTGATCCAAAGACTGCCTGGATGTATATAGACAGACGCTGTCCTGAGAATTTCTTTGGATTTGCCAAAACTGAGATGGGGTGAGTGTTTTATTTTCTTAAGGAACATCAATGTCTTCCTGCACATGCTGCCCATAAATCTAAAGCTGTCTCTCCTACTTTACTTCATTCTCTGGGCCCTGAGGTCTAGGGCTTTCCTTGGTAACGGTCCTTTCCCCTGGAATATCCCTAATGTTTAGTGCCTCCTCATTCCTGAACTGTGCTGAAGAACTTCCCAGTGTTAAAATGGTACCAAGAACTGTTGTCAAATCGGCAAATGCAACAAACCTGGGGAAACTACCACAGCTCCCCAAGCCAGTTCTCCTCATGACTAGGTGAGAATGTGGTAGTTGATTATAGAGCCTGAGACACTAGCTGGACCTATAGACCACAGCTTTGTGCTCTAGACATTCAAGCTGGCCACTAGCTATTGTGTTCTTGAGAATAAAAGAAATACAAATTAGTGTGTTCTGTGACTGCAGGGTCCAAATGTGAACTCAGTACTGGGAGATGTGGCTCTTTCCTGGCCTTCATCACTAATTATAATCTCTATTATCAAACTATTCGGTTGAATTGTGTGAACTATGGGGCGGAAAGAGTTGTTAGGATTCAGGCATTATGCTAGTGGGACCCAGTTACATAGCCAGATGCGCTCAGGCAGTACCCTGGCCAGTTCAGACTGTGAAGTCACTGTGTAGTCTGTACACAGATGCAGAAGGTCCCTTTAAGTGACAAGCTCTGCCATTCCCGCTTTCTCTTCCCCCAGTTGTTCTTCTGAAGAGGGAAACAGCGTTCTCTCTCTCTCTCTCTCTCTCTCTCTCTCTCTCTCTCTCTCTCGATCGCTCTCTCTTTCTTCCCTCCCCTCCCCTTCCTCTTCTCTCTATTAAACTTAAGTTCTGTATGCATGGTGTCTCTGTCTCTCACCTGCCTTGTAGTTCCTTGGCCCACCTTCTCGTGCAGAATCATTACAATGCCACAGTCAGTAAAGTTCTAGTTTTTTGTTTGTTTGTTTGTTTTAAGACAGGGTTTTACTGTGTAGCTCTGGCAGTTCTGGAACTAGCTCTTGTAGATCAGGCTGGTCTCACACCCACAGAGATCTGCCTGCCTCTGCCTGCACAGTGCTGGGATTAAAGGCATGCACCACTACTGCCTAGCAAGTTCTGGTTTTTCAAATTTAGAAATCCTATGTGTTTTGATGACTCTTCTATCAAAATGACTCTTCTATCAAAATTCCTTGACATATTAATTAACATACTACTACAAACAATTTGTATGTCAGGAGGGACTACATACAAGGCTGAGGAAAGAGAAGGGGCACTGAAACAGACTTCATTATCCTTGCAAAACAGTGTATTAAAGATGACTTGAATTTTGTTTGTATTTACCTCTCCTAACCATCTTGAAGTGATGCCCATGAGATGAGGCATCTCACCAGCAATAGCAGCCTTGGGTCCAAGGTATAGACAGAAGTTTCTGCTCCACCCAGTCCCACAGCCATTCAGTACCAAATAAACACACAGAGGTTTATATTAATTATAAACTGACCTATTGCTCAGGCTTATTACTAACTAGCTTTTATAACTTAAATTCACCCATAATTCTTGTCTATGTTTAGCAAGTCACTTGGTACCTTTTCTCAGTAAGTCATTCTCATCTTGCTTCCTCTGCATCTGGCTGGTAACTGACTCTCTGTCTTTCCTCTTCCCAGAATTCTCCTAGTCTTGTTGCCACATCTGTACTTACTGCCTGGCTACTGGCTAATCAGCATTTTTTAAAACCAGTGTGAGTGACAAATCTTTACAGTGTGTAAGAACATTATCCCACAGCGCCAAGGTGTATTGCTTTCCCACACCCCCTCACCTTTGGGTAAATGTTCAGCTGTCTAGCTATAGTTTCACCAGGACTCCCATCTCTACGGCAGACCACTTCTAACACCAGAATAGACAGAAAGTCAAATTTTCAAAATATCAAAAGCTTGGGAAGTCTTCCTGGCAGTCCAAAAAGTGTAATTGTCTTGACAGACAAGGTGAACTCTGAATGTCCGAGTTGCTAACAGAAAGAAATAAAGTTATAAGGCCATCAGAGACCTTGGAGAACAAGGATGGTAGAGCAACCTATGTTTCTCCCTTACCTATGCAGTCATAGATAGTAACTGAAGCCCAATTAATAAAAACTCCGAGAGAGAAACTGGGGTTTACTTTAAGACCAGAAAAGCAAAGCAGCCAGTCACTGGGTCTTACCTCAACCTCAGTGTGAAATGGCAATCTTGCCTCCAGGAATATCAGAATGAGACTAAGACTATGAGCTGTCTCTTCCCATTTTATAATCCTCTCTAGGACTGGGATTAAAGGCGTGTACCACTGGGCTTAAAGGCATGCACTGCCGTTTCCGTGGCAACTAGTGTGGCTACTGGGATTAAAGGTGTATGCTACCATTGGTGGTCTGTCTGTAAGGCTGACCAGTGGGGCTATTTTACTCTTTGATCTTCAGGCAAGCTTTATTTATTAAAACACAAAGGAAATGCCACTACAAGTAACCATACCCCTGCCTTCTTCCTGTTTCATCGGAGTGCGCTGCTGTGGTTCATCTTATAGATTAATTTTTAGTCTATGGGATACTCAGGAGAAATTTCAAACTTAGAGAAATTTCCTCCTTAGAAAGTGGGTAAGGCCTCCATAGGAAGTCAACTAAGCCTGACATATTAACTTGAGTGAGGACCAAGCCCATCCCCCCTGCATCAAAGTTGAGCAAGGCATCCCACTATAGGGCCTGAGCTCCATAAAGCCAGTTCATGCTCCAGGGATAGATCCTGGTCCCACTGCTAGGAGTCCCACAGACAGACCAAGCTCCACAACTGTCAACCTCATGCGGAGGGCCTAGGTCAGTCCCACGCAGGCTCTCTAGCGTAGGTCTGGAGTCCGTGAGCTCCCACGAGTTGGGTCAGGTGTCTCTGTGGGTTTCCCCATTATGATCTTGACCCCCTAGCAATAGTGGAGAGGGAGTCTGAACTGACCTTCCCCTGTAATCAGATTGGTGACCACCCTAATTGTCATCATAGAACCTTCGTCCAGTAACTGATGGAAACAGATGCTGTGATCCACAGCCAAGCACTGGGTGGAGCTCCAGGAGTCCAAGCAAAGGGAGGGAGGAGGGATCACAGGAGCAGGAGACTTTTGTGTCCTCTTCGCGCAGGACACTGACTGTGTCTGCAAAGAGCCATCACACTTTGTTACAGAGAAGTGTGTGTAAACTTCTACAATTGTTGAGAAAGTCAAGCAGTGTGTGACTGATGAGAACTGGCTAAGGGAGTGAACTGTAATATACCCGAGACTTAGAGTGATCTTACATGTACTGCAGGGACCGGGAGGTTAAATACGGTATTTCTGATGATTTGAAACGTTGTTAACTTTTCAGACTGACTTTGCTTTCTCCTCACACCCTACACAAGGTGCAGGAGGAAGATTTACTTGTTTGTTTGTGAAACAGGGTCCTGTTCTGTATTGCCCTATGACCTGGAACTCATAGAGATACACCTATTTCAAATGTTAGGGATTGAAGGCATTCACCACCATGCCCAGAAGTTCACTTTAAAAAAAAAAAAGATTTATTTATTAAGCATACAATGTGCTACTGGCATGTATGCCTACATCCCAGAAGAGGACACCAGATCTCATTATAAATCATTGTGAGCCACCATGTGGTTGCTGGGAATTGAACTAAGGTCCTCGGGAAGAGCAACCAGTGCTTTTAACCACTGAGCCATCTCTTTAGGCCCCAAGATTCACTTTTTAAAAAAGACACAAGAGCCGCTGAAGCAGTGACTCTAGGTCTTGGTGATCTGAGTTTGATCCCAAGGACCCACATGGTAGAAAGAGAGGACAGTTTCTTCCCAGGTGACAAGTTGTCACCTGACCTCCACACACAGGGACACACACACGATAGATAGATAGACACACAGTCAGACAGACAGACAAATCGACAGATCAATGGATGATAGATAGATAGATAGATAGATGATAGATAGATAGACAAATCGTTAGATGATAGATAGACAATTGATAGATGATAGACAAATCAATAGAAGATAGATAGATAGATAGATAGATAGATAGATAGATAGATAGATAGATAGACAGACAGACAGATAAATGTAGTTTAAAATGCAGAGACATAATGTGATGGAAAAGACAATGCACAGTTTCCTTCATCTTGTATTATTGCTGTGGCCAGTTCAGCTTTAGCTAAAATTTGGTCTCCTTGATGAAGAATCCCATCTTGATGGGAAATCACTCAACTCTACTCTAGAAACCTGAGGTCAGGACGCCTCAGCTAACTTATCTTAGTCTGTTTGTGCAAAAGCCCCTCCTTCTTGTCTGAGCTTCCGTTAAACTGCGCTTCTGTGAAGCCCCCTGAAGCTTCCCAGAGAGATGCCAAGGTGTGCTTTTGCCTCTCCATAAACCTTTTGCTCTGGACACTCAGGGTCACACATAGGTCTCTGAATTCATGAGTGTAGTCCCACTCGGCTGGAATAAAGACTCATTGTCTACAAACTGTGTCAGAGTGATATCTCTGTGGACTACACAGAAAAGCAAGCCCTTGGGGACTGAAAGGAGTAGTTTGAAACCTGGACAGTTGACAGAAAAGATATAACCCCACACATATTGTAGGACTTACAAAAATGTCAAGACCCAATGGTACTCAGTGGCATTGGCGCCAGGAGAGAGGGACAGATGTTTGAGAAGCAGTGAGACTTCCCAGTCCTCAGTGCTGAGTGCCTGCATCCTTCGTCCCAACAGAGGCCGAGGGCATTTGCATTGTGGAGAAAGGTGTCAGAACTGGAGCATGATAGCCCACTGAAGGCTGGTTCAGTATCAACAACGGGTCTGCCGGGACACCTTCAAGGAAAACTGTTCGGCTGGAGCCTCTGACTCATCCCTGCATGTCTAAGAAGCCCCATTCCTATGTCTCTCTCTGTCTCTCCAAATTCCATGGGCTCAGAGACTCTGAACTAGTAAAGATGCCAAGAAGCCCAGTTGCACAATCTTGGAGACTACTTACTGCAGCTTTGCCCCCAACTGCCCAAGACCACACCTAACATGCTCTGCTTTTGTCCATACTTGGGCACAAACCCAGCTTCTGGCTGACATTTCATCACCCCTTACCTGCAACCTAGAAAGTCTCCCTGCTTTCGTTTGTGAGCGTGGTTTCTCTCTGTACTGGAGAAATCACCAGGACTTGCTTTGATCAAATAAACCTGCTGCGTGGGCTGAATCGAGCATATAGGAGGCTGGAGTGGCCAAGTTAGCGCCAAAAACAGTGACAGAAAAGGCACAGTTGGGGCCAAAAGCGTGACAACTACGCCTAAAGTGTGACAACTACGCCGAAAGTGTGACAACTACGCCTAAAGCGTGACAGCTACGCCAAAAGCGTGACAGCTACGCCAAAAGCGTGACAGCTACGCCAAAAGCGTGACAGCTAGAAAAGGGCGCAAAATTAAAAAACAGTGACGTCGCAAAGCCCGCGGAAAAAATATTCCCTGCCAAGATGGCGCTGAAGGGGAGCAAGAGGGGAGGAGTCCTGACTTGTTTACAAAAAGACAATTGGAGTGATAGGTGGAGTAAGACGATGCTTAAGTGCCTGAAGCCCTTGTGATCTCCATTAGGGGCTGTAGGAGCCGCAGCTCAGGAGGACGTGACAGCTGATATGATTGGCTAATTCCCCTTCCAGGTCTTCTGGGATTTGTGGGGTTTTGTTTTATAAGTTGCATGCTGTAAGGAAATAAAAGCGTTCCTGTTTGACTCCATACTGCATCTGATTGTCTCCAGGACCTGGGGACTGGGTGGCTAGCAGCGCACTTCCCCTCCTCAGCCAGGACCAGTCGCGGGCGACTGCCTCAATTCTTCGCGGGGTCTACAGAGGGATCCTGCACTGTTGTTATACTTTTTCAATTTGGCTTGATCTGGCTTACTGTATAGGCTGAGAAACTTATTATTGGGGGGGGGGGGGAGAAAACCTATTAAAAACCTCCGAGTTGGCAAGCCCCATCCGCTTGGTCACTTTTATTTTATAAAAGTGACAGCTCAAGCAAGCCCTTCTGACAAAAGAATGCTCCTCTGTGATCCACACCCTTTCCAAGACACAGGGCATTTCCAACTTGCCAAACATTAATTCCTTACTTTAAAAAAGTATCACATTTACTTTTGCGTGTATGGGAGGGGGTGGCACGTATGAGAGGGGGTGGCACACATGTGGAGGTCAGAAGGCACCTGACAGGAGTGGTTTCTCTTCCCTGCTCCATCTCTGAAAGTCCCAGGACCCAAACTCAGACTGCCAGGCTTGTCGACCAGAGCCGTTATTCACTGAGCTGTCTTACATGCCCCTTACTTTAAATCACAAAACTAGAAATATCATAATAGAAAGACAAAAAAAACCCAGAAAATTGGGAAGATAAAGTTGGAAACACTCCCAGAAAACAAATAAAAAGACTAAATTTAAAAAAAAAGTAAAAGAGAAACAGCAAGTCAAGCTTGGTGAGAAAATCCAGCGTACAAAGAGCAGATAGGAAAACAGGAATAATTTTAGCCAGGCTGACGGTGCACACCTTTAGCTCCAGTGTGCAGACCCAAAAATGAGAGCCTAGTGCACCTGTCTGATGGTCAGAGAGTTCGGAGGTGGAGGTTGCTTGAAACGGTTGGCAAGCGTAGCTGTAGGTCCACTCAGGATGTGATTACTTGGTTCTTTTGACACTAAGCTGGCTCATACATCCTAACAGATGGTTAGGATATGCAAACATACTTCTGCTCCTTCTTTTGTAATATGAGGTTACCTGGGAAGTGGCTGCCTTCAGGATACTTGGTCTAGGGTGGGTTCACTGCCTAAACAACAGAATGCTAACGACTTGATGCCTCAAAGTGTTAAAGCAATTGACTGTTCCTTCAGAGTTGTCCTTTGTATCATGTTAATGAAGTCTTTTATTAACTTCTTCCCTCTTTTGTAATGGGCATAAAAGCTTATAGAAGATTAAATGTATTCACTGGACTGCCCTTCGGGTGCTGTTCTATGGTTTCTGTTTTATTATTTTCACACATCTTTGTATTCCTTGCTAATATTTCTAAATCCCCACACCCCTACCCTGGTAAGAGGTGTTTTTGTTGAAGCCAGTCCCTGACATTCCAGCACTCAGGAGGTAGAGGCAGGTGGATCTCCAGGTTCAAGACCAGCCTGCTCTACAAAGCAAGTTCCAGAACAGCCAGGACTATACAGATAAACCCTGTCTTGAAACAAACAAACAAAAGAATAATGTTACAGAATTTACTCAGGGTGTCCAGACTACAAGTACCTACTTAATGTTCAAGAGAATGAATGACAGTTAACCCCTGGGAGTATGCCATTATTGAATTCTATAGAGTACCAGGAGAAAAGCCTACTAAAAACTGGGCTCTTATCAGAAACCAAAATAGTATCAGGTTTCTCAGCATTGGCATTTGAAACCAAAAAGATCTCTCAGCTTGAGATTCCCACTCCATTCTCCTGCTGCTGTGTGTGCTTTGCTTCACCCTCACTGCATCTATGGAACTGATTAGATGATTTCTGTCCTTAAGCCTGTTTTTATGCTGCATTGCACTTATTGGTCTGTGGATGTTGAACCAACCATGCATTCCTGGAATGAAAGCAACTTGGTTATGATGGATGATCTTCCTAATATGTCTGTGATTTGGTTTTGCAAATATTTTGTTGGAAATTTCTGCAACTGTGTTTGTGTGAGAAATTTTGTCTATAGTTTTCTTTTTGTTGTTGTTATGTCTTTACCCGGTTTTGGAATCAGGGTAACTTTGTAAGGTAAGTGTTGATCTTCTTTATAAGTGTGGTAGAATTTGGACCCAGAGAGTTAAGAACATTTGCCACTCTTGTATGGGATCCAGGTTCAGTCCCAACACCCACATGGTAGCTTGCAACCATCTGTAATCCCAGTTAGAATCTGCACTCCTGACCTTCTTGACAGTAGGCATGTGCACAGTGTACATACACACATGTAGGTAAAACCCTCAGACACTTAAAGATAAATAAATCTTTTAAAAAATTAAACAACAATTAAAGTGAGAAGCTGTCAAGGTGACTGAGTGGGCAAGGGTCCTTGTGCCCAGCCTGATGACCCAAGTTCTATACCTAGAATCTACATAGTGGAAGGAAAGAATAAACTCTTGCAAGTTGTTCTCTGATCTCCACATGTGCGTCAAGGTGGACGCACACACATGCACACACACACTGCACGCACTCACACACACACATTCACACACACACTGCACGCACTCACACAGGCACTGCATGCACACTCGCATGCACTGCATGCACACACACATGCATTCACACATGCACTGCATGTGCACATACATGCACTGCACACACTCACACATGCACTGCTCACACACACACTGTACTGCTCACACACACACTGCACGCACTCACACATGCATTGTTCACACACATGCACTGCACGCATTCACGCATGCACTGCACACACTCACACACGAATTGCATGCACTCACACACACACTGCACGTACTCATACAAAATAAATAAATGTTTTTAAAAGGACAAAAATTCATATCTAGAAAAAATTAAAAATAAAATTTGAGAACTGTTTTAAATGAGCAATCGAATGAAAGTGATTGCCGTATCGTCTTTGTATGTCTTCCTCCAATCTCTGCTTTGTCTCTTTGTTTTGACCAGTCAGCAGAGGCTATGAGGTAGCCTGCTAGTCTCAACCATCTGAATAAGTTAAATCAGCATATCCTAGTTGCAAATTATAACTCTCTTTTGGTGCTCTGAGGCTCTATCAGCCTGTGCGGGGCTTTCTGTGGCCGGGGCTAGGAGGGAGTATGGAGGGCCCGCCCGCTAGTGTTTAGGCTTGTTCATTCTGTTAGGACAGCTCGGCACATTCTGCCATGAACTTCCTGTGGTCCTGTGTAGCTCCTTTCTGCTGTGGCTGGGGGTGCGTGTGTGTATCTCAGTCTCAGAAACCCTTACCATGCTTCTGCTGCTACCTCTGTAGTCTGTGCTGCTTGGGACCTGTGGCTCCCATAAGAATACTGTACCACATTCCCCACGATCTTCCCACGGTCCACCCCTGCTGTCTGGGCAGTGGCCAAGGTGGTGAGGGAGATGGTGACGCTGCCAATCTCTCAGCTTCAGATCTCCCTGCCTTCCTTTTGGTGCAGTTTACACTCTTTGTGCTCTCCTGTTTCTGACTTGGGTTCCCAATAGCAAAAATGGGCACTTCAGGACCCAGAGAAAACCAGATCAATGGCTGAGGTGATCTGGTACCAAAGCGCACACTGGCTGTTAAGTTCTTTCAGTACCCGTGACTCCTCTCTGCTCATCTCATCCTGCCCAGTACCCTAAACTTCTCCACACAGGGCTTCACTTCTCTTGCCCCAGCTTCTTATTCTTATATAACCCTGCCATTTCTGCCATGTGCCCTCTTGGTTCTTTCTCTCTTGGCTCCACTCTCTTGGTTCTCTCTCTCTCTCTCTCTCTCTCTCTCTCTCTCTCTCTCTCTCTCTCTCCCTCTTTCTCCACTCTCTTGGCTCTCTCTCCCCCACTCTCTTGGTTCTCTCTCTCGGCTCCATTCTCTTGGTTTTCTCTCTCTCTCTCTCTCTCGCTCTCGCTCTCGCTCTCTCTCTTTCGGTTCTCTCTCTCCTTAGCTCTACTCTCTTTACCCCTCTCTTCTTTCCCTCTCTTGCTCTCCCCCTCTCCCCATCTCTCTTCTCTCATGGCCCGGTTCAGTCTGTATTTTTTCAGATACGTCTGGCTGTCTTCTCCTCATATCTACCACAAACCATACTTTGGAGTGATCATGTTGCCTATTTTCATCCACCCTTCTTAGCTTTTTAGATGTGACAATTAATACCTATTGTCAACTTGACATGCTCTAGAGTCACCTAGGAGACAGATGTCTGGGGGAGTCTACGATGAGGGTCCTAGATTAGGTTAGCTGAGGGAAGATGCACCCATGGGTGTGCTGATTTCCAGCACACATTTCTCCGTGCCGAGTTCTGCCACCACGACTCCACCACAGTGACCTCTATCCCCAAACCGTGAGTCAAAATTACTCCTTCCTTCCATTGCCTTGTCAGGAACTCTGTCACAGTGGCGAGACAGACGACATAGTCAGTGTCCATTGCTCAGGGACCTCGAGCACACTTCCTGGGTGGTGCCCAGTCCAGTGCTGGAAACTTGCTGCGGCTAGGGCTCTGGCTGGGCACTGGATGGAGAAAACCCCACTTGACTGACTTCTGGCTTCTGTTGTTCTGTTTTCTTATTTCTCTGTTAGTGGCCTTTTATCTTGACTAGCTCCCACTCCATCTCACAATCGCACAGGCTTGGCTTCTAATCCTCCATCTTCTGTTATCTGCTCGTTTGTTTTACTTCATTGAATGTGTGTGACTTTTGCCAGCATCTGTCTGTGAACCACGTGTGTGCCTGGTGTCATCAGAAGGCTGTTGCTTTTATATAAGTTGTTTTATTACCAATAAAGACTCGGGAGTCAGATGTTAAAATGAAAACCTGACAGATCAAAGCAGCGGCCATGGGGGAGTGACCAACTGACCTTTTTACTGGAGACCCAGAAAGTGCATCTCTCCACACATTCCAGACCAAAAAGAGACCCTGTCTCTCTAAGTCAATCCCTGTTCCTCCCTGTGTGTCTTCGTTCTTCTCCCTGGGTCCTCCATACTCTCCACGGCTAGAAAAATGTCAGCTAGTCACTGATTCCTCCCCGATCCAAGGTTTATTTTCTTACCACTGTGTGACCAAATATTCCGGAGAAGAGGGTGTCAGATCCCCTAGAACTGGATTACAGACAGTTGTGAGCTGCCATGTGATGCTGGGAATTGAACCCAGGTCCTCCTCGTGGAAGAACAAGTGCTCTTAACCGCTGAGCCCTCTGCAGCCCCTCATTTTTAATTTTCCCTCTGCATATGCTAGCAGAAATAAATACTTGTTAAAACGTTTCTTGAGACATGGTAGCTCTTATTATCTTTTCTCTTCAGTAATTCCCATTCCACCTCACAACTTCGCAGACTTGACTTCTAAGCCTCCATCTTCTGGTCTTTTATGTGCTTGCATATGTGTATGCCGAGATACTTTCTGCTATCTGCCCTTTCGTTTTTATTTCATTTAATGTGTGTGAGTTTTGCCAGTATGTGTGTGCGCTCGCGTGAGTGCGAGTGTGAATTCCTTTTGTGGCTAGGAATGACTGATGTGAAATCCTGGTCCTCCTGTCTCTATTCCCCAAATCCTGGAATGGCAGGTATGTCACCACCATGCCTAGCTGAACCCATACTTTCTATTAACAATGACAAGCAACATGCCCAGTAGCTGAGCAACTCTACTTCCGTTCTGAGAACACACCTGTACAGAGATGAAGCTATGTAAGTGAAAAGCCTTTCGCTGCAGCACAGACTGTGACAGAAAAGACTGGAAGCCAGTTCCATATCCACTGAGAGAGTCATATGAAGAATGTAGACGGGCCTGGGTGTTGGCTTAGTGGGTTAAAGTCAGTCATGCAAGTCTGATGACTCCTTCCCTGAAACCCATGTCAAAAACTGAGTGAGAGGTTTGCATCTTTAGTCCCAGCATGCCTTTGGTAAGATGGGGTGTGCAGGCAGGACCACTGGAAGATCTCAGACCAGTAGAAGGCACAGCACAGCAGGAATAGCGAGACCAATCTTCCTCAACAGGGGGAAGTAGAGCACCAGCTCCCAAAAGTTGTCCTCTGTGCTCTCTCTCTCTCTCTCTCTCTCTCTCTCTCTCTCTGATACATAATGAGCAATAAATACATGAAAGATGCTCAACCTCACTAATCATTAGGGAACTGAGTCAAAACTGCAATGGTCTACATCATCTCACAGACTTTAGGGCAGCTACCATCAAAGCGAAGAGGAAAGAAAAGACCACGCCTTTCCCAGCAGGAAGAGCGTAGACTGTGGTACCCAGTGACAGATGAACTGGCTTCCTTTAAAATAGAAGATTCTGAAATAAGCTGCAAAGAGAGGCCTCGAGGACACTATGCTGAGGGAAGGAAGCCCATGGCAAAGTGACATATACACACAATTGCACTCACGCCAAGTACCTGAGAGGCAGCCTTCGAGAAGTCCACGGCTGGCAGTGGCTGGAGTTCGGGAAGACCTTGTCCAACCTCAAAGAGCAGAGTTCTCCCAGAGGAAAGGAAGTCGGAAGGCGGTGGGTGATGCTGGTTCAGTAACATCTATCCCTTCACTGTATGCTTGGCATGGGGAAGACGATAAAATCTGGGCTGCAGAGATGGACCAGATGTGATTCCCAGCACCTGCCTGGCTGCTCATAACTGCCTATACTTCCAGTTTCATGGAATCTGATGCCCTACTCTGGCCCCCTCAGGCACTAGGCACAGACATACACTCAGGCAAAACATTCATACTCATACACACACACACACACACACACACACACACAAATAAATAAATAAACCTAAAATCAATTTTTTTCAAAAGACAATAAAATTTCATTTTCACTTAAACAGAGTAAAATTGAAAAATAATAGCAGAAGAAAGAGCACCGGCCCATGTTTGATCAGCCTGTTACTACATGTTATCATTACATCTTGTGCTTGCCTCTATGACGTCACACGCTGACTATTGGTATTTTGTTTGTTTGTTTGTTTGTTTTGTGGTTTTGAGACAGTTTCTCACTGTCCTGGAATTCACTCTGTAGACCAGACATCCCCCACTCCTGCCAGCCTCCCCCACCCCTGCCAGCCTCCCCAACTCCTGCCAGCCTCCCCCACCCCTGCCAGCCTCCCCCACCCCTGCCAGCCTCCCCCCCCCACGCCCCTGCAAGCCTCCCCCACCCCTGCCAGCATCAGGAGTTCTCTGAGCACCAGGTGCCTGCAACTAAAGGTTCTTCCTAAAAAAGGCGGAGGCAACTGAATCTCAACTGATATAATCAATACTAAGTTTTCAATAGAGAAGCTGCAAACTATTTCTCCATCACTAACGCTACTCTATCCGCATCTGTTGTGTGCACTGTGTGCTGACAGAATGGATGTTGGAGGCTTCAGAGTTGATGAACTGCTAGAAAGATGGCTCAACAGCGAGGAGTGCATACTGTTCTCAGCACCCACACAGGGTGTGGCCCACAACCACCTCGATCTCCGGCCACCGAGGGTCTGAGGCCTCCAATCTCCTAGGCTCCTGCACAAAGCCTTGTGAAGATATCCATAAATACACAAAATTAAAAATAAATATGTGAAGAAACCGAGAATTTGCTCTGAGAGCTCTTCTGTGTGCGCCAACCAGTGGACACAAATAAGTACACATACAGGCTCAGCAGTCACAGCCTTCTTGAGGTGGAGGCAACGTGATCGCGAGTTCAAGGCCAGCTTCTGCTACACAGTGAGTTTGAAACTAGCCTGGGCTACATGAGACCTCTGTCATAAGGGGAAGGGGAAGAGGGAGGTGGAAGCAGGATAGTGGACTCGGGGTTAACCTGGGCTATGTGGTGATTTCAGAGTCACTGTGGCTCATGCCTGTCATCCCAGTACCTGGGGAGGCCAAAGCAGAAGGACCATTTCAAGTTCAAGGCCAACATGCTTTACAATAAAAAGACTCTTTCAATAAAGAGATTTTTAAATACACCTTAACCCGGGAGCTGCATTTTTATCTTTGTTTATTTTTTACTTGTGTGTGTGTGTGTGTGTGTGTGTGTGTGTGTGTGTGTGTGTGTGTGTGCATGCATGCTTGCCACAGCCTGCACATGAAAGTCAGAGAACAGTTTGAGGGAGTCAGTTGTCTCCTTTCACTGTGTGGATCCTGGGGACCTAACTCAAGCTATCAGGCTTGGCAGCAAGCCCTGTTTCCACTGTGCCATCTTGGAGGCCCTTAAGCTCTGCTTTTAGAGTTCATTCAGAACACAGAATGAGTGAATGAGTATGTGTTAAAACTTATTCTCAGGGCACATGTGTGTGCCATACTCACACACATACATCATACGCACATGTGTGTGCATGCACACACACCATAAGAAAAAACGAAATGAAAGAAAGAAAAAAAAGGAAGACCTCCTCTTTCAAGGTGTTCCTTGAGCTCTGTGGGGAGGGATTTGATGGAGACATCCCATTTATAGTTGTGTGTTCCAAGGTTTCTCTCTCTCTCTCTCTCTCTCTCTCTCTCTCTCTCTCTGTAAGAGACATTTTTCTTAATTAATGAGTATATGGAGGGGCGTAGCCAATGTGCGTGGTGCCATCGCAGGCAGGCACCTGGGTCGTATAAGAAAGAAAGCTGAACGAGGCAGGGAGGCAGCCAGTAGGCCGCACTCTTGCATGACTTCTGCTCCAGCTCCTGCCTCCAGGTTCCTGTCTGACTTCCCTTCCTGCTGGATTGGACTCGGTGTAACCCTTTCTTCCCCAAGCTGCTTTTGGTAACAGTGTTCTAACACAGCAGTAGAAAACTGAGCTAGAATAGATCCTTGTATGTGCTCCCCATGAGCTGTGTAGAACACTTAAAGTCATAGAGACGGAAAGAATAAGGGTTGCCAGGACTGAGGGAAGGGAGGCATAGAGAAGTCATTGCTTAAGGGGTATAAAATTTTCAGTTTTGCAAGATGGAAACAATTCTGGAGAGGGTGGTGGTGTTGGTTGTTCAACATGTGCGTGAATTTGACACTAGACTTTACAGATAAAAAGTTCGTTGGGCCAAAATTATCTTAGGGCTTGTACCTCAAAGCTTATAGGACAGAAAAAAGCCTGGCTTGAGCTGGAGTGAGGATGAGACAGCAAAAATTAGGTGGACACCCCCCACACACCAGGGGTAGGGTTTGGCTGCCTCTCATTGGCTGGAGGTACCCTAACACCACAGGAAGTCGCTTATCTTTTATAAGCGGACACTCACAGTAATTAACTGAGTTCCTGCTTTGACTCAGCTCCCTATCTCGTCTGATTGTTCTGCATTGTGGGGCTGTGGGAATGGGTGGATAACGCACTCATATAATTTCCCTGGGGAATACAGAGGCTCAAGAAGCCTAGCAAAAGTTAAGATGATGCCTTCACCAGCTTCCTTCCTCCCTCCCTCCCTCCCTTCCTTTTTTCCCTCCCTTTCTTTCTGGTTTTTTGAGACAGGGTTTCTCAATTTCTCTGTGTAACAGTCCTGGCTGTCCTAGAATTCACTGTATAGACCAGGCTGGTCTTGAACTCACAGAGATCCGCCTGTCTCTGCCTCTCGAGTGCTGGGATTAAAGGCGGGCGCCACCATGCCAGGCTCTCCGCCAGCTTACTATCACGATAATGACATCATTGCAGTTATGGACTACTTGCCAAGGAAGGAAAGCTCATACGGGTACCGTCTCAAGGGGCCACAGTGCCTGCTGAGCCCCGCTGAAGACCTTAGGGTGTAAACAGTGAATGGTGGCGGGTGTACAGTAAGAACACATCTAGAGCAGAAAGCAGGGACTGAGATCCCACAATATCCCCCTAATTACCACATATAAAATCTTGACAATTTCCCTGAGTCCATTATCATCATCCTGGGGGCCCAAGCTTTCAGTCACAACCGGCTCTGGGAGATGCTATAAAAATACTCAAAACCGTATATGGTAAAATGTTTGGTTTTATTTTTTTTTAAAAAAAAACAACTTAGATGTATGATATTTTGTCTGCGGATATGTCTGTGTATTATGTGTGTGTGGTGCTCGAGGAGTCTGGAGGAGCCTATTAAATCCCCCAGGACTGGAGTTACAGATGGCACCGAGCTGTCATATAGGTGTTAAGAATCAAATCCAGGTCCTGACGATTCATTCTCTGTTTAAGAAGGATGTGAATAAAAAATCCTTAAAACACTTGCTTTTACACTGAGAAAGCTTGACCTGTGCAGCCCCAAAGCGAGCCGGCTGCCTCCCGCATGCCCGTCACAGATCAGGACAGGGCATTTGCTGGCTCATATTTGTGTACAAAGGAAGTGAGAGGTGCTAGCGCATGTTACCCTCTCAGATCCACTGACTCACGCTCCACACAATCCGACAAATAGAATCTGAGCCCCAAGGCAGAGTAAAAGCAGGTCAACATGGCCTGCTGTTAAAAGAGAAGCTTCAGCCAAATTAAATTTAGCAGAGCAAAGAGTGATTCGCCGAGCGAGGCGTGATGGCCCCTACCTGTAATCCCAGCCCTTCAGAGGCTGAGGTGGGAAGAACTGTGAGAGCCAGAGGAGAGCCAAGGCCGCAGGGAGAAAAGGCTGGGGATGTCGCTCTGTTGTTAGAGGACCTTCCCAGAAGCACCACCACATAAACGGGGTTTGGTGATGTACTTCTGCAGCCCTTGTATAAAACAAACACACGAAAGCCCAGGACACTAGAAACACAGTTGTATCCTCAGAGGTGGCAGGGACTTTAAGGATCTGTGGAAAAGGTTGTTCCTCCAGCAAGACTTTCGTTTGGTTGATCGATCAGGTTGTGGGGTTTGTTGTTTTATTTTTGTTGTTAGGCTTGATTAGATTGTGTTAGGTTAGGTTTTGGTTAGGTTTAGTTAGGTTAGATTTGATTAGGTTGGGTTTCATTAGGTTAGGTTAGCTTAGATTAGGTTAGGTTAGGTTAGATTAGGTTGGGTTGGTTCCTTTTAGAGACATGTTGACCTGGAATTTGAGAACCACTTGCCTCTGCTGCTTCAGTGCTGGGATGAAAACCATTACTACCTTGCCCCACCAGCGATCAGGTTTTAAAGCAGTAGCTGGTAATCAGCCAATCCCTCTGGCTTTCCTAGAACCCTACCATGGGTGTTCCCTATGTTCCCACGTGACATAAACTTTTTCCTAGAACCCGACCAAGGACGTTTTCTATGTTCCCACGTGACACACACTCTATCCTAGAACCCTACCAAGGGTGTTCTGTATGTTCCCATGTGATACACACTCTATCTCCTCTCACGTTTACATGGTGGCTCCAGTGTTGGCACCTAACAGTTATGAAACAAACTAAATGGAAAGAATACTCAGCCTAATAATGCTATTCTACATATTAATAGAAATATAATCTACTCAGTACTATGTATTTATTAAAATCCCTGTATGATATTCCAAAAACCTAAGGAGTTTTTGTAAAATAAAAAAATTACAGAGTTCTGTGTTAAATAAAATGTAGAAAGTGATTCAAATTCTCCTAAATGATATGTACATGGGACCCTTTAAGGATGAATTATATAGATGACTACAAATGAGCAGAAGTATCGTGGGTTGCTGGAAGGTGACATAAAGAGATGGCCTATTTCATGAGAGGGTAGCTATGGTGGAATGTTTTGTTTTGTTTTGTTTTTGAGGCAGAGTCTCGCTGCATAAGCCAGGCTATCCTCAAACTTGTGGTCCTCCATATTCTACCCACCCCTCACCAGTGCTAAGTGCTGAGTTACATGCATGTGCTACCATACTCGCTATAGTAAAATGTGCACTGGGCTAAGAACACGGTTCAGTGTTAGCTGTGCAAACACAAGGGCATGAGCTTGGGTCCCCAACATCCATGGAAAAACTGTGTGTGGTGATACATATCTATAATTCCAGTGCTGTCAGGTCAGAGGGCTCGGTGGAGATCCCTCTCTGAAAAACAAGGTGGAAAGTCATAGAGGGGGACTCCTAACTTCGACTCAGAATGCACAGGCAAGTGTGCTTGCACATGCCCACACCCCACCTCACGCCACACACCCACACAGACAGAATCTCAGCATTTATATGTTAGCTGTATAATTTCTTGGTCAAAAAATATAAGTTAGGGGATAGGAGAGATAGTTCAGTTGTTGAGAGCACTGGCTGCTCTTTCAGAGGACCTGGATTTGAGCCCCAGAATCCATGTGGCCATTCACAGGTCTAGTTCCAGGGGTTCCAACGCCCTCTTCTTGCCTTCTTAGGCACTGCATGCATGTGCACAGTCATACATGCAGGTATACACTCATACTCATAAAATTAAAATAAAGCAAAAAAACTAATATATAAATTAAACAATACATAGTAATTAAATAATATGTCTTAACACTAGTAAAATGAATAAATGGTTCTATCTTTACCGACTAATGGAACACTTCAAAGTTTCCATAGTAAGATGTTGAGTATGGGGAAGCCATGCGGCAGAGTGTTTCTGTGAGTGGCCAGCCAAGTCAGTTTACAGATGCGGAAGGGCAAGCTCAGAGAGCGTGTCTGACCCCATTATTCCACTCCTGAGCAGCCTGGAGGCTCTCGTTCTCCTCCTTACAAGGCCCAAGCTCTTTGGTCAGGCACAAAACGGCTTCACAGCCTGTCCTCAGACCCCTGCTCTGATTGCCCCTCCCGCCTCCAGCACAAGGGCAGAACCAGCCAGGCTAATCAGTTAGTGCTCTTTCAGGATGACTGTGACTTTGAACTGACTTTACTTATCAAAGTAATGTCTGTGCACGGTTTGAAAGGTCAAGGACTGCCAAAGGCCTCTGTGACAGAGTGGCAGTGCTCTCCTGGGACGCTGCCCCGCCCACCTCCTATCATCCACAACGTTTAGTCTCAGACTTCCAAACTGTCTGGGTTTGCTTCTGAGATCCTGGGTCTGTGATTCTCTCTGATGAAGGCAGAGACTGTGTTTACTGCCTCTCATTGTGTATGAGTTTCTTTCATCCTTATTCTTCCCCAACTCCCTCCAACACAGCTATATGGTTATTTTTATTAAACCAAACAATTCAGTGTTGATTAACATGATGCTTAATGAGTCAGAAATGCATACCTAAAGCATTGTTTTGACACACACCCAACAGTGCTAAGGGTTTGTATTAAACATAAACTCCTTTAGCTTCTTCCAAGTCCAGCGTGATTCTTTGCCTCGGGGTCTTAGAATTCTTTTTTTTTTTCCTTTTATATAATTTTCCATTTTCTGGGTTGGGGTGATGCTTTCTAACTACCTTATCAGAGGATTTCATCACATTACCACTGGCTTCTGGCCATATGTTTATAGCTGTAAATGAGACACTAAAAAACATTTAAGAGTCAGAAAAGGGGCTTGGCGAATAAAGGCACTTTCCTCCAACCTGAGAACGTGAGCTCATGCCTGGGTCCCTCATGGCCGAAGGAGAGAACTGACTCTTACCATTTGTCTTCTGACCTCTAGACATCATGCACACGTGAATAGATAAATGTAGTAATTTTTTAATTACTTGAAAACTATTTCCAGGTAGCTAGTGATATAGGAGGGTCATCTGTCTATGTATGGCTTTCATTGGTTAATAAAGAAACTGCCTTGGCTTTTGATAAGACAGCAGTTTAGCTAGGCGGAGTAGACAGAACAGGATGCTGGGAGAAAGAAGCAGAGAAAGAGGCAGAGAGCCGCCACCATGAAGCTGCAGGGTCAGACATGTTGAATCTTTCCCGGTAAGCCATGACCTCAAGGTGAGATACTGATTATTAGAAATGGATTAAAAAAATATGCAAGAGTTAGCCAGTAAGAGGCTAGATATAATGGACCAGATAGTGTTTAAAAGAATACAGTTTCTGTGTAATTATTTCGGGTAAAGCTAGTCAGCCGGGCAGCCCGTCGCTCCTTCTACAAGATAGCCTTGTTTTCCTGTCAGCTGTGCCATTTGTTGGTGGTCAACTTCTTTTTGTCTGTGAGGTCTCATCTCAGTTTCTCTAGAGGATTTTCCTGGCTCTCCTGGGAGGAGCAGAAGGAGGGATGCCATTGACGGTGGCAGCCAAGGGTACTGATGTGTTCGGTGCTTCTTCGGCTCACCTCAGTGCCCACAGACTGCTGTGGTCTTTCCCGCTCAGACTTTCAGAGATGCTCATTTTCCTGCCTTGAAGAATGGATGGGACCCAAAGGTCCACTTCCTGCAAACTCTTATGTTATCACTCATTTTGAACTCTTTCCTGGTCTCTCTACCTTTCAAGTACCTGAGGCTACTAATTCCTAAACCTTCAATAGTTCAGTGGGATCAAGTCAACAACTCAGATTAATATGATGCTGAGCAGGTACTTTAGTATGACCTCCCCCCGTCTTAGTTCTGACTTCACTATGGCCTCCTGGTTTTACGTAAGACAAACTCCCTGTTTCTGATTTTTGTTGTGTTGCTTTAATTTAGGGCATATTTGGAGGGAAATTAGAGGCAGAGAACCTTATTGCCCTCTTATAACAGGAAGTTTACAAATGGGTGTCCTTTTTCATTAAAATTTTTCATTTATTTTAAATACCAATTATAGCTTCCCCTCCCTCCTCTCCTCCTGTTCCCTCCCTCAACCTCCAACCTACCTGCCCAATCCACTTCTCCTTTGTTCAGAAAGGGGCAGGCCTCCCACAGGAGTCAACAAAGCATGGCATATCAAGTTGAGGATGGACCAAGCTCCTCCCCTACATCAAGGCGGGGCAAGGCATCCCAGCATAGGGACTAGATTCCCAAAAGCCAGCTCAAGCACCAGGGACAGGTCCTGAACAGAAACCGATGTTCTTTGTTATTTGTTCAAGGTGTTTTAGAGATAGTTTTGAGGCTGCGTGGGGAAAGGGTGAAGGTAGTGCATGGCACAGTAGAGAAACTGAGCCCTCCTACTTAGTGTTATCACTTGTTCTACCTTTGACCAATGCCTGACTTGCCAGCCCAAACCACAGAAAGGACGGGACTGGTACACAAGAACCAGGAACTTGACCCAATCAGGACTCCTTACTAAAAAGGATCCATTCTTTAAGTGGTGTGAAAGGAATCAGCCTGGCTCCTTCACATGAGCACTGTCCAAGAGGTAAGTTGCTGTCACCGGCACCAAAGAAGAAACCTAGGCAATGTTGACCTTCTTGATCAAACCATGGGCTCCAGCCCTGTGGTCCAGCCCAGAAAGCCCCACTTGGATCATAACAGGACAGAGAAAGTCGCTAAGGCTAGGAGAAATGGGTGACGGGACTGTTATCTGGGGTTCACCCATGTGTCACACCGTTACTGCAGACAGTTCAGCCTGCTCCTAGAGTCCTAAATACGCTTCTTGAGTGGGATGCTTGTAAAACATAAAGTTCAAAGCTAGTGAGATGACTGAGGGAGGAATGGGTCGCCGCCAAGCCTGACAACCGGAGTTCAGTCCTTGTGACCTGCATGGTAAGGGAAAGAACCAAGTCACCATGTGAGGATATGGCTGTGTCCATCTACCTGTTCTCCCGTCGAGACCTGGACTTGGACCCGTCGTTTCATGGACTGTGATTCTGGTTTGCCCTTCACCCCACAATTGAACAGTACAGCTTTCTTCTCACGGTTGGCACCTACAGCTTCCTTGCTCACTATCCAGTCCAGCTGAAACAGTGTGCTCCGGATTCAGTGGGAGAGTCTGACTTGAAAAACAAGCTGGAGAATGACCGAGGAAGACAGCAATGCTGAACTCTAGCTGTCACATGAGCATGCATGGGTGAGTGTACCTGCAAACACGCGTGCGCGCGCACACACACACACACGCATGGTTCTATTTATCTGCCTAAGAGTCAACCCAGATAGCTGCCTACCAGCTATTCCATTTGCACAAATAAGACAGAAAGTAAAGCAGATAGGAAGTACTCCTTTGCGGCTGGAGTATTTTCCTCTTTACCTTTAGGATTGTGGATTATTTCAAGTCTCCCATTCAGGAAACCAGTCTCTGCCCTAAAGACACCAGAGCACAAGCTCAGAGCAGGCTGTGTAGGATGCTTAGGCAGTCACTGGACAACTGCCCACAGCCAAGTCGGTTTGAGCTCTCTCAGAGCTCAGCGTGGGAACGGCACTGTCATCTGGAGCCATTCTGTGCCGAATGACAGCCATCTGTTCCCCGCATGCCCTTTCTGTTGGCATAAATAAAAACAATCACCTCACAGGAAACTCATTAATTCATAATCCTTCCAAGACACTGAGCTCCACCCTAGAACAGTAACCCCATGACAACAGTATCCCCATTTTTGGTTCTTTGAGTATCAAGAATGGATCGGCACAGACATTATGTAGGAAAGACTAAAAGAGTTTGTGAGTTCCTAACATGGAAAATGCTCCTGGTTAGCTTTCTGGAAGCGTTCATCTTCCCATCTGTCTGTAATCGGATTACTCAGCTAATTCACAGCGAGGGGGGTAGCAATTACTTACACAAGTACTGGATTAGGAAACTATATTTTGTCCACACTAATCCTGGCTCAAAATGCTGTAGGATTTGCTATAATCCTGTTATTTATACTCATAAAATGTTTTCTTATCTTTGGAGATAATCCAATATCTAAGTATTACGGACTTGGGAATGGTACCTAAAAAGAATCAGTTAAGCCATGGTTCTGCCAGGTTAGCCTCGGAGTCTCAACAGTGGTGTGAAGGGCTAATTTACATTCACTGGGCAACCCTATGTTTCTTCATTTTCTTCCTCCTTTGCAAGGTACTTGCATGTATCTATCTGTAATTAACAGACTCCTGTAGCAATCTGCTTTTCTTGAGACAAAGATTCTCTTTGTCTTATCTACTTAACATAAATTTTAAGACAAGAATTTTTAATTAATTGAGACAGGGTCTCAGTGTGTAGCCCTGGGTGGACTGAAATTCACTATGTAGACCAGGCTGATCTCCAACTCATAGAGACCTGCCTGCCCCTATTTCCTCAGCACTGGGATTAAAGTCATGCACCACCACACTCAGCACACCCTGCATGGGGTTTAGAATTCTCACAAAGTCTGAGCAAGCTAGTCATGGGTAAAGATAGCTACTTTTATTTATGATTGCTGTTTATTTATTTTTGTGTCTATATGTGTGTTCATATGTGTGGGCATACATGTATATGTGGGTGATCATATGTGTAGAGGCCAGAGCTCACCCTCAGGTGTTATTTCTTAGGTGCCAGCCACCTTGTATTATAACAGGGTTCCCTCATTTCGCCTTGGATTTGCTGACTGACACACACTGTGTGGACAGCAAGCCCTAGGGATCCACCTGTCCCCATCACCCTAGCACTGAGATTAAAAGTACATGACACCACTCTTGGCTTTTTGACTTGGGTTCTGAGTAGAACTCGGGTCCTCAGGTTTGTGCGATAACCGCTGAGCTATCTTTTCAGCCATTTTAATTCTTCATCTTTGTGATGGAGTCACACCGGTTCTTGTTTTTTTAAACTTCTGGGCTCTCTCTGTTTCAGCATCATAGTAGCTGGGATTTTAGGCGTGTACCACCATGCCTAGCTCATAATCACTGTTTTAGTACCCAGTTTCTGTTAAAGGTTATTTTGCTGAAACACATGGTTTGCGAGTTCATGTTACTGTTGTCACGATCCCATAAACTTCCTACCTTCACGCCTTCATGAAAGAAAGAGCTATGGCTGAGAAGCCAGATCCCTAGCTGTCCACCACTGTTATTGCCTACACCAAAGAGCAGATGGGGAGAAATTGCTGACATCAAAAAGAGAACTACAGCATTCAAGAACTGAGGACTTGTAGAGACAGACTCGGTCTGAGGATTTCGTTGAGTGATGACTTCATGTTAAGATCCACTAAAGGATTTTTACATTGATTAAGTATAGAGATTTGACTGAGCCAGCAACCTGGGCTGGAGTGGGCCTGTGGCAGTGAACTCCACAGAAGCAGGGACAGGGGAACAACTGCTGAGGGAGTGGGCCAGAGCCACAGACCTCTGCGGACTCAGGCATAAGTCTGGAACCTACAAGGGAATAGACCTGAGCCAGGACCCCTGTGGGTCCAGATATGAGTCTGGGACCTCTGAGGGAGTGGGCAGGAACCAGAGACCTCTGCAGGTCCAGGCGTGAGTTTAGGACCTTAGAGGGAGTAGGCCTGAGCCAGGACCTCTGCAGGACCAACCCCAAGCCAGGAACCTCCCAGGAACAGATCCAGACCAGGAACATTTACAGAAACAGTTTTGAGCCAGCACTTAGGCCAGAGCAGGCCTGAGACAGTGAACTCCAAGGTAGCAGAGCAAGCCCCGGGAATGCTGAGTGACCACAAGGAACATGGGGTGACCAACAGGGTGACTGGAACCATCGTACTGACTGCACCATGAGGAACAACCATCTGAGCCTTGGATCCACTGTCACCAGTATGATTGATCGACAGAGTCACAGACAGCCCCAATAAGAGGAAAAGATGAATAGACAAGGTAAGAACACATGTAATACCACAAAGAGCAACGTGACACCAGTAGAATCTAGCGATCCTACAACAGCAAGACTTGAACAACCAAATATAGTTGAAGCAGAAGAAAATGACCTAAAAATAACTTCAGGAGAATGTTTGAAACTCTTAAAGGGAAAATGAAAAATTCCCTCAAAAAAATGAAGGAAAAGACAAACAAAAAAATTGGAAGACATCAACAAATCCTTTCAAGAAAACTAAGAAAAAGCAACCAAACATATAAAAGAAACTATTCAAGACTTGAAAACTGAAATAGAGACAATAAAGAAAACACAAGCCGAGGGAATTATAGAAATCATGAGAAAATGATCAGGAACCAAGCAAGCATAAACAGCAGAATACAAGAGATGGAAGAGAGAATCTATGCACTGAAGATACAATAAAGGAAATAGACTCATCAGTCAAAGAAAACATTAAATCTAACAAAAGCTTAACACAAAATATCCAGGAAATATGGTACACCAAGAAAAGACCAAAACTAAGAATAATATCTATAGAAGGAAAAATTCAACTCAAAAGCACAGAAAATATATTTAACAAAATGATAGAAGAAAACGTTCCCAACCTAAAGAAAGATATGCCTATAAAGATACAAGAAGCTTATGGAACACCAAATAGACTGGAACAAAAAAAAAAGGCCCCTTGTCACATAATAATCAAAACACTAAACATACAGAATAAAGAAAAAATATTAAGAGCTTCAAAGGAAAAAGGCCAAGTAACATATAAAGGCAGACATATCAAAATTGCATCTGACTTCTCCTTGGAGACAATGAAAGTCAGAAGGTCCTGGTCAAGTATTATGCAGACCACAGATGCCAGCCCAGACTATGATACCCAGTAAAACTTTCAATCACCATAGAAGGACAAAACAAGATATTCCATAACAAAACCAGATTTAACCAATACCTGGCCACAAACGCAGCCCTACACAAAGTACTAGAAGGAAAACTCCAACCCAAGGAAGTTGGCTACATCAACAAAAACACAGACAATTGATGATCTCACAGAAGGAAATCCCAAAGAAGAGAAAAACACATAAATTAACATCCCCAACAACAAAAACTAAATTAACAGGAGATATCAATCACTGGTCATTAATATCCCTTAATATAAATGGATTCAACTCAGCTATAAAAAGACACAGGCTAATAGTTGGATATAAAAACAGAATCCATTCTTCTGCTGCATACAAGAAACACATCTCAACCTCAAAGACAGATATTGCCTCAGAGTAAAGAGTTGGGAAAAAAATTGCAATCAAATGGACCTAAGAAACAAGTGCATGTAGCTATCCTAATATCTAACAAAGTAGACTTCAAACTAAAATCAATCAAAAGAGACAAAGAAGGGCATTTCATATTAGTCACAGGAAAAATCCATCAAGAGGAAATCTCAATATTCAATATTTATTTCCCAAATACAAGGGCACCCTCATGTCAAAGAAACACTTCTTAAGCTTAACTCATACATTTAACCCAACACACTAGTAGTGGGAGACTTCAACACTCCACTCTCACCACTGGACAGGTCAATCAGACAAAAAATAGAAAAATAAGGCAATTGAGAGATGTTATGACTCAAGTGGACTTAACAGACATCTATAGAATATTCCATCCAAACAGAAAAGAATATACCTTCTTCTCAGAACTTCATGAAACCTTCTCAAAACTTTACCACATACTCAGTAACTAAACAAACTTCAACAAATACAAAAAAAAAATGGAAAAAAAACCCAGGTATCTTATCAAATCACCATGGCTTAAAACTAGAATTCAACAGCAATACTAATTCCAGAAAGCTCACAAACACATATGTCCCGCGCTACCGTCTCGCCAGCAAGAACCACGCGGTACACATAGGATACTTCTGCAGTAAAGCTTTAATGCCCCTTGGGAGAGCGGGCATCAGCCAACATGGCGGAGACCCCAATAAGATGGAACCCATCCCTTATAAAGGAAACAGACCCTGCTTTGGACGTGTCACTCTTTGATTGGTCAACTGCTCCCAGTCCCAGGTGATACCTTGGGAGTAGTGGAAAAATACCAACACGTGTGAGCTTTCTAGCTCACCTGGCGGTGCAGCGCCATCTATGGTGGAGAGTGTGGTTGCGGCCTTCTACATCTCCCCCTAATTTTACTTCTTTGCAGAAAGGCAACTCCCTAGGAAGGTAAAGATAGAGGTCGCACTTCCCAAAATGAAAACATTAAAATGGGCTTACACGGAATCTGTCCCTAGGCTCATGACACCTGGAACCTATCCGGCCTGCCCTCTGCCAATTTTCTGGGAAAGGGAATATACGGCAGGAAACCCTTAAGCAGAGCGACTTATCTCTCAGAGAGGGCCATTCTCTGTGCGATGCTCTTCAGCTCGACAACCTTCAGGGCTAGCTAAGCCAAGCACTCCACCCTGTGCAATGGACCATTGTCCTAGGGGTGCAGGAGCTGGTTGGCTTAAACCTTACTGCTTTAACATAGATAACCACACATCAGTAGAGGCCCCCTGTTCCAGGGCAGCCAGCACTTGTGCAATAACCACTTTGTCCCTACGATTTTGGGATTTGAGTCAGCAGACCATCCAGAGGAGAAACACTAATCCATAGTATAGGACTGTTCCAAAACATTTCCACCCCCACCCATTCTTTGAAGTAGGGGAATGAGAGACACGGCCCAGGACTGGAGTCCTACGGCCAAGCTTATAAATCATCTCTAGGACGGTAGGGAGGGGACCCAGAGTCTTATTGGTTGTAAAAAATCGGGGAGACACCGCCATCCTATGGTTGACTGGTAACAGCTTCAGGAAGGCTGAGAGTGTCCTCCATCGGTGCTCTGTCATCCATCCGCAAAATGGCAGGAGGAACAGCAGCCAGGTCCTCAGGCGAATCCGTGTGTTGTGGATCACTCTTCACTGTTCGGGTCAATCGCTCTGGCAGCCAGAATGGGCTTTCTTGATCCTGTGGGAAGACACAAACAGCTCCCCTGGATCTCAATAAAATGGGATCCGGGCCTTTCCATTCATTAGAAAGCACATCTTTCCACTTAACCAAATCTTTGGGCCGCTGCGGATCCGAACAATGTCGTGTTGCAGCATTTTGGCCATTATCCAGATTTAAAAAATTTATGGTGAACAGAGCCATGGCGATGGCCATTCTTGGCATCGGGGGCAGTTCCTTTATTATTCCCCCCCTTTCTGTTTAAATAGATATTTATCCAATTTTTAATTTAAATAACCATGGCATTTTGTAACCTATCTTGAAGATACCCATAGTGTTTAGCAGAAATAACTGACAGGATAAGGGAAACTGATAGCAAGCAATAACTGACAAAACAAGGGGAAATCCAGCAGCATAGCAATGGCACAGCAATAACAACATTGCAATGTACAGCAACAACAGCACAGCAATAACTGACAGACCAAGGGCAGGAGCTGGACCATCCCTCAGGAACCCGCCAGCTCCGCAGCAATCAGGCCAGACAGCTCCATAGCAGAGGCTTTGTCCTCAGGCCTCTGGACAGATGAGTCCACAGCATGAATAGTAGCATTCCTAGAAAAAAAAACATCTCCCAAAATAACATTTAAGAGTATTAAAAAACTCAGTGTAAAAATTTAGCACAGTTAGTACTGGAAGTAGGCTGGTCTTGAACTTAGAGACCTATAGGTCTCTGTTCTAAAGAGCAATCTTGTTTGTCTGTGTCATTATAGTAGGCCTTAGAATTAAACCATTTTAAATCTGGCATAGATGAGATTATTGTTTCAAAAATATGAGAAAACCGTTTTCCTGTTTTCAGCCTGGAGTCCTAAGATAACGTGGCCATTGGGGAACCCATATGGGGATCTCTGTTTTTTACGGTATGGGCCGTGTTGCCCCAGTGGCGCCTAGGAAAAACCCAGGACCTGTTTGTTGATATTAGATTTAAGATTTATTGGCTCCTGTATTCCTTGCCGGTACGGTGACCTTGGGTTTCAGAGCCCGCCCGCCATCCAAGGGCTGTGCGCAGCCCTGGGCCTGCTCGCTGCGCAGCTCCCTGTGTCCCAAGCCAAGAAGTGGCGGCTCCACCCCCAGGCGCCCCTGCCTTCCCCGCGGGGCTAGCCTCGTTCTCTGAGGTCTGAGGCTGTGTTGGTGGCGGAGTGTGGCGGGAGCCGACACCCAGACCAAGGCTGCACAGGCCGGCAATAACTCAAGGTCCGCGCCAGAGCCTGCGGCTCAAGGGGCCAATGGGAGAGGCGGCGAACAGGGCCGCTTCCCTACTAGCCAACTCTCAACACCTGTGCCACAGCAAAAGCGGCTGTAAACTCTCACAGATCCAGCCAACGACCCAATCACCCCAAAATCCAAGGGCCCTTCGCATCCATCTCCCTGCGGAACCCGAAACACCAGACAAGCCAAGCGTATACACAGCAATCTTTCAGGAGGACTTGAGTTCTTAAAATGCTAAGCAGTTCTTAAAAACTTAAGTCACACTATGTAGATGTAATACGGTACTGCCTGTTTACTGCATTTAAACCTTAATTGCGCTTTTATTATGATAAATACGACCAGCCCTGCCTGAAGTCAGCATAGTTTAGCGTAGCCAAATGGAACCAGAGCCATTTTACCCTCAGAGACCCTCACAGTTTTAGGTACATTGTAAGCCTTCTGACCCGGCTGCCTGTGGCACCGTTCTCATTCTCGGTACGTGACATCCTCCAGGCCAGGCACCAACCGAGCCGCACCAATTGAGCCGGAGCAACGTGCTCCCCACCATAGCCACAGAGCAAAGCTCCGCTCCAGCCGCCCTCCAGCCCCAGCTGCACCCATTCCGCGCCCAAACCGGTGCATGGAGCAAAGCTGAACTCAGAGAAGCAGGCTTGCAGATCTGCGATCACTGAAAGGACCTCATTTAATCTTTTAGGGAATTTGGGCGTCGTTTAGTCTCTTTGGCTGCTTCCTGCTGTTATTGGGCCGCTGTATTTTAGGGGTAAACACTACAACATTTCAGGAGGTCTCGGTGATTCAAACCACATAAATCCCAAGTACACCCTTAGGCTCTCCTTTTCTGTGGAGACGAAAACAGAACCTCTTTTCCAAAACATCATATCCTTAGCAGTTTCTAAGTTTAAATATCTTTCTCCTATCCAGTACACAAAAGACAACACATATAACATAACATAAAGCTTTTGACCTTGTAAATCAGCCTTCTCCCCCATTTTTACTTTTTTTAAAATCACTGGGAGGTCCTTTTTAACTTATTTTCTTTTCTGTCTCCCCCATTCTTTACCGGAGGGTCCTTTTTAACTTATCTGGGTGCGCGCACAACCTCCCACTGCTGCTCAGTTTCTGATATGCTCTCTGGACTTTAGAGCGTACCTCTCTAAGCTTGCATGCCTGCAGTTCTGAATCCTCCTTGTGTCCAAGGGGTCTCCGGCGGTGCAAAGTTCTTCTTTTTCTTCTTCTTCCCGGGTATCGGCACCAGATGTCCCGCGCTACCGTCTCGCCAGCAAGAACCACGCGGTACACATAGGATACTTCTGCAGTAAAGCTTTAATGCCCCTTGGGAGAGCGGGCATCAGCCAACATGGCGGAGACCCCAATAAGATGGAACCCATCCCTTATAAAGGAAACAGACCCTGCTTTGGACGTGTCACTCTTTGATTGGTCAACTGCTCCCAGTCCCAGGTGATACCTTGGGAGTAGTGGAAAAATACCAACACGTGTGAGCTTTCTAGCTCACCTGGCGGTGCAGCGCCATCTATGGTGGAGAGTGTGGTTGCGGCCTTCTACACACATAGAAATAAACAATCTTCACCTGAATCATCAATGGGTCAAGGAAAAAATAAAGGGAGAAATTAAAGACTTATTAAAATTCAATGAAAATGACCACACAACATACCCAAATTTATGGGACACAATGAAAGCAGTGTTAAAAGGAAAGTTCATAGCACTAAATGCCTACACAAAGAAGCTGGAAAACTACCACACTAGTGAATTAACAAAACATTTGAAAGCTCTAGAACAAAAAGAAGCAAACTCACCCAAGAGAACTAGAAGGCAGGAAATAATCAAATTGAGAGCTAAAATCAACAAAATAGAAACAAAGGAAACAATACAAAGAATCAATGAGACAAAGAGTTGATTCGAGAAAATCAACAAAATGGACAAACCTTTATCCAAACTAATCAAAAGGCAGAGAGAGAAGTCCAAATTAACAAAATCAGAAATGAAAAGGGGGACATAACGACAAACATGGAAGAAATCCAGAGAATCACCATATCACATTTTGAAAACCTGTACTCCACAAAATTGGAAAACTTAAAGGAAATGGACAACTTTCTGGGGTTTTTTTTGGGGGGGTAAATATCACTTACCAAAATTAGATTTAGACCAGATAAGCAAATTAAACAGACCTATAACTGCTGAAGAAATAGAAACAGTCACCAAAAGTCTCCCAACCAAAAAAAGCCCTGGATCAGATGGTTTCAGCTCAGAATTCTACAAGACTTTCAAAGAAGAACTAATACCAATACTCCTCAAATTGTTCTACAGAATAGAAACAGAAGGAACATTGCCAAACTCATTTTATGAAGCTACAATTACCCTGATACCCAAACCACAGAGATACATTACTAAGAAAGAGAATTACAGACCAATCTCACTCATGAACATTGATACAAAAATACTAAATAAAATATTAGCAAATCTAATCGAAGAACACATCAGAACCATCATCCACCATGACCAAGTCGGCTTTGTCCCACAGATGCAGGGATGGTTCAACATATAAAAATCTGTCAACATAATCCACCATATAAACAAACTGAAAAATAAAAACCACATGATCATCTCATTAGGTGCTGAAAAAGCTTCTGACAAAATACAACATCCCTTCATGATAAAAGCCTTGGAGAGAGCAAAGATACAAGGAACATACCTAAACATAATAAAGGAAATATACAGCAAGCCAACAGCCAATATCAAATTAAACTCCCAGTGATCCCACTGAAATCAGGAACAAGACAAGGTTGTCCACTCTTTCCATATCTATTCAATATAGTTCTTGAGGTCCTAGCTAGAGCAATAAGACACCAAAAGGAAATCAAGGGAATACAAATCAGAAAAGAAGTCAAACTCTCACTGTTTGCTGATGATATGATAGTTTATATAAGTGATCCCAAAAATTCTATCAAGGAACTTCTACAACTCATAAACACTTTCAGTAATGTAGCAGGATACAAGATTAACTAAAAAAAAATGTATCAGTAGTTCTCCTGCACGCAGATGATAAATGGGCTGAGAAAGAAATCAGAGAAACATCACCCTTCACAATAGCCACAAATAGCATAAAATATCTCAGAGTAACTCTAACCAAACAAGTGGAAGACTTGTATGACAAGAACTTTAAATCTTTGACAAACAAAAAAATTGAAGAAGACACCAGAAAGTGGAAAGATATCCTATGCTCTTGGTGGGTGGGGGGTAGAATTAACATAGTAAAAATGGCAATCTTACCAAAAGCAATCTACAGATTCAATGCAATGTCCATCAAAATTCCAGCAAAATTCTTCACAGACCTCGAAAGAACAACACTCAACTTCATTCAGAAAAGCAAAATACCCAGGATAGCCAAAACAATCCTGTATAATAAAAGAACTTCTGGAGTCATTACAATCCCTGACTTCAAACTCTACTACAGAACCAGAGTACTGAAAACAGACTAGTATTGGCATAAAAACAGACAGGAGGACTAATGGAACAGAATCGAAGACCTGGATATTAATCCACACACCTTCGAACACCTGATATTTGACAAAGAAACAAAAAAAAATATCAAATGGAAAATAAGCATATTTAACAAATGGTGCTGGCATAACTGGATATCAACATGTAAAAGAATGAAAATAGACCCATATTTATCACCATGCACAAAACTCAAGTCCAAATGCATCAAAGACCTCAACATAAAGCCAGATACACTGAACCTCATAGAAGAGAAAGTGGGATGTACATTTGAACGCATTGGCACAGGAGATCACTTTCTAAATATGACCCCAGCGGCACAGACACCAAGAGAAACAATTAATAAATGGGACCTCCTGAAACTGAAAAGCTTCCGTAAAGCAAAGGACACAGTCAATAAAACAAATGGTACCCTAGAGAATGGGAAAAAATCTTCACCAATCCCACATCAGACAGAGATCTGGTCACCAAAATATACAAAGAACTCAAGAAATTGTTCATTAAAAGAACAAATAATCCAATAAAAAAAATGGAGTACAGACCTAAACAGAGAATTCTTCAACAGAGGGATCTGAAATGACTGAAAGACACTTAAGGAAATGCTTAATATCCTTAGTCATCAGAGAAATGAAAATGAAAACAACTCTGAGATTCCATCTTACATCTGTAAGAATGGCCAAGATCAAAAACACTGATGACAACTTATGCTGGAGAGGATGTGGGGTAAAGGGAACACTCCTGCATTGCTGGTGGGAGTGTAAGCTGGTACAGCCCCTTTGCATATCAGTATGGCAATTTCTCAGAAAATTAGAAAACAACCTTCCTCACAACCCAGCAATACCATTTTTGGGTATATACCCAAAGGATACTCAAGCATACCACAAGGACATGTGTTCAACTATGTTCATAGCATTGTTTGTCACAGCCAGAACCTAGAACGCCTAAATGCCCCTCGACCGAAGGATGGATAAGGAAAATGTGGTACACTCACATAATGGAGTACTACACAACAGAGAAAAATAATGAGATCTTGAAATTTGCAGGCAAATGGATGGATCTAGAAAACATCATACTGAGTGAGGTAACCCAGACCCAGAAAGACAATTATCATGTGTAGTTTTTACACATAAAGCAAAGAAAACCAGCCTACAGATCACAATCCCAGAGAACTAAGACAACAATGAGGACCCCAAGAGAGGCATACATGGATCTAATCTACATGGGAAGTAGAAAAAGTCAAGATCTCCTGAGTAAATTAGGAACATGGGGACCAAGGGAGAGGGTTGAGGGGAAGGGGAGAGGCAAGGAGGGGAACAGAGAAAAAAATTAGAGCTCAATAAAATAAAAAAAAGAAAAATGTAAACCAAAAAAAGAAAAAGTGTAGGGATGCCTTGCTCAACCTTGATGCAGCAGAGAGGGACTTGGTCCTGCCCCAGCTGGATGTGCCAGGCTTTGTTGACTCCCCATGGGAGGTCTTACCCTTTCTGAGTATTGGATAGGTGTTGGGGTGGGAAGGCAGGAAGGGGGAAACGGGAGGAGAGAAGGAAGGGAAACTGTGTAAAGTGGTATGTAAAGTGAATTAAAATGTAACATGAGGGGCCGGCTTGTTGTGGTTTCTGTTCCACCCGGTACCCCAGAGCCGGCATACCCCAAGGAAAATCACACACAGGACTCCATAAGATTATAAACTGATTGGCCCATTAGGTCAGGCTACTTATTAGCTCTTATAACTTATGTTACCCCATTATTCTAATCTATGTTAGCCTTACATGGCTCCGTACTTTTCTCAGCTGGGCAAGTTACATGCTGCCTCTTCGGTGGTCTGCGCAGGAGTGGCAGAGGAACCTCCTTGCTTCCCAGAATTCTCCTGTTCTCATTGCATCACCTCTACTTCCTGTCTGGTTTTCCCGCCTATACTGCCTGCCTGGCCAATCAGCGTTTTATTAAAATATGATTGACAGAATACAGACAATTCTCCCGCATCATTAAAAATTAAAAAAAAAAGATTAAGAAACAAACAAACAAAAAAGAACTACAAAGACAGAGGTTTACAGCTTTGGGGAAATCTTCCCAGAGGACAAAGGGCACTGAGTCACCTTAAATTAACCTAGAACTACTGTGAATGTAGGAAGACAAAGAGACCACATCACACAGTGTGTGTGTGTGTGTGTGTGTGTGTGTGTGTGTGTGTGTGTGTGTGTGCATATATATGCATGTATATACAACTGTAGGTCTGTACTACAGAAAACAGAATATCTTTGTCCACTGTAGTGCACACATCTGCAATTCCAATCCTAGGGTGGTAGAGGATAGGGAGTTCAAGACTCTCCTTGGCCACATAGTGAGCTCAAGGTCAGCTTGGACTTTAAAAGAGAGAGAGAGAGAGAGAGAGAGAGAGAGAGAGAGAGAGAGAGAGAGAGTCTTTTAAAAAAAGAAAAGGAAAAAAAACAAGAACTTATACATTCGAAGGAAGGCAGTGGGGAGACACTGGGAAGCCAAAGGCAAGCTGAGAGTTTGTCTGCCCCCTCCTCACCTCATGACTTCGGGTGGCTGGCATTTTGAAGAATGCACTTCCCAGAAGGCTAGGATGATGTGAGCCAGACTTGGTCTTTTTTCTTTTGCCTTTCTTTGCAGTCACTTAATAGAACAGCTTAGAAACCATTTTTGCCAAAGGCATTTTCCTTAGAAATGTTAGAAAGTTGGAGCCTGGTGGTGGTGGCACAGGCCTTTAATCACAACAGCGGGAAGGCAGAGGCAAGGGGAGGTCTCTGAGTTCAAGGCCAGCCTGGTCAGTAGGGAGAGTTCCAAGAAAACTAGGGCTACACAGAGAGAAACCCTGTCTCAGGGATGGAAGGGAAGAGGGAGGGAGGGAGAGAGAGAGAGAGAGAGAGAGAGAAAGAGAGAGAGAGAGAGAGAGAGAGAGAGAGAGAGAGAGAGAGAGAAAGCAAGTTGGTCATCTTATGCCTCATAACTTGGAAAATAAATAAATAAAGGCACCCAGGGTTTTATAGTAGAAATGTTGTGAAAGCACACACTGGCCTGCAGCTGGAGCCCAGCTGTTGCTTGATAAATATTTGTTGTTTAAATAAATAAACTGAAAGATTCACCAACTAAATCAACAAATACCAAAGGTTCTACACGTCTTGAGGACTATAGGAAAGCATGGATGTGATTGCTGTCTGAGGGAAACCAGATAGGGAGAGAACACTTGTAGTCAGGAAGTAACTGGGGGTGCTATCTAATGCTTTTAAGGAGTACAGGGTAATGATGCTAAGCTATCTGTCTCTAACGTGACTGTCATCCCAACACAGCCCAGGAGGCTGGACTAGAGCAATCAAGAGTTCAAGGCCACTCTAGACCACCTAATGAGAATCTGTCCAAACAAGAGGAAAAAAATGATAGAACTTAAATAATTGCAACCTGCATCTTAGAGGTCAAGGGGCACATCCTCGAGATCTCTGGAATTACTTCCTTTTATTGTAAATATTTAGAAATATGTTACATCCTCCTGCCAGAGCTACCTGTAAAAGCAGCACCCTATCTTCCTTAGGTGTAGGAGAAAGACAGAAACAATTAAGATTTATTTTATCTGTATTTATGTATGTTATGTGTCTATATGTGCATATGTGTGCAGGACACAGAGAGACCAGCAGAGGGTGTCAGATAACCTGAAGCTGTAGTTAGAGGCAATTGTGAGTTTGCTCAGTGTGGGTAAGGGGAATCAAACTCGGGTACTCTGTGAGACCAATACACACTCATAACCTCTGAGCCATCTCTCTGCCTCAAGAATAATTTTTATATCCTAGCCATGATGATCACGTATTTGAAACTCCAGTCTTCAAACAGGACATTGTATTTGAAGTTGAGGTCCTAGGACCCCTGCACTCAATAAGGAGTTGTGAATTGGCTGGTTCAGGTTCACAGCTCTGTTCACAATCAGCGTAGGCACCAAATTCTTGTGACACAGTGACTTCTAGCTTTGCTGTATTGGATACTTCAAGAACGTTGGCTCAGAGAGAGTTCTGATGAAGGCTCAAGACTGACTGGAACAGCAAACTGACCTCCACATAGACCTGAACAGCTTAAGCCAGTGGAAGGAATAAATCAAGGCTATTTGGTCTGTCTAACCTAAGGAGAGAGATAGAGACCTGGACAGATGTGAGAAGGTCCCCAGCTGCTCAGATTCTATGACATCACTATTACGGCGGCTATACCTATGTCTAGTCTCTCCCCAGAGTTCTACATCCTATTCACTGTACCCTAGAAGTATGTGCATGTTTCTTTTCTGCTTTGCTGACCTCATGGGTGTTTCTGTCAGCCTTACACTGGGTGTGGTCAATTCATGCTTGTCTAGCATTCCAAGAACAGACATGACTGAATTTAGTGGAGAATGAGGTCAAACTAGAATTTTCAGAAGATGTTAACAAATGTTCTAAGTGGAAGTAAAATACAAGGCCCACCTAAACCTGTTAATCTTGCTATGACTCTTAGAAACTGAATAATAGCTAGGCAAATAGTGTACACATTTAATCCCAGTGCTTGGGAGGCAGAGGCAGGCAGATGTCTGGTAGTTTAAAACTAGCCTTGTTTACAGCATGAGTTCTAGCCCATCCAGCAACACATAGTGAGATCCTATCCCAAAAAAATAATAATAGAAAACTTTAAAAATTAAGAAAGAGAGTTGCTTACTAGACAGATACAGAGGAAGCATGACGAGAAAGCCTTACTGAGAAAAGGTGCCATACCACATAACTAAATATAAATAAAAATTATGGAATTTAAGTTGCAAGAGTTACTTAATAATAAACCTGAACTAATAGGTCAAACAGTTCATAATTAAAAAATAAAAATAAAAAAATTAAGAAAGAGGTGGGGGGTGCAGGTCTTTTAGTTCCATCACTCAGAAAATAGAGGCACAGGCAGATTTTGGTGAGTTTGAGGCCAGCTGGTCTACAAGAACTAGTTCCAGGACAGCCAGGACTGTTACACAGAGAAATGCTGTCTTGAAAAACAACAACAACAATAATAATAATAATAATAATAATAATAATAAAACAGGAAGGGCTGGAGAGATGACTAAGTGCTAAGAGCACTGGCTACTCTTCCAGAGGTCCTGAGTTCAATTCCCAGCAACCACTTGGTGGCTCACCATCTCTTGTAGAATTTGATGTCCTCTTCTGGCACAAAAGTGTACATGCAGAGCCAGGCAGTGGTGGCACACGCCTTTAATCCTAGCACTCAGGAGGCAGAGGCAGGTGGATCTCTGTGAGTTCGAGGCCAGCCTGGTCTACAAGAGCTGGTTCTAGGACAGGCTCCAAAGCCACAGAGAAACCCTGTCTCGAAAAAAAAAGTGTACATGCAGATAGGGTGCTCACATAAAATAAATAAAGTTAAAAAAAGCAAACAGGAAATACAGAGTTGTGGGACTCACCCCCCATGGAAACATCTACAAAACAACTCTTGCACCTAGGCTCAGGGAGCGTGTGGAAGAGTCAGGGGAGCAGGGTGCTTGCTGTGAGACTGTCTCCTAGGTCAGCAGCTACACCATAAAGCCTCACCACCATGACGGCCTACACATGAACTGAACACGGACAGTAGACATGCAAAGTGGACAGGGAAAAGCTCAGAGGCCTGAACCACACAAAAAGACCTACAGGCAGCTAAGGAATGCTGAAAGTGGGAGGAAACAGTCTTCCCCAGGGAAGAGCACACCAACTAGTTACTCAATACCAAATGGTCGGCCCTGAACACGTATACATAGTGTACAGACTGAGACGGTTATATTTAGGAATATAATGTATACCCATATATGTATGTATATAACAGCAATTAATGATCACCCACTACTCCTGAAGAGAACCCAGGCTTGGTTCCCAGCACCCACATGAGGCCACTCACAGCTACCTGTAACTCAGTCTTCTGGAGGATGCAGGGCCTCTGACCTCCATGGGCACCCACACCTACATTTGCAGATAGATGCATCTACACACACAAAACTAAAATAACAAAAATAGTCCTTGTGGTAGTTTGAATGTAAATGGTCCCCATAATCTCAGGGCGTAGCAGTCTTAGGAGGTGTGGCCTTGTTGGAGGAAGTGTGTCACTGTGGGGTGGACCTTGCAGTTTCCTGTGTTCAGGATACTTCCCAGTGTCTCGGTCAACTTCCTGTAGCCTGCAAGATGTAGGATGCTCAGCTATTCCTCCAGTGTCACATCTGCCACCATGGTGATAATGGGCAAACCTCTGAAACTGTAAGCGAGCTGTAAGCAAGCCACCCCAATTAAATGTTTCCTTTATTAGAGTTGTCATGGTCATGTGTCTCTTCACAGCAATAGAAACCCTAAGACACTAAACTAAACTACACTAAACTAAACAAACGGAAACCAATATAATAATGAAAATGATAATTAAGCAGATATAAAAATACACATAAGTCGGGCAGCAGTGGCGCACACCTTTAATCCCAGGACTCAGGAAGCAGAGTCAGGTGGATTTCTGTGAGTTCAAGGCCAGACTGGTCTCTAAAGTGAGTTCCAGGACAGTCAGGACCTTCACACAAAGATCTTGAAAAAACTAAAACACACACACACACACAGAGAGACAAAAGTACAACTTAATGAATCAGTATAAAGATAGCACCTTTGTAATAGGACACTGCCACCTAACACACACCCAGAAGCTTCTCTCTATGTTTGTCCCAATGAAAACCCCATCTCTTCCCCCCCAAGAAACCACTTTCTGAGTCCTGAAGACCCGAAGAGATTGTTGCTTTCTTTGTTGTCATCCAAGTGTATTAAGAACAAAACACAGACAAACGCATACTGAATACATAAATAGTTTACAGTGTATAGAGTTATCACCAGTTCCTATTCCAGACAATAGGGCTTGGGGGTGGTGGAATGCTGCCTGGTCCACCTGAGACGAGGCCTTAAGTTTAGTTCCCAACACTACACAAGTCAGGGGTGGGGTCACATGCCTACAACAGCAGCCCTAGGAGATAAGAGGTTCAAGGTCATTCTCGGCTCAAATTCAGTGTCGTGAAACCAGCTACCCAGATTCAAAAGCAAACAAATGAACAACAACACCTATAGGGCTCTTTACATCCACAAATAGAAGCCCTTCTGTGGGGTGAAACAGCCAACAGTGTATCCTTTGACTGGAATTTAACTGCTTTGACATCTGTTTTAAGATCTAGGTTCCTCCTCCCGTGCTTAAGGTCTACTGAAGGACCCAGCCAGCCCACCTGACTGAAGGCTCTGGAACACTGTGCAGACACACCTTTGGTGTGGTTCAGCACCTTTCTCTGCCCCGTACTTCCCTTGTATTGGCAACTGAACTTCCGCAGTGTGATCTGACTCAACTCTGACCTCCTGAAGGAGTCAAAGGGAGGGCGTTTTCTTCACGCTCACCGCAGGTGCGCAGGTGTGACAGACACATTTGATTGTTTTTTCTGTGATGTGAACAGCTTCACTGAGGCTTGAGAAGTATGGTGTTTTAATGCCCTCTTCCTTTTCACTGGGAGCTCTCACCCATTTACCATTAAGGAAGCCAGCGCACTATTCCTACAAAAAGAAGGGACAGCAACAATTTTCAATTGCTAGTTCTTCAATGGCTTAGTTCCTTGGCATCTTCCAAAGAAGACCAATTTAAAAGAAACCAACAATAATAAATACATATATGTATATATAAAAATCATGTGTTTAACTTTGTACATATATATTTACATTTAATTGAGAGATTTCATTAAATCAATCATTAACCTTGAAGCATAAATTTTAATTGTGCTATCTTTAGCCAGCTGTGAGTCCAGGCTGGCCTCATGTTGACCACACAGGCCTTAACTCACAGTCCTCTTGCCTCCGCCTTCTGAGTATGAGGATACTGAGAGCCTCTTTAGATTGGTACACACCAAGCTCTGGGTTAGATTTTGCATATTACCAAGATGGAGGAAAAATGGCACAGAATAAGACACTAAGAAGCAACCATTTTAAACCATAAAACAATAAATTTGAATCAAAGTTGTATTTCCAATTCATAGTCAACACTATAGGATATCATTGTTAATTTTTGGCCAATATGGTAGAACATGCTTATTTTTGATTTTTTAAAAATGCTCCAAGATCCCCGGCGGCAGTAGGCAGCAGAAATGCTGTAGGTCCCAAATGGTGGTAGTGGGCCATGTAGCAGCAGACAGCGGGCCCTGGGAGCAGCCAGTCCCAGGCAGAGATGGCTGCCAGTCCCAGAGTGGTGGTCCGGGCGGTGGTGGCGGTAGGCGGGCTCTGGGAGCAGCCAGTCCCAGAAAGAGACGGCTGCTGATCCCTGAGCAGTGGCTGGTCCCAGGCAGGGAGACACATGGCGGGTGGGCAGGAGACAGAGACATGGATAGACACGACATGCAGAGTGAGGTTGAATATTTATTCAGGGGGTTATGGAGGAGGAAGGGAGAAAGGGGAGCAGAGAGAGAGAGAGAGAGAGAGAGAAGGGGGGAAGCGGAGAAGTGGGGAGAGAGGCAGAAGCAAAGCTGCCTCTCCAAGAGAAAGACGGAAAAGAGAATGAGCTCAGGCCGGAAGCTGAAAATCAGCCTGCCTCAGCGGATGGGGGAGGGAGTGGGCGTGGCTTGTCTCTTAAAGAGACAGAACAACCATTACACTTATAAATCTACCACTTAAGAGGCTGAGGTAAGAGGCTTAAGAGTTCAAGGATAGCCTGGGAATGTAGTAAGACCTTGTCTGAAAAGTAACCAAAGACAAGGCTAAAGAGATGGCTTAGCACATAAATGTGCTTGCTACACAAACCTAATGCCCTGATTTCATTTCTTAGCACCCTTATAGAGAGCCAGATGCACCTTAACCCCAGCACTCCTACAGAGATATGGGAGGTGGAAATAGGAGAATCAGATGGGAGTGCATGGGCTGACTGGACTAGCCTGGGCTAGCTATCCTGGACTACACTGCATCTGGCTCAATCAACAAGAGGTCTTGCCTCTTGAGATACAAAGAAGGAAACCAATCCTTGAAAGTTGTCCTCTTTCTTCCAAATACACACTATGGCACCCAATCGCCCACACACATTCAAACACATTCCCCCCCACACACACACACGTACACATGTTCATTTTTAAAAGCACAAGGAAATAGCCCAGTACAGAATGCTAGCCTAACACGGGTAAGGCTCTGGGTTCAATCCCTAGCACCGAAAACAACAAACATGTAAACAACAACAGTATTTTGTTGGTGGTCATGGTTTTGTTTTGTTTTTTGTCTGATCCCTCATCTATTTGTCAGAAAGTCCTAGTTCTGAAGGACAGGTATTAAACTACACTGTTGAAGAATTTGCTTAGGTTTTTGTATACCACACATCACAGGCTCACAAACACACATATACAGCTCTGGAAAGGAGCTCCAGCTGATTGATGTGGGAGTTTCTCGGGTCTAACCTATCCCAGTTCCTCTGTCTTCATTGCAGGCCTTGCCTACTGCTGAAGTTGAAAGACCTGGATAAATCCAGACCCCTCTAGCAGAAAAAAAAGAGCCAAAAATCTTAAACAGGGAGGGAAGAATAAAAAATCTAGATTAACCAGTTCAGTGACTCTGTTTCAGGAACTAGCTGAAGATAAAGTTAGATTATAATCTTGAGAAACAGGGAGTTACCCCCTTGTGATTATCACTGGTATTTTCAGAATTTTTCAATGATCACTGGTATTTTCGGAATTTTCCAATGGCGCCCTCCCTACCCCCTTTGGATGGTTTCTTCCCTTAAATACCCCTTCTCCCAGCTACTTGGGGTTGAACTCTCTACCCCTGCGTGGGAAATTAGTTTCGGCCCCAGTGCTCTGGTTCCTGTCCTGTCAATAAACCTCGTGTGATGGCAGCAAGGACGGTCTCTTGTGAGTTCCTGGGGGGTCATGTTATCCTGAGATTTGAGTGAGAGTCTCCCCGCTCTGGAGGTCTTTCAAAGTGGGGACATGATCCCTGTTTCTGCTCTTCACCCCTGACATTGCCTTTTTTCTGCTCTGTTCTCATGTCCACTGGAGGGCCTTTGCTCTGTGAACACTGATGATGATTTTCCCACCCTGTTCTCATGTCCACTGGAGGGCCTTTGCTCTGTGAACGCTGGGATTTGCTCTCAGTTGCTTATGTTGCAGGCTTGCCCAGGCTACCCATCACCTGTTTTTATTTTAAATGGTTTTTGGTTTTGCTGTCTAGGACTCGACCTGCTGTTATGTGAGGATTTGAAGAGATTAAAAACGTACATCACTGCTGCCAGTGTGGTCCTAGAGTCCTCGCCACCCTAGTGGTAAACTTAAGATGTGTGCTCCAAATGCCATGGATGGGAGTTTGCCTCACATGTCCAAGATACTGGGTTATACCTATGATACTGAAAGCGAAAATAAATAACTAACTAAAATCAAAGCCACAACAGTACAGTCTTCACACAGTCCCAGAAGAGATGGGCTCCGGACACAGTGCGTGACAAGCCAGCTAGAGCCTTCCGGCTAGCCAGGGACAACCCCTGCCTGAATTCAGAGTGTTCAACAGTAGCTTATGGAAATGAAGCACAGCTACAGTCTACTTTTTAAGAGTTTTAAATTTTAATATTATTTTATGGTGATAATATAATTAAATATTCAAATACATGAATACCCACCTCAGAATATTACTCATTTAAATGAAAGTAGATACACAGAAAGCTCAAAAGTATAATCCCAGGCTTAAGTTTTATTTGAGGGTGAGCAAATGGCTAAATTTCTTTATCCATTGTAGTCAAAATTGGGGATATTAATTTTAAAATAAGTACCTTTAAAAACAAATTCAAAAATCAGCTCAAAGCAACATCCAATTCAACCAGTTTGTGATGAGTATTTTGAGGGAGTCAGAATATTTTAATGTAAATTTGTGCAAATTAACTAGGGAGTAATCTCTCTGGCAAAATATTGAAATAATGAATGATGAGACTTTTTTTAAAAAAAAGACGGGGGCAGTACCTATAATAACAAAAGGAAATAACTATAAAGAAAGTTGAAAATAATCTAAAAGCAAACAGAACATGTTATTAATAGAGTCCTTCATTATCTCGTGGAGACTGTAATGGAGAGAGAGTGCCCAGTGAGATTCTGTTTTCTTACTATAGGCAGTGTGCGCACTTTGTAAAATCCGGCTCTTCATTTTCTGGTTGAAAAGATGATTGTAGAAAAGGCCTGCCAGGGATTGGAGGTCATGCTGATTTATTGGCAATTAAACCTGCAGGATTTCTACACTCTCTTCAAAACAGGCTCGGCAGCTATTCAGCTAGGATGATCACATCGTGGGCTGTCTACCAGAAGCTGGAGTCTTTCCGTTAGTGAGCCACGGATACAATTGACTTGGCTGTGTTTAGAAAATTACTGCTATTTTCTATGTAGATTCTTGTGTCCTCTTCAAACCACCTCAGCCCAAGTAATTACCTTGTTAGTCAATTTAACAAGGCAAAAATCACACCTAGTGATACATAACTCGGTGTGGAAGTGGAAGAATGCCTGTAAAATAATAGGTACTTAAATAAAATGAATGCATGGCCAAATTCATATACTCTGTTTCTCCACTTTTACTTTCTCAAATGATGACAGCTTGGACTGCTTTAGGATTTGACACTCACTGAATTCAACAGCTTTTATCCATTCCCATGTCTAGACAACCCAAATTGCTTAGGCTAGCGACTTAGAATGAGGGTGTCCTATATACATTAATGGTCCTGCAGGCTGCCACATAGTTCACAGACAGGTGACAAACAGGCTTAGGTGCTTATGATGGTGGAATCTTAGAAATAGCAGCCTCCTTGCCCACAAGCTCAGGGTTGCAGAGTCTAAGGCTGGAGAAGTACCGCAAGTTCAAGGACAGCTCGTGCTGTAACAAGAGCCTGACTCAAGAGAGAAGCCTGACTGAAGCAGGAAGGCCAGAGAAAGATGGGAACATTCAACTGGGTCAGCTGGGAGGTGGGACGTGGTTGTCAGCAGTCCTGCCCGCCTGAGCCCACCTGCCAGAAAGAATCTGATTAGACCTGAATTAGGTCTCCGTAGAAACAGGACTGTGGCAGCGGTGCACTGTGTGTCCTGCTGATCAGGACCATCTGTCCCAGACACAGGCTTGCTCCCAGCATTCCTAGCTTCCTTTGCACCCCCCCACACACACACTGGCTGTGTGCCTCAGGTCTCACTGAGCTGTCCATCCATTCACCAGTTCTCTAAATATTTATGAATACTTTCATACGTGCTGACTGCAGTTCAAGCCCTTGCTCCTTAGCATGTCTCTGTGGTGCTAAACTATTTTTAATTCATGAATTTTAAAATTAGAGTGATATGTTTATTTTTGGAAAAGATAAAGAAATTTGAGCGTGCATGTAATCCTAACAAATGTTATTAAATATTTCACTGTGTATCTTTTTGATTTTCAGTTTTACTCCTAGCTTTTCAGTTGAAATATTTCAGTCACATAAAATGCTAGAGATTAATAAGAAAGAAATCCCCAGTTTACAAACTGATGGCTTCCATTTATCATCTGTTCTTCTTTGTTTCTTGTTTATATTACATTTATTTGTGTGTCTAGTCCTGTTGCATTTGACAAATTCAGAGAAAATACTCCATATCTATCTTATCTTGGTGAGTACAAATTTTTATACATAATTTGCTTTTTATCATAACTTGATTTCGTGTCTGGTAAACAATGCAAATTATAACTATAACTATCTAGTCTTCAACTCCCTCAGAGACCCAAAGAGAAAATAATATTAACTGAGTAAGCAGAAAGTATGAGCAAGTGACTTCCAAAAAATGTGAGAAATGACAGAAGCAGCTGGCTGCCTGGACAGTCACCCAAAGTTCCTCTGCAACGTTGGGCATTCATCTTTGGGCTACAGGTCCAGCATATCTGACAGACTTTTCTGTGAAGCGGGATATTCTGAAGGGCCGTTCCACTTTTTCTTGACAGTGTTTGGCAATCACTCTCTTTTGTGTCCTGCTTCTCCCATTAGGGCAGCAGTTGAGGCAAGGGCATTTTCTTACCCAATGGCTTACTTTTGCCACCAAGAAAGTTAACTCCATGTGGAGTTTCTTTGATGCTCATTATCTTCTCTGAAGAAGATTGGTGCTGCCAGAAGCAGACATGTCTCAGTCTCATAAAAAAGAACCTAAGTTATTAAAACATCTTAAATGTCATATTCTGTAGATCTCTGACGTGTTTGAAGACATTCTGTCTATTTAAATATATCTCTGTTTGACCTTGAAAATATACCTAATGTGACTACATGTTCAATTGTAATAATGACTAACCTGCCTTTCCTTATTATCCTAAACAGTTAGCAATAATAGCTTTCAAGGACTAGAAATTTGCATTACATTGTTAAATGAATTGTATAGGTACAATACCTTAAACAAGGGTAGAAATGTATGTACAAGAGGTTCTAACAAAATTAATCTCAAATTTGTAACAATATACAAAATCGGTATACAATAGACAAAAGTCCAATCCAATGTAAAACATTTAAAACTAGTAGTTGCTTTATAAAAATAAACTCAATAATCTAACTTTTTATCTTTTATCTATATCCTCACATTTTTCTTTTCAGGGTAGATTCAATAATCTGCCCTTTTATTCTATTATATTTATATCCCCTTTTTTCTTTTCAAAACAAGAAGCATGAATCTAATTTCCTTTGTTTAGCTTATTTTTCTAACCATTACCAATAACAGCTTGTGATTAATCCTTCTAAACAATGACAAATATCCATAACCTATTGAACGACCAAAAACCATCCACCTCACCTCTTGGGAAATGTGGGCATCATATTCTCAAATTTAAGTCCTGCTGTCTGGTAGCAAAAGTATCTTTAAGGAATCCTGAAAAGAAAAATTTAGGTTATTGCCAAGTCCTAGAAGAGGCAGCTGTATTGTTTGTTGTCCAGTCTCTGCATAATGGGAACGTGCAGGGCTTGTCTCAAGTCCTCCCTGGAGTAGTCTGTTAGGCTGTCTCCTCTCAGCTAGGCAACTCGAAATTGTTCTGAGCAGTTTTTAGTACAAAGCTGATCTTTGCGGGGTGTTTTTCAACCTAGTGGTGTTATCATAGTCCTGGAGGAGTCATTGTTGTGGGGCTCCATCCTCTGTTCAAAGGTTGCTGTTAGGCCTGCTCATGGCTCACTGCAGAAGACTGATAGAGACTCAAATCCAAAAACATGTACAGGAAGGTAGAGGAAACCTTTTTCTAGAATTAGAATTCTATATGACCAATAATATCATGACAAAAAGTTATATATACATGTGTGAGTGTGTGTGAGTGTGTGTGTGTGTGTGTATGTGTGTAGGATTATAAGATTAGTGGCAATATAAAAGTCCTTAAATATTTGTTTTTCTTCTGTCCCATATCAGGTGGCTCTTCTGACATGAGACAGAGACTTTGGATTTCTTTTTAATAAGCATGCTTAGGTTTAGAGCAGGAGAGAGCCACACTCCAATTCCAAAGTCATCTTTAATCTTTAACTGGACTAGAACTAAAAAAAAGACCATTTGCATTATATGTCTGTAGAGAATGGCAGAAGCAAACACTTGGAAACATTTATGAAACTGAATGATTTGTCCTTTTTCTTCAGATTTGTCAGATTCCATAGATGGATACCTTTATTCTCCTGAAAAGAAACAAAACCCTGATTGTGGGGAGATTCTCTTTTGGCAAGTCAGATCTGATCAAATGAAAAGTATTTGTTAGTTTCATAGGTTTGATGCACTGTCTCTTCTAATTAATAGGGGTCTCTTGTTTGAATATGTAAAACATATTGCAAATCAGTAATTATGTTGAGAGGTTCCTTAAAATCCATTAGTACCTTATTTGGGGCTACATGTGGGGTTCCAGTCTGACCCAGCTAGGCTTTCTTTTCCTAAGCCTCTGAGTGAGTTTGGGACTTTCCTGTTGTATCCTCTCTGAAACAGTTTCCAGCTGCCACCCAAACTCCAGAAGCCATATAAACCCACCCAGTAAAAAAATTAAAAAGCCTATGCAGAAAAGGTCTCTGAGTTAATTCTAGAAAAAAAAGGTGCAGCGACAATTATAGTACCTTTTGACAAATTATGGGAAGAAAGTGAGTGAACCCTGGCAAAGAACTTGTAGTAATTTTTTGGGAGAGATTAACAACTGTCTCAAAAGCAAGAGAATTCAACTTATAAAGAATTAATAGCCTCTGAGTGAGTTTGGGACTTTCCTGTTGTATCCTCTCATCATGTCAATAGCAAAATGGAACACATCTATATATCAGCTGGTATACTTTAAAGGTATGCAGCCCTCAGAATGGAAACATGTGCATAGTTTTGAAAAGGCTTGTTCAGTAATTATTCATTTTGTGCATCAGTAAATACTGCAGGGGCTCCAGCTATTGGTGTGTCCTGTACAATGCAAGAAAGGATTCAGCTAATTTTCTGAGACCTTCAGCACATTTCCAATTAATATTGATCAATTTGTGCATTACCCTTTGCTAGAGGACCTGGCAGACCTGTATGACATCAGATGTGTATATGGAATGATTCAATCTTGTAACTGTAAAACCCTTTCTGCAACATATGTTAAATAAACAGAAAGGGATAATAAATGCCCCACAAAATCGAGTGCATAATGCTACATTAACTTTGAATTTTCTAAATGCTAATGAGAAAGGAACAGCAGCTTCCAAACACCACTACCTGCAGGATCTTTCTATAACTGCCTGACCTGTAGGATTGTGTGGTATACATTTAATATGTTTGAGCAGCATTGTCTGTCTTTATTTGTACAGGTATACCCATGATGGTCATCATGCGTGTGCTCATTGGGACTGCAGAGGTGGACTGGTAGGGAAGATCACTTGCAGAGAACTGGAGTTTGACTTCTAGTACCTGTATCAAGTGGTTCACAGCTGGACATCCAACACCCACTTCTTTCCTCTGAGAGCACCCATGCGCCTATGTACATACACATACATGTGGACACGTGCACACATACATAAAAGTAAAATAGATCTTTTTAAAAATGCTGCGATTCATGGCATACGGGGGTTTTGACTCTGAACAGGGTGTTTCAGGCAGCCTGGCTGGTGGTGTGACCGAGAGCATGTGGAGGTCAAAGCGTGTGAATTATGAGTTCAGAACCAAGGCTGTCGTGAACTCCAAAGATGCTGCGTGGGTGAGCACTGCTCAGACACCTCAGACTCCACGTACATTTGAATCCATTTCCACTCATTGCACCTTCAGGGACCTGTCATCACATTTTTGCAGCCCCCATGTTTAGATCCTCAATGGTGATGTGACCCACGCTTCAAAAACAAGAGCAGAGTAGGGAGCCACGGCCATGCTTGTGTGGGTTCTCCTGAAACCTCGTGTGGAAGGACGTGTTCCCAGGCCTTTGGAGGAGTGTGGGCCTGGGTGTGAATGTTGGCTTCATTACTTATGAGTTGTGTAACCAGAGACACAATACTTAATCCTGTCCTTTTAAGTGTCCACTTCTTTAAGGTGGATACTGGAAAGGTAAATACGATATACCAATAGGCCACTGAATTTATAAAGTCATAGGCAAATGACTTTTTTTGTAAATTTGTTCCCCAAATGTTAAGCACCAAATTTAGCACAAATAATAAAAAATCCAGAAATAGATATTGGGATTCAACCTGAAGATCAGAGAAGCAAAGCAGCCAAACCACTAGACAGTTCTTACCTCTATATCTTCAGACTGAAAAGAGAGTGAGTTCTTGTCTCATCCCGCCTTATATTCCTCCCTAGTGCTGGGATTAAAGGTGTGCACCACCACCTCCTGGCCTCTATGGCTAACTAGTGTGGCTGCTGGGATTAAAGGTGTGTGCAACCATTGCCCGGTCTGTATGGCTGACTAGTGAGGCTGTTTTACACTGATCCTCAGGCAAGCTTTATTTATTAAAACACAAATAATATACCATTATAGATCCCAGAAAGTCTGACGCCATCCTGGACTACATAGTGAGTTCCAGACCAGCTCGTATGCAGAATGAGGCCTCACTTTGAAAAGCCAATCAATAAATAAACAACTGTCCGTTCCTATCCCTTTGCACATAAAATGGTAAATTTCATAAGGGTACACACTTGAGAATAAAATTAACCAGAAAAATATACAAATTACTTAAATATTACCAAATGGCTTTCCAATGTGATGTGTTAATTTACACCCTTACAGTAATGTCAGTTTAATAGATTCTTTGTATAGAGATATATAGGTCTGGGGATGTATCTTAGGGGCTGTAGCTGACTTGTGCTCAATCCTCAGTACCCCAGAGGGGGAGGTCATATCCACATCTGCACTCACACTTGTCATGTGTGTGGTATGGGTGTCACATGTCTGCTGATCAGAGCTCAGAAGCTCCAAGTCTGAATATTCATATTTGCATACATATCTGTGGCCCACTTCTGTACATTTTCTTGTCAGTAAATTTCTAATGTCAACCACTAATACTTTGGATGATCTTCATGGCACTACTATAAGAGATAAAACCATTCTTTGAAAAAACCATAGTCATATTACTTCATCTAAAATCAAGTGAAAACCAAAGTCACATAGAGGTCAGATGGTCTTTCTTTTCTTAGAGTCTTTGTAGTTCAGGCTAGCCACCAACTCCCTAGCCAAAGCTGACCCTGAATTACTCTTCCCCTGCCTCCACCTCCTGAGAGCTAGGATTACATGCCAGCATCAACACACCCAGTTTCCCGTGTGCTTGGAATGCAACCCAGGGCCTTACTTATGTGAGGCAAACACGCTACCCACTGAGAGCTACGTCCCTCTTGAGGTTGCACAGAACCTTCCGTTAGGTTTTTGTTTTGAGGCAGTCTTGTGTAGACCAGGTTGGCCTTGAACCCCTGATTCTCTTGTTTTCCTAATGCACCACTGTGCCTGAGTTTGTTTGGTTTTTTTTTCCTTTCTAAAAAGAAAATTCTTGATACCAATAAGATTACAGCCATGAGATCCAGTGTTGATTTCACTCTCTCCACATCAAGGTGGAGTGGCAGAACCACAAAGGAAACAGCCAGTTCCTTCTGAATTCCTTAACTGAAAAAGTTCTTAGAAGACTTCAGCTGCCTTTTGAGGGATCAAAGCGGAGCTATCTTAACTCCTTGCAGGACTTAGGGGCCTTGAGAAAATAATCATTAGGAAGTGTGAGAAATGTCAGGGGGTTGACTCTGTTGAAGTGCGGGTGTGAATTGATCATTAGCAGTGAGGGGGCATGCAAATAGCAACACCAGAGAGGCTAGCCCAACTTGGAATTATTGCAGAGTAATTAATTCACTTCCCAGCTTCTTGTACTAACATCACATTATTTCCCTTGTGTATACAGACAAAGTGTTTTTAAAAATCAACCAAAAACTGTGCTGCTCAGCCAACAAGACTCCTGGGGTGAAAGACAACCCCCCGTCAAATCTAAGTGTAGCCATAGTAGTATGCTAACGAGCTAGGTGATAAACCCTTCCTCAGCTTAACTAGCTCTTGAAAAGGACTTCTTTCTAAATGTTTGGGGAACCTAGGAACAGAAGCAATTAAGGCTTATTATACGAAAATTATCTGTTCTGTAATATAAAAAATTAATAAAGGGTCAAGCTAAAGTTTCCTACTGACTTACAAGTTGTGGAGCAGCATGAGATAGAGAAGACACACTTATACATGCTAGATTTGAAGTGAAATCTTAAGTTCTTAAATTGCGATTTAGGAGGAAAAAAGATTCAATTGTTTGAAACCCAGTTCAGAAAAGGTTAAAGGTTGAACCGTTTGCACCGGGAAGTGAAGGGTGTTGAGAAGCTTCCAGCTGAACAGATTCCCATCGCCTTCCACCTCACAAAAAGCAGTCCAGAGCTTTACCGCTCTCTTCAAATTTATTGTCTTCTACCTTCCTGTGTTCCTGTTACACACACCTTAAAACTCAGGGACAAGAGGCTGCCAAGATGGCTTAACAGGTAAGGAAGAAACTGGCCACCAAGCCTCATGTGTAGATACATATATGGTGCAGGGAGGGAACCAGGTTCCACTTCCACAAGATGCCCTCTGACCTCCACTGTGGCCCTTTGACCTCCACTGTGGTGTATGCACGCTCACACACACTCCACACACTCACATCACATATACACATACTTATACATTTGTATTTAAATTAGGGAGAAATCTGATTATTTTGCTGCACTCAGCTCAGCTACTTGCTTGCAGGTCTGCTTTAACAATTGAGTTACCTGGGTGTGGGTGGCACATTGCAGAAGGATCTCTGTGAGTTCAAGGCCAGCCTGCCCTACGAAGTGAGTTCCTGGACAACCAGAGCTACATAGTGAGACTCTGTCTCAAAAATACAAAAACAACCAAACAACAACAAATATTAGAGTAGAGACAGAGGTGGCTGGAGGAGTCTGCAAGTGGGGGTCACAGAGACATCCCTGCCCTCTTTGGTGTCCATGTCCCCTCCACCCTGGCTGCTACCACAAGCTTGTAACCCGCTAGTCTAGTTACAGCTCAGCCTTTGGGAACTGTGGATGGAGATGGCAGATCTGATGGCCCAAGACAGAACCATCAGCTTTAGCTGCACAGCAGAATCACTGGGGGACTTCATAAACAACTGATAGCTGGCTGGTTCCATGACAGACTAAATCTAATTTATCGATGTGAGCTGTTGCCAGGGTATGCGGATTTTTAACGCTCTGCTGTGACTGTAACATGCAGCAGATGCTGAGAACTGGTGTCCTAAGGGTGTCACGAGAATTAAAGAAAACAGGAGAGAGCCTACGCCTCATGCTCTAGCTCATGCCTCATCCCAGCTTTCAGGAAACAGGACAGGAGGATAGACACTCCTGGTCAGCCTGGGCTACATAACTAAGACACACACACACACACACACACACACACACACACACACACCAGAACAGAAGGGGCAAGCAGCTGATAGACAATGGGAAGATTAAAATAATAATAATAACTCCTCTTTCTTCAATTAGTTTCTCAGTTAAGTTCACACTTGTGTTTGCTCCTAGCAAGAAGTTAAAGAACAGAGGGAGACTTTTCTTCGAAGATTTAGTTTCTTTTTACACTTATTTTGAAATAGTTTTAAACTTTCAAAAATATTGGAAGAACAATAGAAATAACCTACCTACATCTTTCACCTAAATTCCTCAATTAACAGATTACTACGTCATCTCCATCACCACCCTCTCCATATTTATATCCATATCCATGTGTATATGTGGTTTTCTTCCTTGAAAGTTGAGAATTTGCAATGCCCTATACTCTTAAATAGTGTATACTCACTAAGGACAAAGCTATAACCATGGGATACTGATTTGGAAGCATTAAACTAAGTAAAATTAGTATGAAAACCATTGTCTATAGTCCTCATGTAACTTTTATATTTCCAACCTTTCCAATAGTTTCCTTATGGCATCCTTCCCCAAGCCCCACCATAACACAATCCATGATCCTGAGTGGCAGCTGCTGGTCCTGCTTCTTCATTTATTCCTTTTTAAATTTGGTATAACTCTTCCGTCTCTCATAACACTGACACCAAGATAAATATTGGCCAATTGTTCTACATCCTGGGCATTTTGGTGAATATATGATTTAACAGTTTTTAGTAAATTTGTAGAGTTACACAAACAGCTTTACATTCCAGTCTTAGACCATGTCTGTATGGGGACTGGAGAAATGGTCCGGTGTTTAAGAACACTTGCTACTTTCCCAAGTTCCGCTTTCTGAACTCTCAGTGGGTGCCTCACAACCGCTTCTATCTCCCTCCAGCGGACCTAACTCCCTCTCTGGGCTCCACAAACAACTGCACTCTTGTGACCACACGCACACTTAAAAATTAAAATGGAACTTTTTAAATGTCACACCTACCAGCCTCCCAATATTCTCTTTCCTTCCACCCCATCCCTGAGCAATAGCTGTCCACTTTCTATCTCCAGTTTGTCTTTCTTCAAGATGCCAAATAAATGAAATCACACAATATGTTGTCTTTTATGTCTTGCATCTTTAATAACCTAATACTTTGAGGTTCATTCATTTGTAGCATATCTTTATAGTCCATTTGTTGTTGTTTGTTAACATTTCCTCGGGTGGACTTGACACATTGAGGGCAGCCGCCTGTGTCACCTACTTCCTAATATTTGTGCTCTTGTGGAAATTCTTCCTATTGTACTTGGGCTGAACTAAGAGCCTTGGTCCCAATGGATAGCTTGTGACAGAACTCACGTGTGTTGATGCATGCATGTCATCTCAGTATTTGGAAGGCAGAAAGACAGGAAAAGAGGATCACAAGTTTGAGACCAGCCTGGACCACACAAAAGGGGTGTGTGTGTGTGTGTGTGTGTGTGTGTGTGTGTTAGTAAAATGCTTGCACATTAGGGAATCCCTAATACCCATATAAAAGCAGAGTGTATCAACATGAACCCATAGCCCCAGTGATGGAGAGGGAGAAACAGGAGGATCCCGTAGGTTCAGTGCCCAGTCAGTCTAGACTCGTTGATGGGCCAGAAAGAGACACTGTAAGGTAGCGGTCCATCAGGATGGTTGGAGGGTGGGAGGTGCTTTCCGCCAAGGCTGGATAACCTCAGCTCCATCCCCAGCACCCAAATGGTGAAAGGAGAAATAGACTACCAAAAGCTGTCCTCTGACCTCCACAAGAGTGTGCTCAACACAGAAACAACAGAGCATTGTTTTGAGATCAGGTTATAAAAAGCCTCCGACATCTAACCAGCCTGGTGGCACACACCATAATCCTGACACTCAGGAGACGGAGGCAAGAGGATTGTCACAAATTTTAATTCAGCGTTGTCTACATATCAGGTTCCAGGACTCCAGAGCTAGATAGCAAGAGCCTGTCTCAAACAAAACAAAATAAATGCACACTGACTTCAATCTGGGGAACTCTACTTTCTCACTTGGGATCCCCGGGGCACAGTATAGACGTCCCATGAAAAGGCTCCAGGTCAGTGAGAGGCTGGCTTGCAGCTTCATGTGCTGAGGCATGGGAGCAGATAGGCTCCTGGGAGTCTTTGGGTGAACCTGGAGCCTTGGCCACCACCCTGGCTGCCACTCAAGAGAGACTCTGCCAATGGCAGCGCAGGACAGTTCCTGTTGCTATCAGCAGACTGGTGATTTGCTCAGAGCAAAGGGTAAGGGCTATTCTCTATTCCCTCCACTTCCCGGAATACAAAAATTTGAATTATTTCTGGGTTTGACTCATGTGTACTTTGTTAAAACTTTCATATATGTGTCACAGAGGACTTCCAGAATTAGCTCACCCGGCCAGTAATACTATTACAGTTCCAAATACAACTTTTCTTCCAACTATTTGTTTGTTTAAAGCATTCTTTTTATCTTGTCAAATAAAATTGTATAATCTACGCCCATTGGTAAAATGCAACATCAGAGCACAGTATGTTGGATAGTCAGCTGATGAACTGCTTCTCGATAAAGTGTTACCCAAACAGTTAATAACACGTAGGGCAGTGCAAACCCATTCTAAGAATATTTATAGCTTAATTTTACTTAAATAGTTCAATAAAGGAAGGGGGGTACTCCAAATCCACATTGCTGGTTGGGTCTCCAAATTGATTATCCTCTCCCAATCATATTGTTTGTCCTTTTAAAAATTTTGAATTACATTTTTCATTGTTACAGTGTGTGTATATGTGTGTATATGTTTGTGTGTGTGCCATGGCAGAAGTCTGGGGGCCAGAAGACAACTTGTAGGATCTCCTTCTATCATGTAGGTTCCAGGGGGTCAGACTCACATCATCAACCTTGGTGACAAGCATCTTTCCTGCTGAGCCATTTCTCTAGCCCTGTTTTTTTCTTTTCAGTGGTCTTTCGATTGACTCCCTACATGAAGTATTATTATCTACCTTAAACATCTTCTTTGTTGCAAATCTCTCCACTCCCCATGTGTGTGTAGGGGTGTGTGTGTGTGTGTGTGTTTGTGTGTGTTTGTGTGTGTGTGTGTGACGGCACACATGTGAGAAATCAGAGGACACTTGTGGGAACCAGCCCTCTCTTTTCACCCTGGGTCTGTAGCATTTTGAATGAGATGCCTCCTAAGCCTCTAGTATTTGTCTACTTTGTCCCTAGTTGGTGGCTGTTTGGGGAGGATTAGGAGATGTGGCCTTGCTGGAGGAAATAAGTCATGGGGCTGAGGGGAGCTCTGGTTTCAAAGGATGACCCATACTACTTCCAGTGTCCTCTCTGTATCCTGTCCACAGAGATGTGAGCTCTCAAACGCTGCTCCAGCCCACTGTTGTCTGCTAGTTTTGCTCCACCATCGTGGACTCTAACCCTCTGGAACAGAAAGCCACAATTAACTCTCCTGAAAGTTGTCTTGATCTTGAGGCTTTATCACAGCAAAAGAAATGTGAGTAAAACAGGGTCCCAGGGATTAAACTCTGGTTGCCAGCTTTGGCAGTGTGGTGGTTTGAAAAGAAGGGCCCTCCCTAGGCTCATATGTTTGAATGTTTGATTCACATTGGTAGAACTCTTTTGGAAATATTAGGATGCATGACCTTATTGAAGGAGATGTCTCACTGGGGACACTAGGCCCATTCTGTCGCTCTGCTTCCTACGTGTGGGTCAGATGTGGTCTCTCAGCTACTCTCCAGAGCTATGCCTGCCTGCCTGCTGCCATGCTCCTTGCCATGATGGTTACAGACTCACCCTCTGAAACTGTAAACAAGCCCCCAGGTATCTACTTCCTTTTATAAGTTGCCTTGGTCATGTCTTTTCACAGCAAATAAACAGTCACCATGACAGGTGACAAGTTTCTCTACCCACTGAGCCATTTTGTTGGCTGTTTCTCACTTTCAGTGGCTTGTTGACCCACAAGAAACTTCTGTTCTTTTCTTTTCTTCCTTCTTTCCTTTCTTCCTTCCTTCTCTCCTTCCTTCCCTCCCTCCTTCCTTCCTTTCCTTCTTTCTATGTGTAAAGGTACATCTAAATTTTCTTCAATCATACCATTTTAAGATGGATTTGAAATCACTGATTCATATGCGATTGAACCTTCAGTGAACATTTCCCACAGTTGATCTGCTTTCCTGCTGTCACAAGTGGTAGGAAGGTGAAGTAACCCAAAGAAGGGAGCAAGATTCTGCTTACTGCAGAACAGCCTAGATATGGCTGATAGCTAGATATGGGTTCCAGCTATTCACACAGGGTGTTCTCGTTTTGACCTGGAGCCAGCATTCAGATCAGTCTACAGACAAACAGAACCACAGGTCCACAAAGCCGCACAGGGAGCCGCTCAGCACAGTACAGACTGCAAACCAGGAAACGGAACATCGCTTTTTTTTCTTGCTCTATTTTAGATCTTTGGATAGGGTTCCATTATGTAACCCAAACTGGCCACAAACTCTCAGTGATCCTCCTGCCTCTGCCTCTCAAATGCTGAGATTACAGGTGTGTGCCACTACACCTAGCTATTGTAGGTTAGACTTGCCTTAAATTCTCAATCCTCCTGTCTCAGCATTGGTAAGGCCTTAATTTTGGACAGTATACATCCAATCCTCAATGACACTTATGGAGTATTTTCTGGCATGAATCAAATCATAATCTATTTGATAGTGACACAGAATGAATCCTTGCATGACAGGCACTGTCCCGAACCCTTGTATGTATCTCACACTTTAGTCACAAAATCTGTGGGATGGGTCCTCCATCACAGGGCGACCATTCCGGGGACACCACTCACATAGTGACTATTTATGTTTTAGTTTGTTGTTTTTTGGGCAGTGTCTCATGTAGTCCAGTCTGGACTCAAGCTTTCAGTCCTTATGCCTCAGTCTCACAAATATTGGGGTTACCTGTGTGCACCGAAATGCCAGTACCAACTGTGGCCTTTTGAATGATTTCCCTGTGCCGCACTACCTATTGGTGCTGTCTATCATACCCCCACCTTAGAGGGAGAGAGCCCCGGCACTATACTGGCTGGTTTTATGTCAGTTTGACACAGCTAAAGTCATCTGAGAGGAGGAACCTCAATTGAGAAAAACGCATCCATACGTCTGGACCACAGACAAGCCTGTAGCAATAGGGAGCAGCGGGCTGCGTCCCGCCACCCGACTCCCGGCTGGCTAGCTTTATCCAAAATAATTACACGGAAACTGTATTCATTTAAACACTGCCTGGCCCATTATCTGTAGCCTCTTATTGGCTAATACTCACATCTTGTTTTAACCCATATTTAGTAATCTGTGTAGCACCTCAACATGGTGGCTTACCAAGAAAGATCCTAACCTGCATCTGTCTCAGAGAGGAGAGTCATGGCGACTGCCTCAATGCCTTCTTCCTCCCAGCATTCTGTTCTGTTTACTCCGCCTATCTAATTTTCTGTCCTATCAAAGGGCCAAGGCAGTTTCTTTATTAACCAATGAAAGTAACACATAGATAGATGATCCTCCTCAATCATTTCCCCTTTTTCTGTTTAAACAAAAAAGAAAGGCCTTAACTTTAACATAGTAAAATTACATATAGCAAGACAGTTATAAAGCAAGAATTACAGGTACAATATCTATATCTATTTTATCTTTTATCATAATTAAGGAAAACTATAACTATAACTAACCATTCTTCAACTCCATTAAAGACTCCAGAAGGATATAATATTACCTAAGTAAACAAGAAATAAGCAACTTTCAAACTCTAGAAATGACAGAAACAGCTCGCTGCCTGGACAGTCACCCAAAGTTCCTCTGTATCGTTGGGGCATCCATCTTCAGCCTTCAGGCCCATAGTATCCTGCAGACATTTCCATGAAGCAGGAAATTTCAAAGGCAGTTCAGTCACTATCTGCTGTGTCCTGCAGAATGTTTCGCAGACTCTTTCATGAATCAGGAACCCTGAAAGACCATCTTACCTTTAGGCAAGTTCAGCAGTCCTCTCTCTGCGGGTTCTCTGTGTCCAGTTTATACAACAGTTCAGGCAAGAGCAGTTTCTTGCCCAAATGGCTAACCAACTCCATAAGGAGCCTCTTCGATGCCCATCTTCCTCTTGAAGTAGCTTGGTGCTGCCAGGAGCAGACGTGTCTTATTGTCATGAAAATCCCTAAGTTATTAAAACATTTAAAATGCCATATTCTGTAGTCTTTGAAAGATATGAAGAATGCCTATCTAACTGAAATATATCTCTATATATCTAGAAAATCTAACTAACATGACTACAAGCTTGACTATCATTGACCATTATCCATTAACAACCTATACTTTCTAATTATACATTACATTTTTAAATAACTACAAATCACAATACCTTAATCAAGATCAGAAATACATATGCGTATAACAAAATTGACCTTAAAATCCATACCAAAGCAAGTTATTCATATCTATATCATATCCCCCTTTAAATGTAAAAGAACAATTATAAACAATATCTGGGAATATGAACGTAGTTATTTCTCTCCAAACTTCTTCCTGCTGTATAGGGGTGTTGTTAATCAGGTCTTTCACAGTAAAACCTGTGTGCTAGGTTCATCTCAGTTGGCAGTTGAATGAAGTAATTTTTTGAAGGTGTTCACAGCAACCTTTCAGGAGGGCGTGGTCTATCTTACCATATTGGGATAGAAGCAATCCACAGGGTCTCATCCTCTGTGAAAACAAAAGAAGAAACTCTTTTCCAAAGCATGATGTCCTTAGATCCAAATTCTGAAGTCAAGATACCTTTAGAACATATATGTAGGTTGAGCTTAGCAGCCCATTTAATGAAATGCGTTTTTGTACTTAGCTCCTTTATAGTCAAAAATTTTAGAGAAAACACAATAATACACAGAACCCAGGCTCTCTGAGAATTTTTCATTTTTATGTGACTTATTTTTATTTATTTCTTTTAATCTTTAACTATCTGTACTCTGTCTCTTTAAGGACTTTACCCTTTTTTTTAAGACATTAACTTTATTCTCTATATTCTTTTTCTTCTCTCTCCCAAGCCTACATACACTCATCCAACACTGTGACCCATTTAGAGGTCTTTTATGTCTGAATCTGTCCCATTGTGAATCTGTAATTTTTTACTACCTGGGAACATTTTTTTTTTTTTTTTTTTTTTTTTTTTGCAGTTTTAAATCACTAAGCACTTAAGAATCTAAAGCTGTGACATTCCTAGGTCAAAAACAGGTACTGCCTGCCTGCCCCGCCTACCCAAACATGGCGGAGCTGCTCATGCCTCTGAGCCTTGCACATTGCACTGCTAGCTTGGCGGAGGCACTTGTGCCTCTGAGCCACAGCACGCAATGACCCCCTTTTAGGCACACAGCGAGTCTAGTTGCCATCAAACAAATCTTAGCACTTTACTCCAAACGCTCCATTCAAAAGCTCTGTCTCCTGCAGGAGCCAGACAGAGATTGTGATGGCGGCACAGCCCAGAAACTGGTATTTCAAAACCGCCACATTCTTGTAGACCTGATCCCACTGCTTACTCAGACAGGAAGAGCTGAGCCGTGGGCATGGTCTCAACTACTTTGTTCCCAACCCCAAGTGGGCACACAAATGTCCAGGCCCAGAAATGCTCTATAGCTGGAGTTTGCACCGGCAGCAGGGCCCAGGAAGCTGCGTTTTAAAATGACGCAGCTTTTTTTTTTCTGCTGCTGTTGCTGAATCAGGAAATCTCACTACAGCACATCCTAGCAAACAGCAAAAAGCTGTGTTAAACTCTCTTTCCCTTTTTTTTAAAGCCCTCTCAGGTTTCATGTGGAGTTCATTACCACACTTGGCGCCAATCTGTAAAAGGAACAGTGGGCTGCGTTCCTGCCGCCCGGCTCTCGGTTAGTTTACACCCGAAATAATTACATGGAAACTGTATTCATTTAAACACTGCCTGGTCCATTATCTGTAGCCTCTTATTGGCTAATTCTCACATCTTGCTTTAACCTATATTTAGTAATCTGTATAGCACCACAACATGGTGGCTTACCAAGAAAGATCCTAACCTGCGTCTGTCTCGGAGAGGAGAGTCATGGCGATTGCCTCAATGCCTTCTTCCTCCCAGCATTCTGTTCTGTTTACTCCGCCTATCTAATTTTCTGTCCTATCAAAGGGCCAATGCAGTTTCTTTATTAACCAATGAAAGTAACACATAGACAGATGATCCTCCTCCTAAAGGTGAGATCATCTTTTGGGATTCCTGATTCATAAAAGAGTCTGCGAAACATTCTGCAGGACACAGCAGATAGTGACTGAACTGCCTTTAAAAGTTCCTGCTTCATGGAAATGTCTGCTGGATACTATGAACCTGTAGGCTGAAGATGGATGCCCCAATGGTACATAGGAACTTTGGGTGACTGTCCAGGCAGCGAGATGTCTCTGTCATTTCTAGAGTTTGAAAGTTGCTTATTTCTTGTTTACTTAGGTAATATTATATCTTCTGGAGTCTTTGATGGAGTTGAAGAATAAATAGATAGTTATAGTTTTCCTTAATTATGATAAAAGATAAAATAGATATAAATATTGTAACTGTAATTCTTGCTTTATAACTGTTTTACTATATGTAATTTTACTATGTTAAAATGAAAGCCTTTCTTTTTTGTTTAAACAGAAAAAGGGGAAATGATGTAGGTGGGTCTTCTGTATTTCTCTTGCTTTCATTGGTTAATTAATAAAGAAAACTGCTTGGCCTGATAGGTCAGAACATAGGTAAGCGGGGAAGACAGAACAGAATTGTGGGAGAAGGAAGGCAGAGGCAGAGAGTCACCGCCATGAAGCTGTCACGCCAGACATGCTGAATTTCTCCTGGTAAGCCGTGACCTCGTGGTGATATACAGATTATTAGAAATGGGTTAAATCAATATGTAAGAGTTATCCAATAAGAGGCTAGGCAACAAGCCGACTTTCATGTTACACAAGCCTGTAGGACATTTTATTAATACGTGATTAATGGGAAAGGGTCCAGCCCGTTGCGGGTGGTGTCATTCCTGAACTGATAGTATTGATTCTACACACAAAAGCATGCTGAAAAGGCCTTGGTGTACAAGCCAGTAAGCACCACCCTTCCATGGTCTCTGCCTCCAGCTTCCTGTCCTGCTTGAGTTACTTTCCTGGCTTCCTTCAGGGATGGACTATGATGTGGATCTGTAAGCCAAATAAACCCTTTGTTTCCCAAGCTGCTTTTAGTCATGGTCTTTCATAACAGCACTAATAACCCTAACTAGAATAAGCACCCACATAAAATCCAGGTGTGGTTGTGTGTACCCATAACCCTAATGACCTTGTGGGGGCTGAGCGAGGAGGATCACTAGGGTTTGCTGGTCTACCAGTGTAGCCAAAAAACAAAAACTGAACTCTAGGCTCAGTAAGTGACCCTGTCTCACAGGGATAAGATAGAACAGGTCATCGCCCATTTCCCCTTGACTTGCACACACGCATACATGTCCCCCTTCATACACAGGTACACATACATATACCACATGTACATACATACTTGCAGACAGATCTACATACAACACATGCACACACAGAGACACATACACACACACACACAGAGAGAGAGAGAGAGAGAGAGAGATTAAGCCCCACTGGGCATAGTGGTAAATGCTTACAATTTCAGTACTCTAAGGTAATTGTGAGTTTGATGAGATCAACCTAGACTATAGAGCAAGACCTCAGTCTCAAGAAAACAAAGAAAGGAAATGGAAGGAAAAGAATTAGATTCAGTGCCTTGTTCACATCTTTTAAATTTTATTTTATTATTAATTAAAATATAATTATATCATTTTGCCCTTTTCTCTCCTCCTTCCAACTCCTCCTGTGGTCTCCCCTCATTCTCTCTCAATTGATGGTCTCTTTTTCTTTAAAATTATTGTTACACACATACACACACACACACACAAATAAATATATAAATACAACTTGCTGAGTTCATTTAGTGGTGTGTGTGTGTGTGTGTGTGTGTGTGTGTGTGTGTGTTTAGGGCTGATGATGGTATTGAATAATCAGTTAGGGAGTTCTTCCAAGGGAAGACTAATTCTCCTTCCTCAGCAATCAATAATTGCCTGTAGTTCTTCATCTAGAGGTGGTTGAGATTCCCCTCCTGTGCTGGCTAGTTTGTTTTTTTTTAAATCAACTTGATACAAACTAGAGTCATTTTGGAAGAGGGGCCTAAGTTGAGAAAATGTCCCTATCAGACTGGCCTATACACAAAACTGTGACACATTTTCTTGGTTGATAGTGTGGAAGGACCTAGAGCAGTGTGGGCACTGCTGTCCCTGGGCTGGTGGTTCTGGTGCTGTAGAGACAAGCAGGCGGAGCAAACCACAAGGAGCAAGTCAGTAAGCAGCATTCCTCCACGGCCTTTGCATCAGCTTCTGCTTCTGGGCTCCTGCCCTGACTCCTTTCAAAGATGGACTATGATGTGGAAATGTAAGCAGAGTAAACCCTCTCCCCGATAAGTTGCTCTGAGTCCCAGAGTTTCCATCACAGCAACAGAAGTTCTGACTAAGCCATCCATCCACACTGGCAAGCCAGTGGGTACTGCCATTGTTCAGGCCTTGTTTCAGCAGCCGTATTTTACAATTTTATAGATTTCATGGTCAGAGCTTCCCTGCCATATCTAGGAGACACACCTGCAGCAGACTTCCTGGTCCTCTGGGTCTTACAGTCTGTCTTTCTCCCCCTCTTCCTTGATGTTCCCTGAGCCTTAGAACTGTATGTGGAACAAGTGGGGCTGGAAACTCCATGATCAGTTTTCTGCATTTTGACCAGTTGTGACTTTGTGTAGTGGTCTCTGCTGAAAAATAAACTTCTTTGATGACAATAGGTGAGAGATACACTTATCTGTGGTTATAAAGATGAATATTTAATGCAGTTAGGAACTGTGCTGGTTTAGAAAAATGCAGCTAAGGGTTCTTTTATAAGATCTATGACCTCACCAGCTGCAGGCGTTGGACAGGGCTTCCATGACTTCCTTCCTATTGTTCAAGCCTTCAGTTTAGTTAGACAGCTCTTAGTTGCCACCAAAAATGGTGCTGCTACTGTCCCTTTAGGGATACCTTGCCTGTTAGCCATGGTTGTGGTTCATAGGTACCACAGTTGGGTAGGACTATTGACTGTTTTCTCCCTGGTCAGCCTGAATAACGCTTTCTAGTACTGTGGCAGTTCGTCCTTAGGGCAGACGAACTCTGAGACCCATGTTCAAATGGCATGATGTCTTCAGCAGTAGGGACCTACCTTCGACTTCTGGGAGATAAATAGTCTGTGCTATTTTGGGAGTCTCTGGAACTTCCCTGACCAACAATTCTAAAGGAGGAACTCCTACTGGGGTTTTTGTTAGATAACCTAGGGCTCTTCGGGGTAGTATTAGCTCTCTCAGTAGCATAACTTCGTTTAACGAGTGTGTAATTTTAGGTAAATATAAAATAATGTGAATCCCTATGTTTCTGTTCAAACATCCTTAGTGTCTACGGCCATACTACCCAGAATGCCCACAATTTTAAGTAGCAGGGCCTTAGGTTTAATACTTGATGTGGGGACAATGGGAACACAGAAATAGTCACCCCTGGGGAATCAGGAGAAGGACATTTTCAAAAGCAGACAAAAGCTGGGCCTTCTGAGGAATAAGTAAGTAGTATTAGTGATGTCAGAGTCTTAGCCTGGTTATCTTACAGTTATTTTTAGTATTAATTCATGTGTGTTTTATACTCTTGTTCTATATAACACAATTTCTCAAAGGAAAAAGGTTGGAGTTTTTTTTTAACTTGAGCGAATTTATTATGTTTCTCTTTCTTTCATCAAACATATTCCAAGATGCACAGCTTGTAGCTCAGGGACAGTATGGGGGAGACAGAGAATGCGTGTGTACAATCAAGAATGTGTGCCCATGGGAGTGCCTGCCAGTCAAATATCACTGAACTCCAGGGTTAGAAGAAACCTCAGGAAATTTTTAGTTAGTTAAAGGTCTTCATGTTACGAAGAGAAAATTGAGAGTTAACTTGCAATCTTGGGATCTTCCTTCCAAGCTATATCACTTTCTTAACACAGGAGACAGTAATCATATCAACAAGAAATATGTACTTCAAAGATTCAATTATTTTAATGCTTACTTTAGTCTTAGAAGACTTGACTGCCTCTAAGCTGAAAATAAATTATCCTATGTACTATGGCGTCTATACATAAGCAACATTTTATCATCATCCTGTGATACCAAGATGCTTGGAGAAGAGGTCGTTGCAGTGCAAAATGGAATTTTACTGACAACCACTAAATTTTCTTCCCTGCTTAATAATTTAAAACCATATATAATAAAGTGAATTTAGTGGCACAGTAGGTCTTCTGGGTATGGGGAAAAATGTTTCTCCTTTTCTAAACCCATCAAATGTAATTAATAATAAATACTATGTGTTGTAAAAATTGGCTTATCTCACTATTGGAGGGCCTCTGCCTCTCGCTGTTTATGACGATGCAGTTTATTACCTAAAGAAAAAAAAATAGAATGCCTACAGACAGAACCAGCTACATAATTTGCAGGGCCCACTGAGAAATGAAGATAAGGGCACCTTGCTTCAAAAGCAGGCAAGAGCCAGGTGTGGAGGTCCATGTTGTTAATCCCAGCACTCTGGTGGTACAGGCTGGCCAATCTCTGAGTTCAAGGCCAGCCTGGTCAACAAAGAGAGCTCCAGGCCAGCCAGGGCTACATAGCAAAATCTAAAGATAAAATAAAAGGGGGGAGGGGAGTAATGGGGAGCTGAGTATTGTGCACATTAATTGGGGAGACTGACATGGGGCTCACAAACTTGAGGTCATCTTGGACAACTTAGTGAGTCTGTTTCCAAATGATACTTAAGAATTGGGAAGTGTTCGCCTTCAAGCTTGAGGACCTGAATCTGATCCACAGAACATCAATTGAAAAGAAAAGAACAGAACCAGGAGTGGTATGGCAATACGCTGTTATGGGAATCTCTCTTACATTCTAAGAGAGTGGAACTTTTGCTGGACCTCACAGCCAGGCGTAATAATACACTCGAGATCACCTAAGCTTAAGACTGTTATCCTGCTGTGTACACAGCCTGTTTGTTTAGCCTGCCTTTGAGAGAACAGAACAATGTAACAACTAACCTGACTTGCCTTGATTTTGCCCTGGTAATCAGCTTTTACAACCTAAGCTAAGACATAGTTTTAATCTTAAATCGTGTACTCTTCCATATGCCTGGCCCATGAGTAGTGTGTGTGTGGATGGATGGATGTTATGATAATAAAGCTGAGAACAGCAAATCAGATAAAGGCAAAACAAAAATCCAGAAAAACTGAAAGCAACATAGGCATGTTGCCTGACGGTGTTTGTTTGTCTGTAATCAGATGGTTGTCAGTTGGAGTCAGTAATGTCAGCAAAAGCTCTTGAAAAACTGTTAATGATTTCCATGAAGTATTGTCCCTTGTCCCTTCCCAATGTGCTGCCTTCTGTGCTGTTCAATAGATACAGAGCAGTGACCTTTGCTTGGGACACAGCATAGATTGGGAAACTGATAGATTCACAAGATAGCCTTCAGTAAGAATAGAGAAGTAGATTCAGACTCATAGAACAGACTGTTTACAGCTAGACCTGAACCCATAAGCTACAGAGAGAAGGAAGACACAGGGAGAGAAACAGAGAATTCTAATTCAGGTTTGCTCTTGGTCAAACTGCTCCAGGGGGAAGTGCTTTTTTCTTTTCTTTTCTTTTCTTTTCTTTTCTTTCTTTCTTTCTTTCTTTCTTTCTTTCTTTCTTCCTGCCTTCCTTTCTTTCTTTTTTGCTTTTCTATTTGTTATTTTTTTTTAAGACAGGGTTTCTCTGTGTTATAGCCCTAATTGTTCTGGAACTTGCTCTGTAGCCCAGGCTGGACTTGAACTCAGAGATATGCCTGCCTCTGCCTCCTGAGGGCTGGGATTAAAGGTGGGTGTCACTATAACTCAGCTTGATTTATTGCTTTAATTCAACAAAGATGTGCGTTAGTTAATCACTAACTCGGAATTATTTAATTATTTAATTAATCAAATACAGTTAATGTATTTAAACTGATGTGGTGTGGTTGTAAATACATCCGAGTCCAATGATAGGGTGGTGAAGACAGGCAAATGCTCAGTGACCAGACAGACTAACCTACTTAATGAATTTCAAGAGTCTATGTCTCAAAAAAAATGGTGTCCAAAGAATGAAAGCCCAAGGGGGTGCTCTGACCTCTAAACACTAGTATTTTCACATGCATGAACATGCACACACATGTAATAAATACACACTCAAAAGTAAATAAATAAATAACATAAAAGGCTAGAATGTAGCCCAAGGGCTGGCATGTTTGAGGCCCTGAAATGGAGTTCTACAATGGTAACTTGACCGGATATAGAATCATCCAAGAGACACACCATTGGGCATCTATAATGTTTCCAGAGAAGTTTAACTTAGAAGAAAAGGACCATCCCATAGGCTGAAATCCAGGACTGAATAAAAAGAGAAAGAGACGAGGAAGTCTGTTAAGTACCAAGTCGTAGTTAGAGTTACCATTACTCTGATAGAACACCTTGACCAGTAACAACCTAGGGAGGAAAGGGTTTATTTGGCTTACATTTCCATCACTGAAGGAAGCAAGGACAGGAATTCAAACGGGGCAGGAACCTAGAGATAGGAGCTGTTGCAGAGGACAGGAGGGATGCTGCAACTGTCTTGCTCGTGTGGCTGACTCAACCTCTTTTGTCTACTTTCTTAGAGAACCACAATAGAGCTGGGTCCTCCCAAAGCAGTAACTAAGGAAATTGCCTAAGGCCCTGTTTTGTGGAGGCATTTTCTTAATTAAAGTTCCCTCTTCTCAGATGACTTTAGCTTGTGTCAAGTTGACATAAAACCAGCCAGCACACACCAGCATCCATCTGTTGTGAATTATTCTACCTGGGCAAAAATGTGTTACATTTGTTTCTGCTGTGGAATATTACTTTAACCATGTGAACTTCTGCTGCCTTTGGTAACAATGTAAAGATCTGTTGCACTTGTTTTGCTGCATTTGTTTAATTATGTAAAGATTGTTGCATTTGTTTCATCTTGCCTGCCTAAATCACCTAATTGGTCTAGTAAAAAGTTGAATGGACAAAAACTAGGCAGAGAAAGGATAGGCAGGCTGGAAGGCAGAGAGAATAAATAGGAGGAGAAATCTAGGCTCAAGAAAGAAGAGGAAGGAGAGAACAAGGAAGAAAGTCATGCCCGAGGTCAGAAGTCACGTAGTTGTGAGACAGACAGACACAGAGACAGCAGGAAAGTAAGATATAAAAGGTAAAAACCCCTGAGGCAAAACACAGATTTTAAAAAAAACAGATTAAAATAAGAGCTAAACTAAGGTCCAACATTCAAAACTAATAATAAGTCTCCGTGCCAAAATTTGGGAGCCGATTGGTGGCGCAGAAGAAAGCCTGATACCTTCATCTGTCTCTGTTTCCCCAGTATGGATGCAGTGTGGTTAACAGCCCCTCAGTCGTGCTGCCTCAGCTACAGTCACTGTTACCACGGCAACAGACTGTACCCTGCAACCATGAGCCAAAATTAATTTTTTCTTTGTCAGGTTTACTTGTTTAACTGCAAGTCATTCATTTCTTCCGATCAGATGGGTATCGATACTGGTGAAGGAGCACACATTACGGCGAGCGCCAAGGTTTCATCACCGAGGTACAGGTAAGCGAGGCCAGGGCAGCATTCGAGCGAAAATGGTGTCCTTCCATCCCACTAGGCAGGTTCTGTGCTACCTAATGTACAGGTGATCAGCCTGCAGGCCGCAGAGCAGCTTGTGAACGAAAGGTTTTGCTTTGCAGGCTGCAGAGTATAAGTGGTCTCGGGACGCTAGAAGCTGGGGTGGTCTTTCCTTTGTTCAGAGCTGTCCTGCAAGCAATCTGTGCCAATTGCTGCATGAGCTCAGAGAGTCTCTGGCACTGAGGCAGAGGGTGCATTGGTGTTCAGGATGAACCTGGGCGTGATGAGAGGGAAAGGGACCATGGGCATGGGCTGGATACAATAGGCACTGTGGCTGAAGACTTGAAACCTGAGCTGTGCAACCCTATATGCTAAACTTTGTCAGGAATTTCATCACAGTAATGAGTGATAAAAGTAAGCCAGATGTCCAGAGTGGAAAACCAGCCATCCAACCGACCAAATAGTCGACAACCAAACAACCATAAAACAACCAAACAACCAATCAACAACTAACCAACCAAACAGCCCAAAACCAACCAAACAGCTTACAACCCATCAAACAACCAGCCAACCAACCAGTCAGCCAACAAACAAGCAGCCAAACAACAAATAACCAACCAATTAATTAAACAAACCAAATGGCAAACAAACAAAACAAATAACCAACTAACCAGGCTAACAAACAATCAACCAAACAACCAACAAAACCAACCAAACAACCAAACAGTCAACAACAGCCAAACAATCAACAAACAAATAACCAACCAAACCAACCAACCAATCAACTAATCAATCAAACCAGACTTGGAGACCATGTAGAGTGTACTTAAAGCTATTGATTTTCGTTCTCTTGACCAATCATACTTAGTGTCATGTTTCTTCCCATGGCCATATTTAGCTGCTTCACAGAATAAAACTTCTGAGGAACCCTGGACCCTACCTGCTGGGCTCAGCAAACTGTACACTGATCATTTTACCAAGCTCATATTTTCACCAGCTATGGGACAAGGCTACCTGGCTCTATAAAGAAGAGGAAGTTAGCCATTTTTCCCATGACTGGCTACCCCAAGGCACCCAAAGCATGCACCAATAGTTACCCACCCTGAAGACTGAAGCTTTTAAGTGCTTGAGAGCACTTGATACCTGGAATCATAGATGGATGAGAGGCTAACCTCTGCAAAATACCCACTAAATAAATGTGTAGTCCCAGTCAGAGCAGAGATGGATGTTTGTCATCATTCCCTAGCCCAAAATACTGAATGCTCCACCTGTTCCACCCAGACCCTTTCCACAATATGCCTGGCTGGTCTCCATTAGAGGTTTAGACAGAACATATTCTGCTTATCCATGATCTCAGTGCCAGCATTGTCAGAAGTGGTCCCAGGGCTGGGGAAAGGGAAGCAGACAACCAACAACTGGGGTCCTATAACATGGGAGAAAAGCAGCTGGGAGCCCATCTTGGGAAGCAGAGCTCATGTGTGAGCCAAGGTTCCAAGCCTCCATCACACATCCATTGTTCCATAAAATTTTATTTACAAAACACAAATGCAAAGATAAAGTTAAGATACTTGGGACTGCAAACATTCAGCTCAATAAACAGACTTCTTGAGCTGTCAAGGCGGCTCCATGGGGAAAGGAGCTTGCAGCTAAAACTGATGGCCTGTGTTGGATCCCAGGAATCTACGCAGCGGAAGAAGAGAAGTGACTCCTGTAACACACACAATAGATAAAAATAAAATAAATAAAGCAGAGCTCATCTCCTCACAGAGCCTGTGCGATTGACCTGGTCACAGCCACAAAGCTGAGCCTGCTGTAGGAACTGCAGTCTCTTGCTAAGCTTGCCAAGATGAAATCACGTGGGCACATGCCTATCTTCAGGTTGAAGTTATTTTTAGGTAAAAATCCAATGGCTTGGAAGGACTCATGTCAAGTTATGGTGCCAAAGAGCAAAATAATAAAATAATTCTTCCAAATAGATTATGAAGCTTTGATCAATAAACAGATGGGAAAACATTGTGGTAAATTTTAAAGTATTTGAAGTGACCCTATGAAATGCAATTATAGAATGCATCTAAGTTTTGGAAGTGTCTAGACCTTCAACGATGGGAAACATGCATTCATTTACTACTCAGAATGCCGTCTCCTTTTCACTCATTTAGAAATAGCCCAATGTCCTGTGGAGTTCTACCTTTCTAAGGCTGTGTTTGAGCCTCTCTTTTACCACTGTTGTTTCTCCTCCAATGATACTTTTCCTGTGTTTCTAAGCCAGAACTCTGTTTCCTTTGAAGCTGGGCAGTTGTGGCCTATGTTTGCTATTCCAGAATTCAGGAGACTGAGGCAGGAAGATTGCTGTGAGTTCCAGGTCAGCCTCGGCTACAGTGTAAAATTTTGTCCCCACCAACCCCACCCCCAAAAAGGAAGAAGACAGAAGGAAGAGAGAAAGAGAGATGACTCAGCGGTTAAGCTGCCTTTCATCGGACCTTGTTCTATTCCCACACGCATATGATGGATCATAATCAGCTGTAACTTCAGTTCTGTCACTTCTTCCCGGTGTCCTCAAGTACAAGGATGGTGCCGGATAATTGTCTGTATTCTGTCAATCATGTTTTAAATAAATACTGATTGGCCAGATAGGAAGCATAGGCGAGAAAACCAGACAGGAAGTAGAAGCGGGGCAGGGAGAACAGGAGAATTCTGGGAAGAAGGAAGCTCTTTGTCCCAGTCCTGCCCTGACCACCGAAGAAGCAGGATGTGACCTGCTTAGTTAAAAAAGGTACCGAGCCATGTGGCTAACATATAGTAGAATAATGGGCTATATAAGTTATAAGAGCTAATACAAAGTCTGAGCTAATGGGCCAATCAGTTTATAACCTATGTAGACCTGTGTGTGATTTTCTTTGGGACTTGCCGGCTGTGGGGTACTGGGCGGGACAAAAATCCCAACCAGCAGGCCCTCATACTACATACATCAGGATGCCCAAAAATGTGTGCAGGCAGAACATTCATACACAGAAAATAAAATAAGCAAATCTTTTAAAATAGGAAGACATAGGAAATGAAGAGAAATTTGACTGACCAAAGAGTGATGACCCATGGGAGACAGAGGCAGGAACATCAAAAGTTCAAGGCCAGTGTTTTAGCTACAGCCAGGGCTCCGTGGAAACCTGTGTCACAATAAAGAAGAAACCACCTAGGACTGGTGCAGTAGCACACACCTTGAATCCCAGCACCTGGGTGGCAGAGACAGGCTACGCACTGAGTTCTGGGTCAGCCAGGGCCATACAGTGAGACAAGGAACATCCACAGTTGGTGTTGAGTTTGTTTCCCATTGGCTGTCTACTGCTGGGAATATAACCAGTGAGACTCCCTTGGACTAAACTAAATTTTCATTTGCAAGTGGCGTTAAATTGCACATTGCTTCTGGGTTAGGGTTGGAGAGGATAGGATACATGTCTATTTTTTCTTTCTGCTCTAGGACTCTAAGTGGTGCAGGCCTGTGCAGGCTCTGTACTTGCTGCCTCAGTGTCTGTGAGTTCACATGTGCATCCATCCTGTTGATTAGAGGGCCTGTTCTCCTGCTGTTCTCAGTCCGCTTGATCTTACAGCCTTCCTGCCTCCTCTTCTGCAGGGTTCCCTGATCCCTGTGGGGAGGGATTTGATGAAGACATCAGCAAATAAAGATTCTTTGAGGTCTTCCTTTCCAATTTGGATCCCTGTGGTTTCCTTCAGTTGTCTGTTTCCTCTAGCTAAGACTTCAAGCACTGTATTGAACAGGTATGGAGACAATGAACTACCTTGTCTTGTTCCTGGCTTTAGGGGAAATGCTTCGAGTTTCTCTCTGTTCAAGTGGATGTTGGCTATGTGCTTGCTGTAAATTACCTTATGATGTTGATGTATGTCCCTCAAATCCCTAATCTCTCAAGAACTTTTTCATGAAGGGGTGTTGGATTTTGTTAAAGGCCTTTTCTGTATCTAATGAGATGATCGTGTGTGTGTGTGTGTGTGTGTGTGTGTGTGTGTGTGTGTGTGTGTTTCAGTTTGTTTCAAATGTTGAATCATCCCAGCATCTCTAGGATGAGGCCTGCTTCATCATGGTGGATGATTTTTTTTTTCGATGTGTTCAACTTGATGTGTTTGCATTCAGCTTACAAGCATTTTATTAAGAATTTTTGCAAGTATGTTTGTTTATAAGGAAGGTTAATCTATAATTCTCTTTCTTGGAAAACAAATTGGGCAATGTTTCTTTTCTATTTTGTGAAATGGTTTGAGGAGTATTGGCATTAACCCTTCTTTAAAGTACGTGGCCCTGGGTTTTTCTTATAGACTTTTAATGACTACTTCTATTTCATAAGGGGTTATAGGTCCCTTTTAATTGCTTATCTGATCTTGATTTAACTTTGGAAAGAGGTATGTATCGAGAAAATTATATATTTGTTTTAGATTTTTCAATTTTGTGGAGTACAGGTTTTTAAGGTATGTTCTTATGATTCTCTGGCTTTTTGGTGTCTGTTTGGGTTTTTCTCCCCCCTCCCCCAGAGCTGAGTAATGAACCCAGGAACTTGCGCTTCTCATTTTCAACTCTAATGTTGTTAATTTAGTTTTTCTCTCTTCCTTTTAGTTAATTTGGATGAGGGTATGTCAATTTTATTAATTTTTTTCAAAGAACTAATTTTGTTTCATTGATTCTTTGTATTTTTAATTTGTTTTGTTTGTTTCTGTTTTATTGATTTCTGAGTTTGATTACTTTTCGCCATCTGCCCCTTTTGGGTGTGATTTCTTTCTTTCCTTCCTTCCTTCCTTTCTTTCTTGTTCTAGCGCTTTCAGGTGTACTGTTAAGTTACAAGAATGAGATCTCCCGCCCCCCTTTTTTTTTATGTAGGCACTTAGTGTTATGAGTTGGCCCCTTAAGCCCATCTTCATTGTGTCTGTAAGTTTGGGGATATTGGGTATTGATTTTCATTCAACTGTCGAAAGTCTTTCATTTCTTTCTTAATTTCTGTCTTTGCCCATTTTTATTCAGTTGTGGGTTGTTCCGTTTCCATGAATATGTAAGCTTTCTGTTGTTACTGTTGTTTACATACAACTTCAATCTGTGGTGATCTGATAGAATGCAGGGAGTCATTTAATTTTCTTATATCTGTTGAGACTTGCTTTGTGTCTGAATATGTGGTCAATTTTGGAGAAAGTTCCATGAGGTCTAAGAAAAAGGTCTATTCTTTTGTGTTTGAGTGAAATGTTCTGTAAATATCTGTTAGGTCTCTAGGGATGATAACATCAGTCAGCTCCAGCATTTCTCTGTTTACTTTTTGTCTAGATGACCTATTGACCAGAGTGGGGTATTGAAATCTGCTAGTATTGGTGTGTGAGAGTCAATGTGTGATTTAAATTGTTGTACTTTTTTTTTTATGAACTCGGATGCCTTTGTGTTTGGTGCATAGATGTTAGGAATTGTCATGTCCTTTTGGCGAATCTTTGCTTTGATGAGTATATAGTGTCCTTTCCTATCTCTTTTTACTAGCTTTGGTCTGAAGTCTACTTTATTAGATATTAAAATGGTTACACCAGCTTGGTTTTTAGGTCCATTTGCTTGGACTATCCTTTTCCGACCTTTTACCCTGAAGTGGTATCTATCCTTGATGTTAAGGTGTGCTGTGGAACAATCCTTTTCTATACTATGAATATGTATTACTCTCATTGATTAATAAAAGCTGCCAGGCCCATAGCTGGACAGGAAGTTAGGTGGAAAAGACAAACTAAAAATGATGGGAAGGAGGGAGGAATAGAGAGAAACCAGCCAGACATTGAGGAAGCAAGACACGCTAGAGGACAGGTAAAACCATGAAACACATGGCAATACATAGATTAATAGAAATGGGTTAATTTAAATGTAAGAGTTAGCTAGTAACAAACCTGAGTTATTGGCCGAGCATTTATAATCAATATAAGTTTCTGAGTGATTATTGGGGACTGGGTGGTCAGGACAGGAAACGTCTGTTTACAAAGGTGTATTTCTTGTGTGCAGCAGAAGGGTGGATCCTGTTTCTTAATTCATTCTGTTATTCTGTGTCTTCTTATTGGGGAATTGAGGCTATTGGTGTTGAGTGGTGTCACTGAGTGATGTTTGCTGATTTCTGTTATTTTGTTGTTGTGGTTGTGTGTGTGTGTGTGTGTGTGTGTGTGTGTGTGTGTTGGTTTGCTGGTCTGAAATTATTCCTTGTGTTTTCTTGGGCGTGGTTAACCTCTTTAGGTTGAAATTTTCTTTCTAGTGCCTTCTTTATGGCTGGATTTGTAGACAAATATTGCTTAAATTTGGTTTTATCATAGAATGTCTTACTTTCTCCATCTATTGTGACTGAAAGTTTTGCTGGGTTTAGTAGTCTGGGCTGGCGTCTGTGGTCTCTTAGAGTCAAGCGCCTGTGCAGGCCCTTTTGGCTTTTAGAGTCTCCATAGAGAAGTCAGAAATTAGTCTTTCATTTGTTTGCTTGATTTTGTTTTTCAAGACAGGGTTTCTCTGTGTGGCTTTGGACCCTTTCCTGGAACTCACTTTGTAGACCAGACTGGCCTCAAACTCACAGAGATTCACCTGCCTCTGCCTCCCAAGTGTTGGGATTAAAGGTATGCGCCACCCCTGCCCATCTAGGAGTTATTCTAATAGGCCTGATTTTATGTGATACTTGGTCTTTTTCCTTTTCAGCTTTTTATATTAATGTTTTGATTATTATGTGCCAAGGGAACTTTCTTTTCTTATGCAGTCTATTTAGTGTTCTGTATGCTTCTTCTACCTTGATAGGCATGTGTTTCTTTAGGTTAGGAAATTTTTCTTCTATGATTTTTATTGAAAATATTTTCTGTGCTATTGGCCTGGGTTTCTTCTCCTTCCTGTATTCCTTGTATTGCTTATGTTTGGTCTTTTCACAGAGTCCTAGATTTCCTGCATGTTTTGTGCCAGAAGTTTTTTAGATTTAAGATTTTCTTTGACCCAGGTATCCATGTCTTCAATGCCTGAGATTGTCTCTTCCCTCTCTAGTGTTCTGTTGGTGAGGCTTGTCTCCGAGGTTTCTGCTAGAGTCCCTAAATGTTTTATTTCCACACTTTCCCACATATCCCTCACTTTGGGTTTTCTTTATTTTGCTATTTCTACTTTCAGGACTTCCTTTCCTACCACTGTTTGCTTGTATTTTCATAGATTTCTTTAAGGGATTTATTCACTTCCTTTTTTAGGACCTCTATCATAAATAATATTTTAAAGTCTTTGGCGTGTGCTTCAGCTACGTTGCTATTCTCAATGCTTGCTGTGGTAGGGTTGCTGGGCTCTCATGGAGACATATTGTTCTGGATGTTATTGATTATGCTTTTACACTGGCATCTAGCCATCTGGGCCTGGGAAGGTTGTAATTCTAGGTGCTGATATCTGACCTTGTCTTTGTTGTGTGGATGTTTTGGTCCTTGGTTTCTGTTGGCCTCTTAGGTTCTTTTGGAGGACAGGAAGGAGAGTGGAGATCTAAATCTGGTCCACCTACTTAGCTTCCTACTTGTTTCTTTGGAAGGCTTGACTAGTAGGTTCCCATGGAATGCCTGCTGGAGCTGGGAACTGGGATAAAGCAATGAGTGGAGAGGAAAGAAGTTTGGAAGGGAGATCTGTGTGATCCACTGGAGATGGGGACGGGGAGGGCAGAGCAGGTAGTCTCTACAGAGCTGGGGATGAGACTGGGGGAATGGGTTTGGAGGAGAGAAGGGAGAGGTGAAGATCAGCAGTTAACCCACCTGCTTCCCTGGCTTGGGTGGCTACTGCATTCCCAGGGAATGCCTGCTGGAGCTCCCTTACTGATTGATTGATTGACTGATTGAGTCTTTGAAAATTCCATACATTTATATACTGAGTTGGGGACTATAATGAGTTTCATTGTGCCTCTCCCTCCCCTTCCCCTTGGTTTGTTAAGACCAAAATTCAAGCAGCCCAAGCTAGTCTTGAACTTCCTGGGTAAATGAAGCTTGCTTCAAGCTCCTGATCCTTCTGCCTTTGGCTCCCAAGCACTGGTATTATAGGTGTGTATCACAATGCCCAACATCTTGTTTCTGATTTCACCTCTTCATGGAAAATGTAATCCTTCGTCTTATGGTTTGTATATCTGATCATATTTAAGAAACGGATCTCCAAATTGCTTTTCTCATTAAAAATTTGCTTAAACAAAAGCAGCAACATCTTAATTAAAACTAGGAATCTGAATCTGTGATGGTTAATTCTTGTTAATTAGACACAAATTTCAACTTTGCTGGAAAGAGGACCTCTCAGTTGAGGATTTCCTCCATCTGATCAGCCTATGGAACATTTGCAGAGTTTCGAATTGATGTAAGAGGCCAGCATGCTTTGGTTGGTACCATCCCTGGACAGGAGAGCATGGGCTTTAAAAAAGATACCTAAGCAACTTTGAGAAACATGCCAGTAAGCAGCACTCCTCTGTTGGCTTCTGCTTCAGGCTTCTGCCTGAGGTTCTTGTCCCGGCTTCCCTCAGTGATGACTGTCACTTACACGACCTTTGTCACAGTAACAGAAAAGCAGACTAGGACAAGCCTCCATGTTTGTTTTTCATTTTGTAGAACTTGTTTACATGAAAGCAAAATTTCTATTGAGAGATGAGGCTATCTGTAAGCATAAATGAAGATGAGGCTATCTGTAAGCATAAAAGCCTATTAGTGATCTCTGGCAAAAATGTAATGCAGTGGAATAGAAAAGGACTATGGTGAATCACCATCACCAGAGCAACTTGGGGAGGAAAGGGTTTATTAGGCTTACACTTCGATATTGCTGTGTCACTGAAGGAAATCAACACAGGAACTCAAACAAGGCAGGAACCTAGAGGCAAAAACTGATGCAGGGGTCATGGAAGGGTGTTGCTTACTGGCTTGATCATCATGACTTGCTCAGGACCACAAGCCCAGGCATGGCATCACCCACCATAAGCTGGACCCTCCTACATCAATCATTAATTAAGAAAATGTCCTACAGGCTTGCCCACAACCCGATCTTATGGAAGCATTTTCTCAATTGAGGCTCCCCCCTCTCACATGACTTTAGCTTGTGTCAAATTGACATAAAACTATCCAGCATAAGGACTCAACCTCTTATGCAAAAGATTGAAGCCTTCACCTGTGTCTTCTGCCCATTGCCCAGGGTACACACTGAGGTCCCAGTGTCTGTCAGCCCCAGTGGCCATACACTTCTGAAGCTCCTCTTCTACCCTGGCTAGAAACACTTTGTATTTTATTCTCGAGGTTTTAGTCATTTATTAAAGAACCCATCTAACCTCAACAAGAGTGTCTGTGAGAAAGGAGAGGCCCCTCTGAATTTCTCCCGTCTTGACTTGAAATTTACACATTCAAAAGAGATGTCTCAGGAAATCAATCACCAACCCAGAAAGAACGTGCATTTGCCAGGGTTGGTGACACATGTGTTAAGCCCAGCACTTGAGAGTCAGAGGCAAGTGGAATTCTGCGAGTTCAAGGCTAACCTGGTCTACAGAGCTAGTTCCAGGCCAGCCAGGGCTGTTACACAGAGAAACCCTGTGTCAAAAAACCAAAAAGAAAAAAAAAATGTGCATTTCTGTCACTTTATGGCTCCCATCTTAAGGAATCCCTTGCTTATTAAATAAGTTCTTTTAGCTAATCTGACACCCCAAACATTCTTGATAGAGGTGCCTTGGGAAGCTTCCTTTATTGCCCTTCATCAGCCTGGAAGAACAAATCAAAACATACTCAAATCCCTTCCAAAGGAACTGTGCCTTTTAAAGGTTTAATAGCCACACAGAGCATTTGTAAAGGAACCAAGGACAGACTATAAACCACACCCACCCTCACACAGCACCCTTGAGGCTTCCTTCAGCTTTTCTTTCCCTGGCTCTAGCAGAGGGTGGGGCAGGTAGACAGGTTCAACAATTTTCCACAGAGGGAAACTCTTGAATTCTACTCTCTCCAAGACACCCTATTCTCTTCTGTCTTAGCTGCAAGCTATAGTTCCAGCTTAGGCTCCTGACCTGGGACCAATGCCTATCCATCAGCATAGCAGCCCACATGGTCCTAAAGATAGGGGATATTTGAACATAATATCACATAAGTTTGGTCTGGCCAGAAGTGGTGGCACATGTCTGTAGTTATGGCATTCTGGAAGCCCAAGGAATGATAATTACTGTGAGCTCAAAGCTAGCATGGGATAGCACAGCATAACCTTGTTGAGAAACAGATATGAAACAGAGAGAGAAAGAGAGGGAAGAAGGAGGGATGAAGGAAAGGAGGAAGGAAGGAAGGAAGGAAGGAAGGAAGGAAGGAAGGAAGGAAGGAAGGAAGGAAGAAGAGACTGAGAGAAAGAGAGAAAGAAGGGAGAGAGACTGGTTTGATTGGGCTGGGGTTATAATTGAGTGATAGAGCATTTGTTCAAAATGTTTGAGACCCTGTGTTCTGTCTCCCCCTCATCTACACACACACTCACATGCACATCTCCTCTCTCATCCCCCTCCTCTCTCTCTCTCTTTCTCTCTCTCTCTCTCTTTTATTCTTACTCCCCCCCCTTCAAGGTTGTGCATATATAAGATATGGCTGAAGACTGAAAAAGGAATGAAAGTGACCTAAGTATTATGATATATAGGAAACATGGACACTTAGGTAATAAAATGTAGCATCAGCTTAAACTAGAGTTGTTTTCAGTGGGAGGGTTTTTTTTTGTTTTGGGTTTTTTTTTTTAATAGCATAAAAGTGAAACTGAAAGTAACAAGGCACAGAGAGCTGGGCATGAAAGCAAGTGCCTGCAATCCCAACACTTGAAAGACAGAAGCAAGAGGAGCTCAAACTCAAATAGGAAGACCTTGTCCAAAATAAATAAATAAATAAATACTATATTTAAATCATAGAAAGAATGGAGAACTCATAACTCCTGCAGTAATTTGCATTGTTTAATTAGTCTGTTCAGTTTAGTCTTTATCCAGATGAGACACTACAACAAATAAATACAAAATTCTAACCATACAACACATTAATTGTTGAATGTGTATTATGTACCAACAGCATGGCAGATGCTTAGAATACATGAGTGAAGAAAACAAAGACTACTTGTAAAGGTCAGACATTTCCATACCACAAACACCAGGCAGGAGCAAACAGACCAGCTACGTCAGGATGTGACCAGCAACCAGCTTTCTCAGGTTCTGCCCCCTCCCAAAGATGATGCCCACAAATAAGCAGGAAGCAGTCTTGAGAATCCACCGCCCCAATTCCTTTAACTTGTGGTGCCTAACCTCCTGCCTTTTTATTGTAAAAAAAAAAAAGAGATGGGAATGTAATGATCTGTTTTGTCCCTTTAAGAGACAAGCCATGCCCACTCCCTCCCCCAGGCAAGCTGATCTTCAGCTTCCAGCCTGAGTCCCTACCCTTTCCATCTCTCTCAAAGAGGCAGCTTCTGTCTCTCCCTTCTCCCCTTACTCTGTCTCTGTCTCTCTGTGCCTTTCTCTGCTCTTCCCCTTTCTCCCCTTCCCTTCCATAACCCACTAAATAAATATCCAACTTCACTGCATGGTGTGTCTGTTCCTCTAGGTCTCTCACCCGCCATGTGACTTCCTCCCTGGACCTGGCTGCCTGCCTATGCTGGGGGACTTGCGGTGTGGTCTCATGGCCTGCTGCCCACTGCAGCCACTTAGGGATCCACAACATTTTATTTAAACCATAACACTACTGGCCCTTGAAGGTGAATTTTAGTGGAGGAGACAGCCTTACCCAAAGTGGAATAAGTAAGCCATCTAGTTATGCTGTAGGGAAAACAGACACAGCAGGGAGGACTCAGGATCCTGTGTGTGTGGTTTCAGATAGGACTCACTGAGAAAGCAACATCTGAGCAGAGACTTCAATGACAAGACCATTAGCTAAGCCTGTTTCTGGGCAAGGACAGACCAAGCAGAGAGCAAAGGCCTGAGAACTGCCTATACCTGGTATTGTTGAGAAAGGATTATGAGGTTAGGTGGGAGGAGTGAGACCAAAGGATTCCAGTATTTCTATCTGAGCAAAGTGGGAAGCCATTGAGGAATGGAAGGCGAGGAGTGGCGTGAGGTGACAAATGTTAGGAGGCGCCCTTCATGGGCGGCATGGAGAAAATACTGCTGGTACACACAGTTCATCTCAGCACTTGAGAAGCAGAGGCATGTGGGTCTTTTGGGGGTGATTTGGGGGGCTAGTCTGGTCTATACCGTGAGTTCTGGGAAGGCCAGGGCTACACGGTGAGCCCCTTTCTCATAACAACTTACCCACTAAAGGGAAGTACTGCCTGGAGCAAGTCTAGAAGGGAGGGAAAGAGGTTACTAAAACCATTCTGTGTCAAAGACCGTTGGGACTTTAACCAGGGTGGCACTACAGAGGTGGAAAGAAGAAGTCAGATTCCAGATGTGTTTGTGGGTAAGAAAAGAAGAACCAAGGGGAACTTTAAGGTGCGGGGCTTTCACATAACCGAGGAGATCAGAGAAGCGGTTGCCCATGGTTACTGGACAATCCTCACTCCAGAAGCAGCATGAACGCTGATACGGGCTCTCTGAGTGCTGTGGAACTCTTCTTGGCTCTAGGTGGGCTTAACTCTTGGAACCAGGGTGCCAGGCAAGCACAGTCACCAAAGTACCCTGAACTGGTGGCTTCCAGGTTCCTTGTCTCATGCCCAAGAAGAATAAAGAAAGGCAGACAAGGAGTGAGCAAATCTGAGGGAGACGTTAGAGAGAAGCAAGAAAGAAGGCCAAGCTACACGAGCGAGCGAAGCGGCGCCAACTACCCTGCTCAGCTGTCTTTTCCGGGTTTTATACTGGGAACAAAGTAGAGACTGGGGTAATCTATATTAGGATTGCTCATGTTTCGGGCACAGCCAGTAAGGAGTCCATAAACCTCAGCATTCTCTCAGCACTACCAGAGAGTTACTCACCCTTTCAAGAAAGAGGTCATAAGTGCAAAATGGCTAGCACATGGTCCTCCTTGGGGCCCCCGCCCTTAGCTGCCTAAGGGGAGCTAGCTCCTGTCTCAACTCCACAGAGAAGTAAGAGTTTACAAGAGACTGTATAACTGAACAGAAAGTCCCTTTAAGGGCTGGAGAGATGGCTCAGAGGTTAAGAGCATTGCCTGCTCTTCCAAAGATCCTGAGTTCAATTCCCAGCAACCACATGGTGGCTCACAACCATCTGTAATGAGGTCTGGTGCCCTCTTCTGACCTGCAGGCATACACACAGACAGAATAGTGTATACATAATAAATAAATAAATATTTTTTTAAAAAAAAGAAAGTCCCTTTAAATCTCTGTGCCTGCCCTAAGTGTGTATGTGTGTATATCTGTTTTGTTTTGTTTTTATCCTTTGGGGTTTTTGTTTGTTTGTTTGTTTGAAAACAGATCTCCCATAGGCCAGGCTGGCTTTAGGCTTACTACTTAGGAGCAGATGACATTTGAACTTCTGAGTCTTCTGATTTCCTGTCCTAAATGATGCTGAGATTACCCTTTTCTTGTTTTGTTTTATTTTGTTTTGTTTTTGAGATAGGGTTTTGCTGTGTAACAGCCCTGGCTGTCCTGGAACTTGCTTTGTAGACCAGGCTGGCCTTGAACTCACAGAGATCCTCCTGCCTCTACCTCCCAAGTGCTGGGATTAAAGGTATGTGCCACCACCACCAACTGGCGAGAAAAAAAAGGTAATTTACTTCACACCTGTAAACACAGAATTTGGGATGTTGAAGCAGGAGGTTTACCAGCTTGTCACCCTTTGTTCTATCTAACAACCCTTTCTATCTCCAGAACTCACGGAAAGGTGGAGGAAGTGAGCCAACTCCACAGTGTCATCCTCCAACTTCCTCATGGACACTCTGATGACACACATCCATAAATTCACAGCAGCAATACATAATTAATTTAAGTAAGACGAAGATGGAGGAGGAGGGAAAACTTGCACGTTGATTTTCAAGAGTTAAGACATCCCTGCTACCTCAAGGCAGGCCAATGCCCACCACCAACAGGAGTTCACTGGGACGAAAGCAGCCATAAAACTAAGCCAAAAAGGGCACAGGGCTGTGACTGCCTGGATGCCAGGACCCACAGTGTTTTCTTTCCTATTTTCCCTCTCAGTGCTGGGGATGGAAATCGGGGTGTCGGTCCCTAAGCAAGTGCTCAAGCCCAGCCCTAGGATCCGAAGCAGTTCTGCTCCTGTATTACTAAACCATTCACAGAAGAACACGCTTGTCCTAAATAGCTGGCTCTCCCTCACTGCAATGCTCCAGTTTCCATACCCCCACGGCATGCCTGCTTTATCTTTTATAAACTGGGTTCCATGCAAGATTGCATTTAAAAATAAAAGCAGTTTTAGGAAAAGGGGAGAAAAGGCTCATCCAAAGAAAATGAAACAAAACGACAACTTCCATTCTGATCCCAAATCCCCATCGACCTCAGGACTGCTTATGTTGTAGTATTTTCAGGGATTCACAGTGGCTCTCCGCTTAGTATGGGTATGCTCATAAACTTTGTCCCAGCCGGGGTAGTGACACATGCCCTTAATCCCAATGCTTGGGAGGCAGAGAGGCAGGCAGAGCTCTGTGAGTCTGAGGCCAACCTGTTCTACAGAGTGAGTTCCAGGACAGCCAAGGCTACACAAAGAAACCCTGTCTCAAAAAAAAAACCAAAAATAATAAATAAATAGATAATAAACTTTCTCCCAGTCGCCATTCATTACTGTAAAATCAACTTTTAGCAAATAGCCCAACAAAGTCAGTTTAGCCAGAACCCTTTGTCTTTGACGGCTGATTATCCTTAGCACCTGATAGGCTTTCCCACCTGCCATTGTCCCTTAGGCAGACATCTGTCTGATACCTTGCCTGTCTTCAGCAAGAATGCAATTGGGCCAGTATAACCTGAATCCTCCCTTATCCCTAAGGTTTTCTCTTAGGAATCTTCCATCCTCTGACCTCCACCGCCCTATGTATTGCTACTGGTTCAGGCTGTAGGTTTGGAACTGCTGCAAAGTGCCACTGCAGGGGACCTTATCACCTCCTGTGACTGACAGCCCAAATAAAGTCTGCCTCACCATGCTGCAGTAAAATGCATCATTTGGGGCTGGCCAAGTATCTCTGCTGCTAAAGGCTCTTGTCACTGAGACTGCCGACCAGAGTTCAATTCTCCCTGGAATCCATACAGTAGAAGGAAAATTACTCCTTCAAGTTGACCTCCACACGTGCCTTGTAGTGTGCATACCCCTCCCCCAGGAGGTGTGTGTGTGTGTGTGTGTGTGTGTGTGTGTGTGTGTGTGTGTGTGTGTTGGCTTTTTGAGACAGGGTTTCTCTGTGTAACAGCACTTGGCTGTCCTAGAACTAACTCTTTGCAGACCAGGCTGGCCTCAGACTCACAGAGATCCACCTGCCTCTGCCTCCCAAGTGCACTACTACCACCTGGCTATATTTTTTAAGTATTGATTTTTTTTTTCTGTTACTGGATTACCCATAAGATTTTTTGCTTGTTTGTTTGTTGTTTTTAATGGAGATTCTTATTCAGTGGTCTGGAACAGGACCTAAGATTATACATTTCCAGTAAAATCCTTGGTGCCAAGGTAGCTGAGTGTTCTTAGTCAACTTGGAGTAGCAGGAAATTGAGGGTTCTCCAAGGTTCTCAGAAATCTATTAACTTTTCTGTCTACCCCAAAAGAGTTTTGTTACCTGGGCTAGCTCAGGATCCAAAGTTTCACTCTGTAGCTCATGCTGGCCTTGTTCAGCCCTCTTCCTCAGCCTCCCATTATGAGTAGGATTATGGGTGTGAGCCATTTCTTCCAACCAGTTGTGTGTATGCATGTGTGTGTGTGTGTGTGTGTGTGTACATATATGTGTGCTTGTGGAGGCTAGAGGCATTGGATACTCCTGGAGTTATAGTCGCAGCCACTTGTGAGCTACCTGGTACAGATTCTGGGAATGGAATTTGGGTTCTCTGCAAGAGCATCAAATGCTCTTAACCACTGAGCCATCTGAACAGTTTTAATGAAGTATTTTTTCCCAATGATTTGATGTCAGCCAAAATAGTGACTTCTAGACTTCATTGCACCCCCGCTCTGAAGTCTCGAACTTTCTTCACATGTGTTTGCCTCTTTGTCTATCTCTGTCTCTCTAACTAATATTTAAACTTTGGGGCAATTTAAGAAAGCTTCATGTATAGCAAACCTTGTGCCTTGGCCAGTCCATCTTGGCAAGAACCAACTACAGAGGGTTTGTAAAATTTGCCATGAGGGAATTATTTAAAGGTGGCTGGGGTGACAGGCTTCCCTAAATTTAGCATCTTTAAGGAACATCTCCACATTACACCCTTCCCACCCTTTGTGTAAAATCTCATTTCATATTTGAGATTATTTTTTCCGATGTTAGAACTTTCAGACAGGTCCTCTTTCAGAGGAGCGACTGCCCACCCGACTTCCACTGAGTCTTTAAACAAGTCCATTCTTTTATCCACAACTACCTTAAGGCAGGGCTCAGCCAACTTTTATTGCAAAGGTCTAGGTAACCATTTTGGTCTGTAGTTTCTTTGTTACAATGACCCAGCTATGACCTTGTACTATGTAAGTAGCCTTAGACAACATGCAAATACATAGACATGTTGATGATGGTCATTAAAGCAGTGGTTCCCAACCTCCCTGACGTTGTGACCTCCCTGACTACTATGTGACCCTTTCACATAGTTCCTCATGTTGTGGTGACTCCCATAAAATTATCTACTCTATGGTTGTAATTTCGTTAGTGTTATGAATCATAATGGAAATATCTGACATGCAGAATATCTACCAGGGAACCCCTGTGCGAGGGTCGTTTAACTCCTAGAGGAGTTGAAACCCACAGGTTGAGAACCGCTGTGTTGAAGTTTCTTCATTTGTAGGTCAAGTGCTCCATGCATCCAGGCACTCACTGCCAAGCCTAAAGGCCAGAATTTCACCCCGGGGACTCAGGTCATAGAAGAGACCTGACTCTTGCATTGACAAGTTGTTCCCGCACCTCTATACTTATGCTGTGGCACATGCCTCCCCACTCCCACCCCAAAACAAATTTTAAACAGATGTAAAAACATTTGTAATTTAATTTACAGGAAACAGGCTGGGTGTAACTATTAGGGCATCTGTAAGTACTTAGATGTACAGCGGACTGATGACAACTCCAGGTGGAGCGTGAGCCCAGTCAGGTACAGACTCGTGATTGCCAGCAAACTGGGCAGAAATGGAATGCAGAAGCTGCCCCAGATGGCACATGGTCACATGGAAGCAGATAAGTGATCAAAGAAACTGTCTGCGAGAGGGAAGCAAGCTCACAAAGAAGTGCCAAGACCAACCTGATGAGGAGAGAGAAGAGAGAGAGGCAATGTTCCTGCAACTCTGGCTGAGCTTCCCAGGGCTGGCTCTCACATAATCCCTGCCTACTTTTGTATCAGATATCTCTTACAGAGCCAATTGGCTTGCTTTCTGTTTCTTGTCATCCGATAACTTGAGCAACCTTTTCTATGCAACTTTGCAAATGACTCCGCGGTCAGTAGCCTTGTGTCCACACCACTGGGACACAAGGTGACCATGCTAGGAGCGGCTCCTTTCTTGCTTCTGTTTCACAGCCCCCACCCCCACCCCACTTTGCCCCCATTTATTTCCAATGGTTCTTTCTTTTTCTCTTTTTGATTCTTTTAAGAAGCATATTTGGAGATTTAATTAAAAGATAATTTTGTATATGCTTAAGCAATGAAAGTTAGGAGAAAAAGAGATGTTGGAAGAAAGCAAGACAGGGCTCAAGAGATGGCTCAGCGATTAAGAGCACTGACTGCTCTCCCAGGGCACCTAAAGGTGGCTCACAGCTGTCTGTAACTCCAGTTCCAGAGTTCCAATCCCATTTCTATTCTCTGTGGATCCAGGTATTCACACAGTGTGCAGCCATACAAACACAAAATATCCACTTGCATAAGATTAAAAAAAAATAAAAAATGAGTAAAGTAATACATATCCAAGCGTCGGCATGGGCTCCTTAGGAGCAGAGACCTCCGGTGCCTGTCTCTGTCTCTGAATGTGCTTCATTTTACATCACTCCAGCTTCTACAGATTTGCTTTCCTGTCCTCTTGTCTTTTTATTCTGGATTTTTTTTTTTAATGCAAGACTTGCTGTGATGTAGATCAGGCAGGTCTCAAACTCTCTCTCTCTCTCTCTCTCTCTCTCTCTCTCTCTCTCTCTTTTGTTTTTGTTTTTGATTTTCAATATAGGGTTCCCTGTGTAGCCTTGGCTGTCCTGGAACTCTCTGTACACCAGCTGGCCTTGAACTCATGGAGATCCACCCACCTCTGCCTCCTGGAGTACTATGATTAGAGGCCTGCACCACCACCACCCTGGCTGGTCTCACACTTTTCTTTTTCAGATTGTAGGAACTTTATTTTCCTTCTCCTTTTCCCCTTTGCTCAGGTGTCTGTGGAGGAGCTCAGGACCACTCAGTGGTGGCTCTAACATACTCAGTGGCCTGCGCTGTGGGAGCTGCTGAGCTCAGTGGCTGGCTGGGCACCCCAGTCTTCCGTAGGGAACTGCTGGATGGGTCCCAAGGATACCTGCACACCCTCAGACCTGTTGGCCACCTCTGGCTGAGCAGCAGTGAATTCAGGAACTGGCACAGTTCATTCGCCCTGAAATTCCTACTTGGTCACAGCCTTCTCAGCAGCAGCCTGCTCCTCCTTCCCAATCTCCTCTGGGTCTCTGTAGAACCTCCCATGGGTGCTCCATGCATGTAGAGTACTTCCCGGACCAGCATCAGCCACATCAGACCCACTGAGTGAGCTCCCTTGTTGTTGCATGGGATGACTGGGCAGTGGTCCAAAACTCTGAGCGCTCTTGCCCCAGTTTCTTGAGTGGAGGGTCTACAGGGTTGTATCAGTTTAGGGCTTTGTTTTTGATACTATTGCATTAGTTTATTTTTTTCCTATCATGTATGCGTGTGTTATGTATGTGTATGTAGTGTGTGAGTGTTTGTATGTATGTAGTATATGTGGTACGTATGGTATATGTATGTAATGTGTGTATATGTGGCATGTGTGGGTATGTCTGGTATATGTATATGTAATGTGTGGTGTGTGTGTGATATGTGTATATATACTGTGTGTTTGTGGGTGTGTAGTGTGTTTGTGTGTGAGTGGTATGTGTATATATACTGTGTGTTTGTGGGTGTGTAGTGTGTTTGTGTGTGAGTGGTATGTGTATACGAAGTGTGCATGTGTGTGTGTATGTGTGTGTGTGTGTGTATGTGATGTGTCTGTGGTGTGATATGTGTACCCATGATGAAGGAACCAGATCAGGTTTTTTCTATATGTTGTCTTATAGCCTTGAGATAGGCCCCTCACTGACCCTGGAGCCAACATACCCCAGCCATATTCCTGTCTCTACTGCACACAATGTTGGGACAACAGGTCTGCCCACAGCTTCCCACCCTCAGGCTGGCTTTTTTTGTTTTTGTTTTTTGTTTTTGTTTTTGAGACAAGGTTTCTCTCTGTACTCCTGGCTGTCCTAGAGCAGGCTGACCTTGAACTCAGAGATCTGCCTGTCTCTGCCTCCTTCTGGGGTTAAAAGCTACATGCCATCACCCCTGGCTATCAGACTGGCGTCTTCATGTGGTTTCTGGAAATTGAACTCATGTGCTGTGGAATAACCTTCTGTACACTATGAATATGTATTACTCTCATTGGTTAATAAAAAGCTGATAGATTGGAAGGCAGGCAGGAAGTTAGGTGGGAAAGCTAAACGGAGAATGATGGGAAGAAGGAGGGTGGAGTCAGAGAGGTGCCAGTCAACCACAGAGGAAGCAGGACGTGCTGGAGAACAGGTAAAGCCATGAGCCATGTGGCAGAATGTAGATTAATAGAAATGGGTTAATATACATTGCAAGAGCTAGTTAGTTGTCAGGATCTGGGACAACCAGGACCTAAATGATTTCATGTGCCAGAGTGGAGGCATGGGAATTAAAACAGAACTCACATGACTTTATCGGGAGGGAGTTTTCGGGGATCCCACATGAAGCCTTGAATTCCCATTCTGAAAATCACCATGTTTATTCTTCAAACAGCTTTTATATCAAAATGTAAACGGAGGAGGAAGCTCATTAGCATTCTGTTTCCTAGGTAGGGGGAGAATGACTTAGGTCACATCCACAACTATCTATGCTCATTTTTGTCACACTTCCTTCCTATGCCTGCTCTGTCATGTAGACTGAAAAACACCTCTTCCCCAGGTGACCTCCTAAATTACAATAGAAGGGGCAGAACAACATTAGCATATCCTGACCACTTGCTTTGGAAAGCTCAGGTTGTCTCACTATCACTATCAATGGCTAAGTGACCACCTCCTGTGTGGAAGGTGCAAGTTGTACCTTGCCAGGTTGCTCAGAATTTTGACTGCCATACAATGTAGGAATATGTAACATGAGGGTCCCGCTTGTTTGTGTTTCTGTCCTGCCCGGCCCCCCAGCTGTTTAGTCCCAGAGAAAAATCACACAAAGGACTCTGTAAGTTATAAAGCTGATTGGCCCTTTAGGTCAGGCTTCTTATTAGCTAACGCTCTCATCTTGATTAACCCATTTTTCTAATCTATTTTAGCCATGTGGCTCAGTACCTTTTTCAGTGGGGCAGCTCACATCCTGCTGCTTCGGTGATCTGGGCAGGAGTGGGAGGAATCAGCTTCGTCCTCCCCAGAATTCTCCTGCCCTCCTTGCATCATTTCCACTTCCTGTCTGGTTTTCCCACCTACACCTCCTGCCTGGCCAATCAGCGTTTATTTAAAACATGACTAACAGAACACAGACAATTCTCCCGCAGGAATATAGACTGTATAATCCGGCCTCTACAGTTGGTAATAAGCCTGAGCTATTGACTAAGCATTTATAAGTAATATATGCCTCAGTATGGTAATTTGGAAGCAGCTGCTGGGACAGGAAAATTCTACCGGCACTCATGTCCTAAAACTTGCACGACAAGCACTTTAGAGACTGATCTTTCTCTGCAGCCCTCATGTCCCTGAGCTGCCATTACTCCTCAAATAATGGCCTGTTATTCCTGGAGCTGTTAGCTCTCTCCAGCCTAATATTTTTTTTTTTTCTGAAGCTGAGGACCGAATCCAGGGCCTTGCGCTTGCTAGGCAAGTGCTCTACCACTGAGCTAAATCCCCAACCCCATCCAGCCTAATATTTTTGTTGCAGTGTTTTAGTTCCTATTTCTCAACAGGTGGGTTGCTCCAAATTACTACTACTATTGGGGTTTAGAAAATTATATTTGATAAAACCCTTTGATTTCAAGATGCACACAGCAAAAACCTACAGTGGTGGTACACACCTTTAATCCCAGCACTTCTGAGGCAGACACAAATGGACCCCTGGATTTGAGACCAGTCTGGTTTACAGAGCAAGTTTCAGAAGAGCCAGCAATACGCAGAGAAATCCTGTCTTGAAAAGTCAATCAATCAATCAATCAATCAATCATTCAGTAAGGTAGTAGTTGTACGTGAAAGTGGAAGCTGGGCATGGCGATACATACCTGTAATTCTAGTACTTTGGAGGTGGAGGCAGGAGGATCGAGAGTTCAAGGTCATCCTTGGCTACTAGAGAGTCTAGCTATACAAGAACACCACAAACAAAAAGACAGGAAATTTTTAAAAAAGTACATTAACTTTCTAAAGTGGCATGACAGTATTTTAGAATACTGTATTCCAGTCTTGACATCATATACTTTGAGGAGTCAATGCCTTTATTAAAAGTATTATTGCTTACTATCTGTGAACCATAAGTTGCTCTAAGAAATTAGACCACAATTATGAAAAAGTCACAGTAATGATCCTTGTTACTAAAAGTTATAAAGTCTACATCTTTTATCAAAAAACTTTATAATCATTTATTCTTGATTACGATGACTTTTGTAGAATCCATGTCGTAATATGTTGATAAACACACCTTAGATATAAATACCTATATTTTTGTTTCTCCTACTCTTCAACCTAAATGTGAGGGTACATTTACTATTCTCTTAAAATATTGTGAGAGTGTGAAAGACTGCACGTGTACTACATGCACATCTGGTGCCCTTGGAGATCAGAAGAGAACACTGGTTTTCTTAGAACTGGAGTTACAGATGGTTGTGAGCCAGCATGTAACTGGTCCTCTTCAAGATCAGCGAGTGCTCTTAACACTAAGCCATCTCTCTTCATTTTATTTTATTGTTTTTTCCTTCCTTCCTTCCTTTCTTCCTTCTTTCCTTCCTTCCTTCCTTTCTTCCTTCCCTCCTTCCTTCCTTCCTTCCTCCCTCCCCTCCTTTTTTCTTTCTTTTTGAGAAAGGATCTTTCTGTGTAGCCATTGGCTGGCCTGGACATCACTATGTAAACCAGGCTGGTCTTAAACTCATCAAATAGAGATTTGCCTGCCTCTGGTCCCAAGTGCTAGGATTACAGGTGTGCGCCACCATGCTTAGTGCCCCTATTAATTTTGAGACATGGTTGAACTCTGTAGTCTAGGCTAGCATGGAACTTGTTATGTAGACAAGCTGGCCTGGACCTTGGAGCAATCCTCTCTGCTCTGCCTGTCAGAGTGCTTGGATTCTAAGTGATTGCCACCATGCTTGCCTATTCTTAGACAATATATTTTCTAATGTGTTTATTATCCAGTAAAGCCTATTACTTCTTTGTTTTTGTTTTTCAAAACAGGGTTTCTCTGTGTAGCTTTGGAGCCTGTCCTTGGAACTAGCTCTTGTAGACCAGGCTGGCCTCAAACTCACAGAGATCCACCTGCCTCTGCCTCCCAAGAGCTGGGATTAAAGGCATTTGCCACCACTGCCCAGTTATGGGTAAGTTTCTCTAAAGTTGTTGTGTAGCAGTTTCCTCCAAAATAAAACATTTCATTTTGGAGGGAAACTCATTAAGAGTTTTAAAGGATGTTTTAAAGGAAATTGAAATAGGCCATCCTGTGAGGGAGAATGAGGATGCAGATGGGGGTGGGGTTGAGGGTGGGGATGGGCCTTGTTAAGGCAGGGAAGTAGACAACCAAAGGCTTCAGGAAGTCCATGAAACTGATCAGATGAACAAGGCTCCTCCTGATCCAAGCATTTATAAGCAGCAAGGACTTCCGGGAATCATTTTCAGACCAAACAAGGGGCTTAGAACTGGTTTACACCAGACTACTTGCCTGGAAGTAGCAGAGATCCACTGAACTGCCTAGAAAGGGCTATCTCCATCCCTTTGAGCTGCCTGAAGGGTATGCATGCTCCCCCCATTTCCAGCTTTCATGAGTTGTGAGCTTAAGTGGACTTTTGGTGATGTTCTTTGAGTCACTTCTGTTTCTGCAAGTAGCTTTCCCCACACCCACATTCCTGTAAGTAACCCCGATATAACATACTGGTTCAACAAGTTGTACTTTGATGGTCTGTATTTGTCCCCTATCTGGGTGAGTAGATATTTGTTCACGTCTCCCCAGGCATAGGATCACAGAACAGAAGTATTATCGACTACCCACTGCCATGATGTCTTCTGGACCAGAGCTGCAGTTGTGGACTCTGTCAGGGTCCATGGTCCTACTGTAGCTGGGGTCTGTGTTGATGTTCAAAGTCCTACCATGGCTGGTGTTTATGCTGAAGTCTTGTATTGCCACCAAAGGTCTCACAGAAACCCGGGGTTGGGGCTGAGATCTTCTTAGTGTCAGGGGCCATGCTGCCACCAAAACCATTCCAATTGGAGTGACCAATGCTTCCAGGATCTTGTCCAGGTTCAAGTTGCTGCCAAGGGCCATTTCTGGGTCTGAGGTCCAGCTGCAACTGGGGTCTGTATTAATGTCTGTGGCCCATTCACCTCAGGGGGCCATAGGACCGTATGTAATGAAATCAGAGGGCCATGCTGAGCTGGCCCTGCCCTTCACTGGCCCAGGGAAAGCTGGCCCTGCCTCTTGTTGGACACTGTAGCAAGGGCCATTATATTCTCCACAGGCAAGGGAGAATATAATGGCTGGACATAGGGAGCTGGCTCCACCCCTGTACCAGCCTTTCTCTTGGGCCACCAACCAGTTCCCAAATCAAGACATGGAGACTTATTAGTTATAAATGCCAGCCCTATCTTAGTGCTTATTCTAATGTTTCCCTTTATTTACATTTTACTTCGGGGCTTTTTACCTTTCTGTATGTCTTATTCTATGTCTGCTCCAGGTGTCTCCCTCTTTCCCTCCCTCCTCCCCTCTCTTCTTCCTCTCATTCTTCTTGACCCTGGATTTCTCCTATTTATCCTCTCTGCCTGCCAGCCCTGCCTATCCTTCTTCTGCCTAGCTCTTAACAGCTCAGCTTTTTAACAGACCACTTAGGCGCCTTAGGTAGGCAAGGAAAACAGCAACACATCTTTACATAATTAAACACATGGAGCAGAAACAAATGTAACACACCTTTACACAGTTAAAAGTAATACTCCACTGCATGAACTAATGCAACACACGTCTTTACATAGTTAAATATCCCACAACACATCCTCTCATCCGAGGTGGGTGGCCCCAATGGCCCAGCCTTCCTAGCTCAGCTACCATGCAGGCCCACAGCCAGGCCTTGGGTGGCTCATCCTAACATCTACCCTGAGACCTGCTGGAGCTGTCCTGGTCCTATGCAACAATACCCACAGGATCTCCATGGCTCAGGGTGGCAGTGGGGGATATTCCAGAGGAGTTCTGGTAAGGATCCAGTGACGATGGTGTACCAGAAACCAGAGGCCTTGAACCAGACCAGTGACTCAGTGCAGTGAATGTTTGCTAGTAAAACTGATTGGATAAAAGGGTATACTATGTGATAACACTACTCCCAATGGCACCAGGATGAATGAAGAGGTGTTGGAGGGGCAGGAGAGAAGATGTTTTGTTTGTTTTGTTCTTGTTTATGTTTGCTTGCTTTATTTTGGGTTGATTTTTTTAAAATTTTCTTTTCTGGGGACACTGCAGTGGTGTGGGGATGACATGAGGGACTGGGAGGTGAGCGAAATTAAGGTGCATAAAAAGAAATTCCCAAAGAACCAATAAAAAATTATGTTTAAAAAATGCACAGAAAAAAAAAGAAGTATTCTGGAGAAAGAATATAGCTCCACAAAAAAATCTTGAAGCACAGGGCCCTTTATTTGTAAAGAGTTAAGAGTTTCAGACTGCTTATTCTGGTAAACTCAAGGGGAAAGCTGTTCCCTCTGGATCATCATTATCTTTAATCAGAGCTTTTCCTTGGTGGATGTTCAAAGTCCTCTAAATTAGCCTCTCCATACACAAGGCTCCCCGGACTTTGAGCTGAATGTAACAGACTGTAACAGTATTGGGCTTTACAGGCTGGGGCTGTATAGATATGCCAGCCTCCCAGGGTCTCCCAGGACCAGCAGAGAGGGTTTCACGGGTGATGACACAGAAGATTCATTACTTGACCTTGGACAAGATATATACATTTTGGGGATTTATTTATTTTATGGTAGACTGGTTCCTGAGGTGATTTGTCTCTGAACTATCTTCCAGCTTTCAAATTCTGTGATTCAGAAAGTGTTTAGCTATTCGAGTTTAAAATAGACACAGCAATGAAAGAAAAAGAGAACTAAAATTCATTCTACACATCAAATACCATATTAGTCTATATCTGTCAGGAACAGATAACCACAATGGAGGCACTGAAGTTGTGACTTTGTTTGTTTTGTTTTTTGAGAGGGTTTCTTTATGGCTGCCCTGGACTTCACTCTGTAGACCAGGCTGGCTTCGAACTCACAGAGATCCACCTGCCCCTGCCTCCCAAGTGCTGGGATCAAAGGTGTGCACCACCGCCTTCCCTTCCTTCTTCCCTGTGCTTTCTCTCTTCTACATCTTCTTGCAGGAACTTCTTTCAGTTTGTCCACATGAAGCGGCAACGGGATGGCTACGAGAGGAGATTAGCAGTGAATTTAGCTCCAGCTAAAGTACATCTTACATCTCCTTGGGGTTTCTTACTGTGAAAATACCTGGGGCTCTCCAGGGCATCGTAAGGGAGGAACAAGGAACTGGTGGAAGACTCTAATGGTGGAATGAGGGAATCAAGACTCTTGGTTTTGTTCTATATCAGGATGCCTATACTTCTGTATCTCTGTCGATCCCACAGCTAGGTAGCCTGCTTCAGAGTGAGCTCACTTTATATGCAAAGCCTGAGACATACTGACTAGACAACACCAGGAGCCAAAGGAAGTTCTGTTGTGCATACACAAGCAGACGATGTCTGTTTCTGATACCTTTTCTCTTCATTCACACATCTGTGTAAAATGAGTATCAGTAGTATAATTTTTAAAGAAGTGGATATAGAAATTGAAAGATTTAATTTCCAGGTTCACAATAACAACAGTGAACTGAAGTCATAGTTTTGCTTCTTCTTATGAAGGCATATATTTGATATTTTTTTAAAACCTTAGGTCTGTGTGCAGATGGCCTTAAACACTCAACTCTCCTATGTCCACCTTCCAGATTCGGGGATTACAGGTGTGAGATGCGATACCTAGTTTTCTCTTTGAGGCAGAAGCTCCATGTGAAGCCCAGGCTGACCTCGAAATCACGGCAATCCTCCTGCCTCATCCTACTCAGTACTAGAATATAAAAGTGCACCACCCGCCATTTGATAGGCTACTTTTCTAGGCTTCAGTTTCCTTTTCTGTCAGTGGAATTTCTTAAAGATATAGAGTTGGCAGATTCACCAAAACCCCTAAACTACCAGGAATGATATTCCAAAGGGAATGTCCTTAATATTAAAAATTATTCTACCTTTGTCTGAAATTCAGATCTGAGTACTTCAGTTTTATCTAGCAGCACTGTACCCGTAAAGTCCTCATTATCCAAAGCAATTAGTGAGGACTCTAAATTTTGTTTTGCTTTTTGTTTGTTTGCGCCAGTCCCATAATAAATGTTACTTTAGTAAAATTTTGATCTGATTATAAAGTCCACGTGTCCCCCCAAAAAACAAACAAACAAACAAAAAAACCCGCGCTACAAGAGTTTCCACAGTGTTTCAGACAGAGGAGCTTAACGCTATGTCCAATACAGCTTTCTGATCCCTCCAACACTTTGAAAGCCTGACTAACAGTGACAAGTCTTAGGGGAATGGAACGAACCCGGGACTGTGCTCGCCGTCGCAGCAGCCCGGCACACGCGTCGCGGGAGGACACTCTCGCTCGTCCCGCGCCAGCCCGTCCACTCAGGAGCCGCGCCGCGACTCCGTCGCCCTCCCATAGGTCCTTCCGGGGACAGGCGAGGGCTTTACATTTTCCCGCCCGCTCGGCCCGGCTCCGGCCCCCAGCGTCCCCACCCGGCCTTCCGAGCCCGCCCCGCCCTTCCGGACGCCACCTTCCCCCACCCGCCTTGAGGGCAGCCCGGAGGGGGCGGCCGCCGCCCAGCTAGCAGGCGGGAGGGGAGCCTGGGCGGGCCGCGGGAGGCGGGACGGAAGGAGAGGCGGGGCTAAGCGCCTTGGCGCCGCGTTGCCATGGCAGCGGGGCGGGGAGGAGGGGAGGAAGCAGGGAGGGGGGCGGTGGGATGTGGTGCTGCGGCGGCCGCCACCGCAGCTGCCGCTGCCTGCTCGCGGCTGGGTGTCCCGGAGGCGTCTGCTGGGAGCCGCGGGAGCAGCTGCGGTGCTCTGCCATATTGTGTCTGGCCCGGCCCGGCCCTACCCTCGCCTCCCTTTTCGCGGCGGCTTGAGCTGATGGTGAGTTCCCGGGGCCGAGCGGCGCGGGCGCGGAGGCAGCGCGTGCGGCCGGCGGCGCAGGGCGTGGGGCGCGGAGGCGGCTGTCCCGTGACGCGCCGGGACATTTTTTTTTTTTTTGTCCCGTGAAGAATTGGCGCCCGGCGCGGGGGTGTTCCCGGCGCGCGGCTCGGGCGGAGCGTGGGTTCCCGGGGGTGTGGAACTGAGGCGATCACGGCACCGTGAGGAGTTAAGAGTTTCTCCCGAGGTAATGACGGTCCGGAGGGGGCGTCGCGCGGCCCAAGCCACAGTGGGCAAGCCCAGAGGACGGCTGGGGTGCGCTCAGCTGAAACCTGCTACCGGGGAGTTGCTCCAAGCACCCGGGGAAGCCGCGCCACGTCGCCGCTCGGGCTCCGATCGGTGCGGGACGCGCGCGGTGTGGAGTCCGCGTCTGGCCCCGGGCGGGATGGCTGGGCCCGGCGGAGGAGTGCCCAGGAGGAGCGGCACGCGACCCGCGTGAACTTCGGGCGCGGGGCCCGGATGTGGGGTGGCCGACCCCGGCCCTGCTCCTTGCCGCCCCTCGGGCTGGCGCCCCCGGGGGTAGCTGGCCGGGTGGGTTGGGACTTGGACTGTTGGAGCGTTGCAATATGGACACTTCCTGTTCGCCATCTCCTCTGGGGCCGAGGCTACTTCTGCCCTTCGGTTCTCGGCCCCGACGGGAGAGGTCCGCGGTGCTCGACGGCCTTGAGCTTGATAGCTGACCGGTCTGCTGCGGCCGGTGGCTTGAAGCCCGGCACCCGGAGGGAGTAGGGGGGGGAGGTAGTCCATGTGCGAGGTGCTCGCTCTTCACTCGAAACTCCGCCCCCGGCTACCCTCATGCATTTAAAAAAAAAAAAAGACTCTTCCACCGCACCTCAGGCAAATTGGGGTGCTTTTTCGTAGGGAAATCGCACTCTTCTTGCACTTCGTTTCTGCTTGAAAACCTTCCTTTTCATGTTATAGGTGGTGCAGGGCGGGGTGGGGGAGTCCTAAGTACAGATAAATGACAAGACTTTTTTTTTCCTACTCGCAGCCACTCCGATGTGAGCGGTTAATTATTTCCAGGTTAGTTGGTGCTCTTTCTCCTGTCTTCTGCTTGTGACAGCCACGTGGCCGGCTGAGTGCAGTGGAGTGCTCTAGCGGCCAGAGGGCTTGAGGCTTCTCCGGTAGCAGGGGCTTTGTAATGGTTTAGTCTTGGGTTCTCCGTTTCAGACTTCCCTTGGTGCGCTCTGATACCAAAGCCAAACCGACCGAGTCTAGGTGTTGCACCTGAATTGTCCAGTGGTTTGACTTGGCGTTTCTGGTAAAGTGTCTATGAGCAGTTCTGCCGTTCTCTGCAGCTTTGATGATTCATAAATTTCAGCAGTGTTAGTTATCATCTCAGTGATAGGAGTAGAATGGCGTCTTTACTTGAATTTCAAAACGAGAGATTCTGGTGAATGTGAAATGATCACATTCTGGTGTTGTTTTGAGTTTATAAAAATTTATTTTCTTTTTAAATAGATTAGCGATGAAAATACCTTTTTAGGGATAAATACCAGTCTGATTTGTATGCAGTCAAATTTGGGATGTTAGTTAATATGAAAAGAATTCATCTTAAGTGGAAAATTACTTTTTAGAATATATAAAGGTGAAAGGAAAAGTAAAGTTATAAAAATAAACTTTTGGAGAGTAAATTTTTAGAATGTCTGTACATTCTTAGGTACCAATACGTCATATTTTGATTGCTTTGACAATTTTTTTGTTTCTGTAACCTGTTTCTATTATACTCAATTTTACTTGGTTGCTGAGCCATAGGAACACCTTAGATTTGTAAAGAATTGTGGAGAGAAATCATTCCAACTCCGTATACTGGAATTTTGATTATTCTGTAATGATTGTGTGGAGTGAAGTTAATGAAGGCATTGAAGAGGTGCTGTAGGGCTTGCTGCTGTAGAGAAGAAAATGGAATTGAAAATGTGTGCTGACCCCTGAGAGCAGTGCTTGTTGAGAAAGCAGAGTCAATGAACAGAAGAGGTAGATATTTCTGTAAAGCCGAAGACCAAAACCGTGTGCTGCAGGTTAGAACTTTAGGTCATTTGTGATGAGATCTAATAGCAAAATGAAAAGTCTTACTCAAACTGGAAGGCCTCCCTCCTCTCTCTCTCTCTCTCTCTCTCTCTCTCTCTCTCTCTCTCTCTGTGTGTGTGTGTGTGTGTGTGTGTTTTGAAAAGCCCCCCCCCCCCGGTGTGGTCCTGACTGATTTTGAAATTGGAGGGACCCTCCTGCCTCAGCATCTTTTGTTGTTTTGAGCCAAGGTCTCAGTATGTAGCTCTGGCTGGCCTGAAACTTGATGTGTAAATCAGGCTGGCCTGCCTCTGCCAGAGATCCACCTGCCTCTGAATCTTGAATGCTGGGATTAATAGTGTACACCACCATGGATGGCCGCATGTGGTTTTGTCCTGATTGTTTGAGACAGGGTGTGTAGATAGGGACAGCTTTAAACACCTGACCTGCCTGCCTGCCTCCCAGGAGCTGATGTTACCGGTGTACATCAACCACACTTGGCTTGTGTGGGTTTTGTTGCTGTGTATTTCAACAATTCAAAAGAATGATTATTTTTAAAATAATATTTTTATTCTTTAAGAATTTCATATGGCGAAACTCCGTAGAACCAATCCCACCTCTATACCCACGCAAATTCATATACTCTTCTTCTTTTTTTTTTTTTTTAATACCCAAGAATGTTTTTGGGGTTTGTTTGGTTTGGTTTTTTTGGGTCAGGGCTTCTCACTGTCTGACTCACAGAGATCCTTCTGCCTCTGCTTCCAGTGTGCTGGAATTAAAGACTTGCATCACCACAACTGCAAGAATGTCAAGAATGTTTTTTTAAATGTCCATTTTGTTACTGTTGCTTTTAGATTGTGTAATTTAATAATTGGGTTTTATGTAAATGCAAAGGTCTTCGAAAAACAGCCTTGAGGGTTCAAGGCTTTACTGATTTAGAAAAGAAAAAGATACCTAGATCTGATCTTTTTCTTGGGTTGTGAGGAAAGTTCACAGCTGAGACAGTCTGGAGCTAACTGTATGAAGGTCGGAGCTGTGAGAGGCCATGGAGGGAGACTAGACAGCTTGGTGGATGGGGAACTGCCTTGCTGCCTCCATAACCCTCCCACAGTTAATGCCACCCAAATGGCCACACCCTCTTATTAAAACTCAGCCGTGAATATGAGTTTTTTCTTAACTTTCACACTTTGGTTCCAGTCCTCTTCCATCTTAATGTTCCACTGTCATGTGGAAACGTAGTTATTTACACCTCAGCGCAGCACTGCAGCTTACTTTATATCTGTGTTGACCATACCTGATTATTGGTTGGAATATACGTGGACATTTGAACTTTAGGCCTGACTAAAATGCGGATTGCTCTGTGAGTCTTGGAATCATAGACTTATAGACCCATCTTTACGTTCAACTGTAATTTCTTTTCCTTCTGTAAGAGCATATAATTCTTTAGGCTATAGCATTCTCTACTGCCTCTTGACTTAAGAAAATAAAAAAATAAATAAATATTGAGTAACCATGTGTCAGCCTATATTATAGGAGGAGTGAATAATATTGAACAAGAGAAATTCCTTCATGTTTTACTATCTTTTAGCTTTTGTCACCCTTATTAGATTATAGGCTTTGACCACTCATTAGAGCCTTATTTTCAATCTATACTCTCTACCTAGTCTGAATAAAGAAAAGTAGGATTTGTGTACGAGGTGTGAAGATAAATAGATCTGTCTTTAAAGGTGAAAGGAACCTCTTCTGAATTTACATATGGTCTTATTTCCTCTAGAAGGAGGGGGGAATGAAGGAGTCCTCTTTTGAGGAAGATTCATTTGACTGCTGCAGTGTGTGCGGTGCTCAGAGGAAATGGGAGGAACTGGAAAGAGCATTACAGAAGGAAAAAGTAACTGCAGTTAAAGAGGATGGTTATTGACAGAAAGCTGAATGTAGGGCAGTGGGAGAGGTCAGGGTGGACCTGACCTGGGTGCGGGCTGAGTCCGGGGCGGCAGCTAGTGGTGTGAATTTTCCTGAGTAGTAGTTGAAGTGTTGAGGACTGAGAGTGCTGCTTGGGAAGCTGGAGTGCCATGGGCTTTGCCTTGGTCACATGGGGTCTGTAATGAACAGTGTCAGTGCCGATGGTTCCACTGCAGCAGATACTGTTACTTCCTTGTCACCAGAGGCCAGAAGAACATTTATCCTCATTTAATTTTTATTTAAACAAACTGTAAGAGTAGTTTTGCATGTACAGGAAAGACGCAAAAACCCAGTTTCTCCAGTTGTCGGCGTCTTTCTTACTCTGGTACAGTGTCACAATTAAGGAAACAGGTTTCCTCTACATTACTATTAAATGCGTCATTCAGAGTTCTCTAATTTTTCTCTAGTGCCCCTTTTTATACCATAACTACAGTTTTTTCAGACTTTGATGACATGACAGCTTTAAGACCTAATCAGAAATTTATAGATGTCCCTCAGTTGAGATTTACCTGATGTCCTTCTCTTGATGAGACCTGGCTTATAGGTTTAGGGAGGAAGGTAAAAGGTGAAGTGTCTTAGAGTGTATTAAGAGTACTGTAGAACAGATAACCTTCATCACTGACTATGATCTATGTTTGTCAGATTTTATTATGTGTGTGTGTGTACACAATCTTATCCACATCTTCATACCATAGCAGATCTACTTTGGAAGCAAAGTGTTAAGTATAGTCCATGCTTACAGGCCTTGACCCAATTTTGATTGATTTTTCGAAAAATGTCCTTCAACCTAGTTTTCTTTTACATTAAAATAAAATTAAACCTGGACCAGTGCTTTTGAGCCTCTACTGAATTTAGGTGGTAGGACTGGGGTTTCAGGCAAGAAAGACGTTGTTTTACCCCAGGAGTATGTCTGATTCAATCATAAAGTAGGATTTACTGTCTTACTCTGTGCTCTTATTTCATTAAGATTTATAAATACAAAGTTACCGAAGCCATAAAAGTCTAAATAAAGATCTTTAAGTGGCTGTTTGTAAGCCACTGTCATACAAGTTTAGTATGTGCACCATAAAAGGAGCTGTCCTTCTGCCGTCAGCACTTTCATTCTTCTAGGTTACATTGAGAAGTTACCAGAATAGTTTTAACTCTTGTCAGCTATCGTTAAAGTTTTGTTCAGGTGTGTGGGTGTGTGTATTTTGAGAAAGCTCTCACTGTGTGATCCTGGCTGGCTTTGAAATTGGAGTGACCCTTTTGCCTCTGCACTTTTGAGACAAGGTCTCGTATGTAGCTGTGGTTGGCCTGGAACTTGCTTTGTAGATCAGGCTGGCCTGCAACTCCTAGAGATCCTATTGTATACTGGGACTCCTGATCCTCCTGCCTCCACGTGCTGCTGAGTGCTGGGATTACAGGTGTATGCTGCCATGCCAGATTAGAGTTTTCAGGTTTTAAAGAAGGTAAGAATTTTCTTGCCTTTTTAAATTTTTTTATTTTGTGTGTGTGTACATGTTCCTGAGGCGGCCAGAAGAGGGTGTCAGATCACCTGGACCTGGAGTTACAAGTAGTGAGCTGCCCAGTGCGGTTGCTGAGAAATGAACCCTCCTCCTCTGCAAGAGTAGCAAACACTTTTAACCACTGAACCATCTCTTCAGCACATCTTGCCTTCCTCATAGTTTGTTCTTGATCCTGTGCATTTGGTTCTTTTGACCCCCAGAAACCTGTTTGGTTTGTTTGAGAAATAATTCTAAGTTGATGTGTGAAAATATGTGTCTGGGAAGACACATCGAGGAAAGAACGGGCACGTGCACAGAGGCCAGTTTGGGGGGATTGGTTTTCATGAGTCAAACTCAAGTCCTCGGGACGTGGCAGGTGCTTATACTTGATGAACCATCTTGCTGGCCCTCTTTTTTCTTAAGATAAGATCTAGTTGTAGATCCAGACTGGTCCCAAATTCACTGCTTAGCCCTGGTCTCTAACTGTTGAGTCTCCTGCTTCAGTTTTCTGAATGTTCGGACCACAGGTATGGAGCCTCATACCCAGCTTTAAAATTCTTCCTAAATTGTATAAATACTCTTTAATTTGTGGATTCACTGCGTAGAATGTAATACTAGGTTTTTGCAGTGATACGGTGCTGGTAATAGAGGTCCTCCCCACACACACCCTGAGATAGGGTTTCTCTGTGTAGCTCCAACTGGCCTGGAACTCATAGAGATCCATCTGCCTCTGTCTCCTAAATAGTGGGATTATAGGTGTATGTTACCATGGGTGGCTAATATATTTTGAACTTTGTATATGACTTTAGAAGTAAGGTACTTAGGAAACTAATAAAAATGTATCATTGTGGTTTATCTAAAAAGAAGGAATGCAAATAAAAGTGGGAAGACATTTCTTTTAAATTAAGATTTTACTGCACTGTGACTTTGTTTCATCCTTAAATGTTCACTTGAATGAATTCCCAACCCCGACCTGTGCACACATAAATCAGCGTGTGGGATCTGGATTTACAGGTGGCTATGAGCCACCTGACATGGGAGCTGAACCCATGTCGCCTGGAAGAGCAGTATGAGCTTTTAACTGCCGAGCCGTCTCTCTCCAATGTAAATGCTCCTTTCTTTTATGCTTACTGAACATTTATTAATAATTATAGCAATAATTTCTACCCCTTATTAGTTGTCTGCTGTGTCTTGGCAGTAGTATTTTGCTGCTAGATACATATATGAGTATATAATCCCCAGCATCAGCTCTGCATAGTTGTATTTTTGTATATATATAAGAAACAAATAATGAGAAATTATGTAAATGTAGTGCTGGGTATTTGCACAGAGATCTATCATAGTAAAAATCCGTATTTTCTTTGTATTACAGTCTGAAGTCCTTTAAGAAAATGGGTTATTTGTCAGAATGAAATGCTTGCATATTGATCTGTTCCAAGCAGGAGCCGTAAGAATGCTTGATAGAGAAGCTGAGAAGCTTTTTTTACACGCCTCAGCTGGCAGGAATACCACTGCTTTCTTGTTCCTGTGAGCCAAATAGTGTTTGCTGCTCCCTGGGACTCGGGAGGTTCAGCTGTCTGTCAGGCCCTGGAGGTGAGTGGTGGCTGGTGGGCTTGCTTGACTCCACATCTCGCTGTTCAGTTACCTAGCATGACATTCTGTTATAATAAGTTTTTTAAATATTTGCTCACTGAATGTTACAGTTTTGCTAGAGCATAAAAATGAATACATTGTATCCTGCCTACACTGATTTTTAGCCTAATGTCTGTCTGCCTTCCCTTCCCAATTCTTTATTTTTTGAGGCAGGGTGCCATGTAGCTCAGGCTGGCCTTGAACCTAACTGCAGGGAAAGGCTGACCTTAAAACTTGTTTTTTCAGTGTACACCTTTAATCCCAGTACTTGGGAGCCAGAGACAGGTGGATCTCTGAGTTTGAGGTCAGCCTGGTCTGCAGAGCTAGTTACCAGGACAGCCAAGACTGTTAACCTGTCTCAAAACAAAAAAATGTACAACACTAACAAAAAACTGTTGTTTTGTCAGGTGTTGGTATTACAGGTATTCATGGTTTTCCCTATAAGTACATGCTAGAATCAATGTAAAGAATTGTATCCAGCCTTTTGCAATAGTGTTGCTTTCAGTGTAATAACTGACTAGAAGTAATTGCCTTTATTTTAGACAAGCAGGCCCCATCCTCCTGTATGTCTTATACAGCAGTCCATCTGTACTCATTTATTGCCTACTTGGCCGTGGGAGTCTCTTCAGTTACCTTCCTAACACTGTTCTTTGTGAAGTGTTTTGAAAGTGGGCTTTGGGTCTTTCAAAGATGAATTCTGCCGGTACTGAGGATGGATTAGAGGAATGTGAGCTGAGCCTGGTCAGAATGCTAGTGCCATAGAGCAGGTGAGCTACCCTTTCTTCTGAGGCTGTAGTGCTTTGCCTTTCTCGGGGCACTAATCAAAATGTTCTGTTCTGGTGATCTCTGTGTCCCTTTAACTAAATTGAAGTACCTTGTTGTGATACTCACTTGATAATACTTGTTGAATTATATTGGCTTTTGAGACTCTCCTGATTATGTCTCAAAAATAAATGTTCTTGGCTGTCTTAATCAAAAAGATATGTTTTACATATCTTAAAAGTTTGCACTTTGATCTACAAATAAAGGTCAGATACTTCTAAAATGTGTTATTTGAGGAGCAACAAGTAGCTACTGTAGACTTAAGTCCATCATACTGCCAAACATGATTAAATATTATGGGACAGTCAGTCTCTTGGTTTGCCTTCTCATTTTATTAAACTATTTTAGAGATTTTTCCAAAAATTGTTATCTGTATTGTAGAGTGAAATGTAGATACAGAAACCTTTTGAAGCAAATATATAACTTAATGAGTTACTGTGAATCCAGCCCCCACATAACCTTCCCAGTAGGGACTTGAATTTGCCAGCAGGAAGCCCCTCAAGACTTTTAATCACAGTGTCCTTACTTTTTCAGGTGGTTGGGGGTAGCTTGCCTAGAGTGCACAAGGAGACCCTAGATCCCATCTCTAGCACACACTGACTTGGGAGTTTTGCTTGAGACAGAATCTGGCTGTTACATAGTCTCGAGTTAGACTTGGACTCCTCCTGCTTTGGCCTCCCTAGTTGCTGGGATTACATGTCTGTCTTTAAAAGAAAAAAAAAATGGTTTGTGTTTATCTATGCAATATATATTCCTAGCTAGCACTTAACCCTGTCTTCTAAGAGTCCCCTTCCTCATTTCCCACCCCCATCTTCTTCATTAACTCTTTCATCTTATGTGTCTCCTAAGGTTGCATGTAACATATTCATTTCTTTTCTTGTAATTTCTTAACATGAGCTTTCATTTTTGGATTTTTTCTCCTCTTCCCTTTTATTTAGTATTCTTGAACTCTTGTCCCTTCATTTTTAAGCTCCTTCATTTCTACTTTTGCTATTTTTCTTTTGTAGCTTGTATTTTTTTTTTAATTCTTAAACTTGTTTTGAAATCTTTGGTTTATGAGTATTGCCTGAAAAAGCCAGAAGAGGGCATTGGATCCCCTGGGAATAGAGTTGCAGATAGTTGTGAACCACTTGTGGGTACTGGAACTTGAACCCTGTCTTCTGCAAGAGCAGCTCTTGCTCATAAACACTGAGCCCCCTCTCCAGGCCTTTGTGTTTTGAGGCAGGGTTTCACTCTGCCCTCCTTGGCTCAGAATTTGAGCCGACCTTCTACCTGCCTTCCTAGTGCTGGACTTAAAGGAGGTGCTGTAGCAAGCAAGCCAGCTTTCTGAGTATTTTATTTTCAAATATGCTTTATTATCTAAAAGGTTGTAATTTTACTTGTTTCCAATTATAACTTTATTTAGGGTTATATAAGTATTTTAGCCATATGAACTTTCTCTAAATTTCAAGGAGGTGACTCTGGTAGGTTGGACTTCATGAAGTTTTTCCTGTTGTATTTGTTTATCTATCACTAAAGTTTATGTGGATAGGCTTCTAAAAGTTTCCAAGCACTCTACAAAATTTATTTGGAGGCAGGGTCTCACTGCCCTGGCTGCCCTGAAACTCCCTCCCTATGTAGACAGGCTGGACTCAGATTCACAGAGATTTGCCTGCCTCTGCCTCCCATGTGCTGGAAATCCAGCCTTCTCCCTCTCTCCTTTTTTAAAAATACAGTGTCAATTTTCTTGCCTCAGGCTTAGTGCTGATATTGCAGGTGTGCCACCATGTGTAGCTTATTCCTGTCATTACTCTCTGGACTGTTTCTTTGCTTGACCCTCTTCTCTCAAGTTTTATTTCCATTCCATACTATATACTAAGTGTGGGCTCTGTCCTGGAAGAGAGCGTCAAGGCTCCATTTTAAGAGTTTAGACAGGCTACAGCAGCCGTGGGCATGTGTCACTTGACCTCTTCTTATTGGAGCCTGCTTAGCACTGACAAATTGTTCCCCTGGGGCTTCCCAGGGAATGCCTATTGGTTGGTGTGTTTCTGTTTGCAGCTCCACCAGTCACTGGGTTGTTTCTCTTGCCCTCTCTTATTTAGACACATTTAAATAAAGGCTATGGCCATTCTCTCAAGTCCTTTGTTTTTTGGGTTTTGTTGTATTCGGTGAGTTAATGAGTTTGGGTATCTGCGGTCTAGTTGCTTGTTTAGGCGGTGGTGCTTGGGTTGAAACTAGGGCCTTGCATATGGTGGGTAAACATTCTAATCCGGAGCCACACTCCTGGCCTTAGCTGCTGCCTTTGTGTGGTGATTGTGAAGAATCAGAAATTGACTGCACTAGAGCTGCTGCCCTGTGTAATCCTCTCTAGCATTATTTTAACTTGAAATGAGCACACCTTTTTGTCTTAAAGCCTAGTGACTCCTTTTTCCCTAAAATCAGTACCATTTAATCTTTTTACAGTAATTTATATATCAAAAATCTCCACATTATTTTTTTTCTGTTTCTTCCTTAATTAAGATAGCATTTGAGAATCTTAATTCTCAAATAAAGGTTCTTTGGAGAGGTGACCCTAGGATTAGTTCTTGTTTCAAATATTTTCTTGACTTCCCTAGTTGTTTGTTTTTGGTTAGTTGTTTGTTTATTGTTGTTTGCTTGCTTGCTTGCTTGCTTTTTTTTCCCCCTCAAAACCAGGTTTCTCTATGTAGTCCTAACTGCCCTGTAGATCATGCTGGCTTCAAACTCAAAGAGATCCAACTACCTCTGCCTCTCGAGTCCTGGATCAAAGCCACCACTGCCTGCCTGCCCTAGGTTTTAACACTATTTAGTAGCTAACCCTCATGGAATAGAGCTAGACACATTCTAAAGGTATAGAGATAATTGGATATAAATAGCTCAATATTGATGGGTTAGTATTTGGGGAAACTTGTTGGATTTTATGTATTCAGAGATTATTTGACTAAGACGTTCTTGCACATAGTCCTAGATATTTGAAATGCTGAAGCAGGAAGATCATCTAAGTCCAGCAGTTGAAGGCTAGCTAGAGCAGCCTATTGAGACCCTATCTTAAAATAGCTAGGGGGCTGAGAGATGACTCAGTGATTAATAAATAGCACCTACTGCTCTTGCAAAGGACCAATGTTTGATTCCCAACACCCACCTCAGGTGGCCCACAACTCCCTGTAATTCTAGTATCCAGGGATCTGATGCTTCTGGCCTCCATGGATACCAGCACCTTTTTTTTTTTTTTGGTTTTTTTTTTTTTTTGGTTTTTTGAGACAGGGTTTCTCTGTTGTGTTGCTTTGGAGCCTGTCCTGAAACTAGCTCTTGTAGACCAGGCTGGTCTCGAACTCACAGAGATCCGCCTGCCTCTGCCTCCCAAGTGCTGGGATTAAAGGTGTGCGCCACCACCACTCGGTCACAGACACATAATTTAAAATGAGATAAATCTTTAAGAATGGATAAGAGATAGTTTGAAAATATGAATTGAGTGATCAGAAAGCTAATGGAGACTCTTTTGTTCATTTATTTCAAGACAGGGTTTCCCTGTGTAGCCCAGGCTGTCCTGGAACTTGCTTTGTAGACCAGGCTGGCTTTGAACTTAGAGACTCATCTGCCTCTGCCTCCCTCATGTTGGGATTAAAGGTTATGAATTGCCACTGCCTGACATGAGAATTCTAATTTTTTTTAAAAAAATCAATTTGGCAGGCAGTGGTGGCCCACATCTTTAATCCCAGAATTCAGAACTCAGGCAGAAGCAGGTGGTGAGGGTTTGAGAACAACCTGATATACAAAAAGAGTTCCAGGACAGCCAGGGCTGTTATACAGAGAAAACTTGTCTTGAAAAACCAACAACAGCAAAAATTCCTTTTATTTGTATGTTTGTGAGTGTGTACATGTTTGTCCCTGCAGAGGCCAGAAGGGGGGCAGATCTCCTGGGGCTGGAGTCATAGGTATTTGTGAGCTACTTGACATAAGTGCTAGGAACCACTCCTAAAAGCAACTTGTACTCTTAACCTTTGAGTTGTCTTTCTAGCCCAATGGAGAGTTCTTTTTAAGTTCAGAAGAACAAAGAGGCTAAATTGTATAAAGATTGGCTGGCATGCCCGATACTTGCTGTCTTTTAGGAATCAGCTGTATCTCAACAGCTGTAGCACAAAGCATCCCCAGTGCCACAGTTGAAAAGAAGAGCGTAGATTCTTTTAGACATAGGTTCTACTTAGATTCATGGTTGCAGAGGGAATGTGGGGAGTAGGAATTGACTTTTCTTGAGAGGTAAAGGGTAGCTCAAGTGATCTGGCTTGTGGGGAAAGTGCCTTTACCCCCTGAGCCATCTTGGGAGAGTCCAGTTCTATTTAAAAATTACATTCCGGTGTTCTGCCTGTCTCTCTCCCGCCCGTCCTCCTTCCCTCCCTTTAGATAGCGTTTTCCAAGTGTTGCTTAGTGCTGCAGTACAGTTTTGTGGTAGAGCTCTTGCCTCCACAAGAAAGCTTGACCAGAATACCTCTTAAAGGAGAAGAGAAATTTGGCAAGTGCCATGACAAAGCAGAATGGGAGACAGTGCCAAGCAGACTGTTCTGTACTTGGACGGCAAATTGCTCAGCCTTGACTGTTTCACAGTTTGATGGATATATCTCCTTTGTTTAGCTGAAATAAAACACACGGTGACAGTTTGGGTGTGCTTTTCCCTTTGTGCTTCTCATCTAGTTTGACAGCAGGTTATACCTGAGGACTTCTGTTTAGTGATGTCGAGTCTGTTGTCTTCAGTTTCCTTTCTCTGGTTAGCAATTTGTCCGACTTTATCTGAATTAAGTAACTTAAAGGGTATAGAACTTCACTGTTTATAAAACAATCCAGTGTCTGTTGTTTCTTTTGCATTACTTACACTAATAACCAGTAGAGGAATAGAGTAAGAGATATCAAGAGTCTCTAATAGAGGTTTAGGTAGGAATTATAGGAGGAGTTGCCATTGTTAGGCTTTTCTATGCTGTATATGCACATGTGTGTGCTGGTCTCTACATCCAGAGGCCAAAAATGGGTGTTGGATATCTCATTCTTTCATTTTCTGCTTTATTATTTTAAATTGTCTTGGGACTAGGCTGGTAGTGAGAGAATCCTACTGATTCTCCTGCCCCACACAGTTCTAAGATCTTACAGGCATGCATGACCATACCTGTCTTTTTACATGAAAGCTAGGGATTTGAATTCAGGTCATCATGCTTGCACAGTAATTACTCTGACCCATTGAGCCATCTCCCCAGCACTACTCTCATGTTGCTCGAACTGGCCTTGAAGCACTAATCCTCTTGCCTCTTCTTCTTAAGGGCTGGATTACAGGTGTCTTTGAAAGATGATAGTTAAGTAGACTGTAACATGAGGGGCTCGCTTGTTGGGGTATCTGTCCCGCCCGGTACCCCACAGCCGGCATGCCTCAAAGAGAAAATCACACACAAGACTCCATAAGATTATAAACTGATTGGCCCATTAGGTCAGGCTACTTATTAGTTCTTATAACTTATATTAATCCATTATCTATGTTAGCACATGACTCAGTACCTTTTCCAGCAGAGCAGCTTACATCTTTCCTCTCCCATGGTCTGGGCAGAACTGGAAGCTTCCTGTTTTCCCAGAATACTCCCAGTCTCTTTGCTCCACCTCTACTTCCTGTCTGGCTTTCCCGCCTATACTGCCTCCCTGGCCAATCAGCGTTTTATTAAAATATGATTGACAGAATACAGACAATTCTCCCACACCAGTGGACAATCCAGGAGTCAAAAGTTGTAGTAGCAAGCTTACAGAGAAGTGACCAGTAAGCACTTGATCAGGATTAATATAGTTTGGATTTACTTCAGGAACGTTATTCAGCCTAAGGATGTAGATACTGAGTTGCTATATTGATGACAGCATGTACTTTCCCCTGCCTTTTGAAGGCAGGGTGGCACCTAGGGCAGAAGCAAGCATGGGCTCCAGCGTCACTTCCACTGAACTACATACCACTTAGTCACCCTGTATCTGTTTCCACATATAAAATAGAACCCAATAATAGTCACCATCTGGTAGGGATGTTGCAAAGCTCGTGAGTTTTAGTGAAGATTTTGAAATGATACCTACTAATGAGCATCAACAAGTGTTCTTTTATTCTTGTAATACATACACACATGTACATTTATCTACAGGAAAGTCAGTTAATATTTGAATTTGAATGTGTGTGTTTAAAGACAATGTCTTGGTTTGTTGTATAGGCCTATCCTAAACTCTTCTGCTTTGGTCCTAAGTGCTGTGTGTTCAAACGTAGCACACATTACCTGAATTTCAGTTTCAATTATTACTTAGAATATTCTAGAAAAATCGGATCATACCATTTCTCAGATACCAAAGTAACATAATAGCAGAACTGTTGGAAAGATATATATTAAACCATTTTGGGTATGGTGGTTTGTTTGATTGTGGGAGAGAAGAAGGGTCTCTCCCAGGTCTGGGTGTGAGACTGCTCTTAAGGTTTCAGGCTGAAATGCGGAGGATACGCAGTGGATGCTGTAGTTAGGTGTGCTGCTATGTAAAACACAGACATGCAAGGCAGCTTACTCTAGGGCCATAGTATCACAGTTCCTGTATGTGGGATTTCCGTTGAAATATACTACATTTTTAGTGGCCTAGGTAATAAAGCATGTAGAGTAGATTAGTTCCATGATTTAGATAACAGTAAACATTTTCAAATTGTTTTGTTTTTAATTAAAAAAAATAGAAGCATCCACTTTCCTTGTTGGTCTGGGGACACTTTTCATTCAATTGAGGTTTTTTATGGTATATATTCTAAATTTTTATTTTGTTCATTTTGAAGTATGGGGGGGAAGGGAGTTTGCACAAACCAGGAAAGGATATAGAAGCTCCCTGAAGCTGCAATTAAGGCAGTTCTAAGCTGCTCAGTATGGGCGCTTGGAATCAAACTCAGTCATCTGGAGGAGCAGTGTAACTGCTGAGCATTCTTTCTGGCCCTGTGATACTGACATTTTTAATTAAAATTTTTGCTTTATGTGTATTTTGCCTACATGTATATCTGTGTACCACATGTATACCTGGTACCTACTGGAGTCAGAAGAGGGCATCTGATGCCTGTAACTGAAGTTAAGATGGTTGAGCTGCAGTCATGTGGGTCCTCTTAAGGGCAGAGCCATCTCTCTAGCCCCTTTACCATGCTGATTCACTGATAGAATTTGCCCTTGACTTTAAAGAGGGAGTCAGCCCATAGACAAATAAATGTGTGGTTTGTTTAGAAGTCTAGAATTTGAAGCTAGGAGCTGTAGTGTGAAAAGCTGAATTCTTCTACAGAACTTACTCTACAGAATATCAAATAATGCATCTTTTTACCTTCCTCAAGAAATTCATGGCTTTGGAGATACCCTGAAACAATGTATAGGAATACCATACTGTGTGCAAATTATTTACATAGATGTGGAATATAAACTCAAGGTGGCAAAATGTACCTGATGGAATTAGAAAGAGGAAAAAAGTAGATTTAGAGAGAAGCTGCCAAACAGCTTTTTTCTTTTTCTGTTTTTAACATTGTTGAAAGGTGTGTTGTTGTTGTTGTTTTCCACTCAGTTTTATTTCTTTTTTTTTTTTAAAGAGCCAAGCAGTTATTATGGTGCACGGCTTTATTTTTTTTCTTTTTTTTTAATATTTATTTATTTATTATGTATACAATATTCTGTCTGTGTGTATGCCTGGTGGCCAGAAGAGGGCACCAGACTCCATTACAGATGGTTGTGAGCCACCATGTGGTTGCCGGGAATTGAACTCAGGACCTTTGGAAGAGCAGACAATGCTCTTAACCTCTGAGCCATCTCTCCAGCCCTCAGTTTTATTTCTTTTACCCTCATTTCAGAAGCAGTTTCTCCTTGAGATCTCTGTCCCCTTCTTTAACTTGAAAATGCAGCGGCACACATTACTTTTGCTGTTCAGAAACAATGGATCACATGCTGTATCACTAAATCTGACCTGGAGGCAGTTTTATCCCTCAGTTGTCCTGGATACACGACATTATGTAGCATTATGATCAAATATACATCTTTGTGCTGTACGTTTGGGATTTTAAAATCTATTTTATCTATTCTATGTGTGTATGTGTATACCTGAGTGTATCTGTTATGCCACATGCATTCAGGAACCTGAGAGATCTAAGAGCACATTGGATCCCCTGAGCTGGAGTTACAGGTACTTGTAGGTGTAGTGATTCAAACCTGGGCTTCTACACTGTACATTCTAACAACTGAGCTGTCTCTCTAGGACTACATTTAGGATTTTAAATCTGTCTTCTAATCTCAGAATTAGGTGTTTTGGAATGGTCACGATTTGTAGTGGAGAACCTTAAAGAATGTAATGTAAATCTGTAGGAAAAATTGGGACATCTTGTGATTCCTGTTGTAGTCGCTGTTCTGTTGCTGTGAAGAGACACCTTGACCAAGGCAGGGCTGATAAGAGAGATCATTTAATTGGGGGCTTGCTTACAGTTTCAGAGGATCTTTGTAACCGTGGTGGGAGCATGGCTGCATGCATGCAGGTGCTGGAGAAGTAGTTGAGAGCTGCGTCATGATCGCAGGGAGGGAGCAGGAGAGCAAGCTACTGGGAACTCCTAGAGGTCCTGCCTGTCTCCCAAGTGCTGGGATTAAAAGTGCGTGTCACCATACCAACCATAAGCGTCTTGATAATAGATGGATTTTTTTCACTTGATACAAATTGTGAAAGAGGACAGAAGATTCTGAGTTGAATATGAATGAAGATTACTCTGTACATTTTTATATAGCTGTTTTTATTATACCATATATTGTATTAGTTTCTATCTTCTTTTGTTTCTGAGAATGTTGTTAGTAGGTAAAAACTTAAATTTGTTTCTAAATTTCTTAAAGTTGTCGTTTTTTAAAGACTTAATTTTATATGTATAAATATAAATTTATATTTTTTTTTCGTTTGCCTTCGTAGTGTGTGTGTGTGGGTGTGTGTGGGTGTGTGTGGGTGTGTGTGGGTGTGTGTGGGTGTGTGCCATGTGTACCTGCAACTGGAGCTACAGGTGGCTGTGAACTTCCATGTGGGTTCTAGGAACTGAACCTGACCTTAGGCAAAAGCAGCAAGTGCTCTTAACTACTGAACTGTCTCTCCAATCTCTTTTAAAAAATTCCTTTATGTCTAAGAATGTTGGCATCGGGTAGAACTGTTGAGATATTAACAATATACTGAAACTTCTGAGGTTTAAATTATTTTACCACTTAAATCCCAGAGGTCAGAATAAGGGTTCTGTTAAAGTGATGGGGTTGTCAGAGTTCAGTCATAAGTGCAGTGAGTGAGACAAACAGAATCCGGAAGTTAATGTTGCATTATGAGGAAGTCTGGAAACAATGATTGCGGCACCTTCTGAGAAGTCCTGTGGTCAACTGCTGTGCCTGGTGGGTCTCATTGGTATGAAGGAGAGACATAATGTAGTGAATCTTTTTCAAAGTTTCAAAATTAAAAAAGTCACTCATTTATTGATAAATTAATCTGTGTTGTAGAAAGCTTTGTGATAGAATGGGCTAGTAAGAGGTGGCTTTTGATTTGGCCTTGAGTTTTCTAAATTGACTGTGCGTGTGTGTGTGTGTGTGTGTGTGTGTGTGTGTGTGTGTGTGTGAGAGAGAGAGAGAGAGAGAGAGAGAGAAGGAAAGAGAGAGATGTAACTACTAAAAATAATCTAGCATAACATTTTCCTCAAGAACTTTGAGCTTAAGTTTAAACTATAAAAATAAATATATTTTAAAAAATTGGAAGGACTAGCAAAGTCCTTTACCAAATTTGTAATATAAACAGCTTTTGAAATAAGCTCCCCTTCAGTTTTTCAGGTCCTTTGGTTTCGGTTACTGTTTCAGTTAGTGGACTCCGGTGACAACGGAGTAGTAGACTGAAGAGGTAACTGCAGTGTCTCTATTGCAGGACATGCAAGTGAGCTCTAATCTTTAATGATGCTTCAGATATTTGTGGGGGAGGTTGAGGAAGAGGGACGGTTGGGGCTTAGTTGTACATGATACAATTTTATATATTTTTAGACAGAAATAAATGGGGTTTTTTTGTTGTTGTTGATGGAGAGAGGGTCCCTTTGTTTGTCCCAAATAATCACACAGAAACTGTATTAATTAAAACACTGCTTGCCGGGGCTGGAGAGATGGCTCAGAGGTTAAGAGCATTGTCTGCTCTTCCAAAGGTCCTGAGTTCAATTCCCAGCAACCACATGGTGGCTCACAACCATCTGTAATGGGGTCTGGTGTCCTCTTCTGGCCTGCAGGCATACACACAGACAGAATATTGTATACATAATAAATAAATAAATATTAAAAAATAAAATAAAATAAAACACTGCTTGCCCATTAGCTCTAGCCTCCTATTGGGTAACTCTCACATCTTGATTTAACCCATTTTTATTAATTTGTGTTCACCATGAGGTTGTGAATTACCGGGAAAGATTTAGCATGTCTGACCTGGCATCTCCATGGCGGCTCTCTGTCTCTGTTTTCTTCCTCCCAGAATTCAGTTCCTCCGCCTACCTAGGTTCTGCCCTATCAGGTCAAGCAGTTTCTTTATTGATTAACCAATGAAAGCAATACATAAACAGAAGGACCTCCTACACCATTTTTTAAATTACTAATATCTATGTTTCTACATACCATAGACTGTGCCACATAATATTTAACATTAGATTTACTGGATTGCTCATGAAGTTGGATATTTTCTCATATTTTTGCTGTTGACACTTGCATCTGCTGTAGCAGACTTAGTCTTAGGTAGAGTGGTTGTGAGTACTCTAAAATGATATTTAAAACAGTTCTTTTTCTCCTTGAAACATGAGGGCTGCGGGTCTTGCTAGGAAGATGCCCGTCTACACCGTCGTCCCTGCAGTTTCAGCTTTGCTTGCTATGTATTTCCTGTAATGCTGAGGCATATTTGCTGCCATTTGTATTCCATTCCAAGATAATGACTGTTACACTTCATATCAGCTTGGTAATGTGCCTTTCATTGTAGCAAGTTTGGAGGACACACGTCACAATATAGTGCAAACACCAGACGTCGCAAAAATTTATGAACCAAAGGATTATAGACCTAATAAAGGAATTTTTATAAAAACCATATTTGCCCCCATCTAAATTAGTTTCTGAGAGATTTGCTTTCTGAGTGCCTGTTAATGCGCTTGTGTTACCTGTAGCAGAGAGGCACAGCGCAGCACTGCTAGCAGCAGCCCGGGGAGTTCTTTCCTGCTTGATGGCCTCTACTCAGGTGAAGACTGACTGGTTGCACTGTGGGAAGGGTTTTCAGGAAAGTTTATTATCAGACACGGGGAGTCACAGCTTGTACCCCTGAGTTTGATAACAAGTTCATTAAATATTAAGACAGGGAGATGTGGGATGAGGAGGAGGCAGTAAACAATCCCAAAACAGGCTTCTCAAGATAGTCACTCTTAGCTGTCTTACAATGCCTGTTCGTGTGGTCTGGTGACTTAAATGATGTAATTTGCAAGGCTTAAACATTAATCAAAGCTTAGACTGGAAGTTTAAATATTAAGTAGAGCTGTATAAGCTGGTTTACTATTTTTCTTTCAGAATTTTATTTTATTTTATTGATATTTATTGAGCTCTGCTCTCCTCCCTGCTCTCCCCTCTCCCCTTCAACCCTCCCCCAAGGTCCCCATGCTCCCAATTTACTCGGAGATCTTGTCTTTTTATACATTCTACTTCCCATAAATATTAGATTTATGTAAGTCTCTCTTAGTGTCCGCATTGCTGTCTAAGTTCTCTGGGATTGTGGTTTGTAGGCTGGCTTTCTTTGCTTTATGTTTAAAAACCACCTATGAGTGAGTACATGTGATAATTGTCTTTCTGGGTCTGGGTTACCTCACTCAAAATAATGTTTTCTAGTTCCATCCATTTTCCTGCAAAATTTAAGCTGTCGTTATTTTTTTCTGCTGTGTAGTACTCCATTGTGTAATCCTCATTTTTCTTATCCTCATCCAAAAAACGGTTCTCAGTTTTCTCCACTTTAATTGACATATAGCATGCAAAGTGTTTAGTATACTATCTGGCCCTGAAAATATTGGCTGGTGTTATCACTAATTGAGGAATTTAGTTGTGGCTTCCAGGATCCAAACAGACAAGCCCCGTAGTTCTTGAAATAGCCTGCTGACTGTTCTCTAAGCAGTATGGAGCTTTGCAGGTTCTTCTCCCCATGTCAGCTAACTAAGCATGAGCAACTTGAATAGATAGTAAGCTTTTCAGCTTTAGAATGAGACATCTTTCTGTACATTGAACATGAATTAAGAACACATTAGTTCTTTTACTTCCCTCATACATATAAAAAATACATAAAAAGCAAAATGGACTGGAGAAATGCCTCAGCGGTTAAGAGCACTGACTACTCTTCCAAAGGACCCAGGTTCAATTCCCAACACCCACATGGCAGCTTACAACTGTCTAACTCCAGTTCCAGGGGACCTGACACCATCACACAAGCATACATGCAGGCAAAACACTAATGCTCGTAAAATAAAAATAAATAACATTTTTAAAAGAGAGGGGAAGGAGGGAGAGAGAAAGAAAAACACCACTGGGTGGTGTTGGCGGTGCTTGGGAGGCAGAGGAAGGCGGATCTCTGTGAGTTCGAGTCCAGCCTGGTCTGTAGAGCGAGTTCCAGGATAGCCAGAGATACACAGAGAAATTCTATGTCAAAAAAAGAAAATAAAAAAAGAAAAATATCACTTGAGAAACTAGAAATGCAAGAGCAACTTCATGATCAATACCGTGCAGTTCAAACTTCCTGTGAGAATGTCCGAGATGAGACATGCTAAGGGTGTGGTGATTGGGGGTGCCGAGTTCAAATACTGGATTTTTTTTTTAAAGAAACAGCAAATGTTTACCAAATTTAACTTAGCTGATAGTGAATTTAGGGAATACAAAATGTTATTTTGTTGAAGTTGTAGAAGAAGAAAGTGGTGGTTAGCAGACGCTGTAGCAGGGAAGCACGGGAATGTTAGAGGGTGCAGAGCTGCAGTTGCGCAGGAGTATATTCTGGTTCCCTGTCCTACAGCACTGTAACTCGTCAGTGAGAACATGTCATGTTAAATATGTGCTTACCACGGAGGTGCTGTATGTTATTTATGTTGGGGTGTGTGTGTGCATGTCTGTTCTGCAGCACAGTTCCATTACACTGGCCTGGCTGTCTTAGTTAGGGTTTCTATTGCTGTGAAGAGACACAGTGACCACAGCAACTCTTCTAAAGGAGAACATTTCATTGTGGTGACTCGCTTACAGTTCTGAGGTTTAGTCCATTATTGTCATGGTGGGACATGGCGGCGTGCAGGCAGACAGGGTGCTGGAGAGGGAATTGAGAGTTCCACATCTTGTTCAGGCTGCAGGAAATGGTCTGAGATACTGGGTGTGACTTAAGCATATATGAGACCTCCAAGCCTGACTCCACAGTGACCCACCTACTCCAACAGGACCATACCTACTCCAAGAAAGTCACACCTCCTAATAGTGCCTTTCCCTAAGACGTTATGGGAGCCAATTCAAGCTACCACACTAACTGACCTAGAATTTGTGATGTAGACCAAGCTGTCATTGAACCTGGAGTCTCTGTCCTGCCCCTGCCTCCCAAATGGTGAGATTTTAGGAATGCCCCATCTTGTCAGCTAATTAGCCTGTTTTAATCATTCCACAATATATACATGTGTAGGTTTACATAATTAATCTGTGTCAATTAAAAATAATTTGAAAAAATTTTTCATTTAGTTGGATATATGAAAACAAAACTGGGTTACTTTTTTAAATTTTATTTTGTGTCGAATGTTTTGTTTGCATGTATGTGTGTGTACCATGTACCTAGTACTCTTGGAAGTTAGAAGAAGGCAGTGAATCCTCTAACTGGAATTATGGATGATTTTGAACTACCATGTGAGTGCTGGGAATTTAACCCAAGTCCTGTAAGATCTTACACTGGACCATCTCTCTAGTCCTAGAAATGATTTTTTTATGGTAAATTTTTTAAAATTTGGAGATTTACTTGAAATTATTGTTTGAACATTGTTTCAAATTTGAGTATTTTAAAGATTGAGCAATATGTATGACTATTACAGTAAAATAATATAGATCCTTAGGATAAATTAGAAGTCATGATATAGTCTGTTCATTAAGTTTATTTATGTATGGGAACAGCTACAGCTACATAATACTTGCCACTGCATGCCTGTGGAGGTTCAGAGACAGCTTCCAGGCATTGACTCTCAGAGTTGAACTCGGGTTGTCGCACTTGGAGTAAGCACTCCTTATCCACCATAGCATCTCACCAGCCCCGTTTGTTAATAGTAACTACAACTAGCTATTGTGGACTGGAAACTACTGTTTATGCTATATTGCTTAATTTGTCTTATAGCTCATACATGTGATGCTGTCAAGTTATATTTTATTTACTGTTTATTATTCATTGTTTCAAATAATATAAAGCAACTACTTCTTTGTATGCATTATAACTGTCAAAACTACGTTGCATTTAAATATTATATGGGAAGCTGGGTGTGGTGGTGCACACCTTTATTATTCCCAGTACAGAGGAGGCAAAGGCATGAGGATCTTGGAGAGCCTCGTCTACATAGTGAGTTCCAGGACAGCCAGAACTACAAATAGAGACCCTTTCTGAAAAATAATATTTATTGTTTGTGTGGCATAGTCAGCTGCAAATTTTTCTTGATTTGGATGTGTATATACAAATGTTTATTTGCTTTTCCCAGAGTTTAAGATTTATATTAATTTATAACTTTTTTTATTGCAGAATTGTACGAGTAAATGGGTCCAGTAATTGGAATGACTCCAGATAAGAGAGCTGAGACACCAGGAGCCGAGAAGTTTGCAGGACTAAGTCAGATTTATAAAATGGGAAGCTTGCCTGAAGTTGGGGATGCTGCAAGGCCAAAGGCCACTCTAGTGGGCACTGACTCAGCAGATGATGAACTAACAAACTTGAACTGGCTTCATGAAAATAGTAATCTTCTAACAAACTTCAGGCTTGGAAGTGAAGGTTTTCCAATGGTTAGTCCGTTGTATGACATAGAGGGAGATGATGTGCCAGCCTTTGCACCATCCTGCTACCAGAACCCAGAGAAAAAGTCAGCAACTTCAAAGCCCCCATACTCCTTTAGTCTTCTCATTTATATGGCTATTGAACACTCTCCAAATAAGTGTTTGCCTGTCAAAGAAATTTATAGCTGGATTCTGGACCGTTTCCCATACTTTGCCACCGCACCCACAGGCTGGAAGAATTCTGTTCGGCATAATCTATCCCTGAATAAATGTTTTCAGAAAGTGGAAAGGAGCCATGGCAAGGTCAGTAATGATAAACATCACTCTGTGCAATGGGGGAATTGATACAGGTCCATGAGATGTGGGGAAACCAAGGGACGCAAAGCCCAGTTAGGTTAGTTTGAGATTAATTATCTTCATCATTTGCTTTAATTTATGATGCTTTAAAATGTCATAGTGTTGAGAGAAACTTATTTTTCCAAATGAGCCTTCCTCATCCTGTTATCTACCCTCCCACCCCACCAGGAGTTGAAATTATGCTATGTTTGCTGTGTGAGTACCTTCTGCTGCTTCAGCCAATAGTCGCTGAAGCATGAGCCCCCAGAGCCAATAGTCGCTGAAATACCAGCCCACTGGGGTGTGGTATATTTCTCTTTTAAAAAGAGCCACAAGTCTCGGCTCGGGCCTCTTGGTTCCAGCACTTGGTTCCGGCTCCTGCTTCTGGCTCCGACTTCAGCAACTAGGCTCCCTTCCTGACGGTTTATGGTGTATGTAAGTTTTACCCCCAAAATAAATAACCCCTTAAAGCATAACTGGTGTGGGATTGATTCGCCATTATTTGGCGCCCAATGTGGGGCCCTTTTCCCACCTCGTGGCACGGGCCTAGCAGCCTGAGCGCACACAGCACCTTGGCGGCCCTGCAGCCTTTACAGTATATGTTAGGTAAGCGTTCCACTGCACGGTATCCCCAGACCACCCGAGTTGTTTGTTCCTTTCTTTTTTGAGAGTGTATATGTCTCATTTTAAAAAGATTTTATTTTGGGGGGCTGGAGAGATGGCTCAGTGGTTAAGAGCATTGCCTGCTCTTCCAAAGGTCCTGGGTTCAATTCCCAGCAACCATATGGTGGCTCACAACCATCTGTAATGTGATCTGGTGCCCTCTCTGGCCTGCAGGCACACATGTAGGCAGATATTGTATGCATAATAAATGAATAAATATTTTTTAAAAAGATTTTATTTTTAATTGTGCGTGTTTCTGGGTTTGTGCATGAGTATAATATCTTCAGAAGTCACAACAGGATATTGAATTCCCTAGAGCTAGAGTTACAGACATTTGCAAAATGTTTAATGTGGGTGCTAGGAACTTTGGAAGGGGCAACGTATGCTTTTAACCACTGATTCATCTCTTGAGTTCCATGGAGTAGATCCCCCTTAATTTCTACAACTATATTAGTATATATGTTCTTTTTATTCCGTTTAACAATCTATCTCATAAAGTATAGCTCATTCATATTAAAGAATATGACAGGTATTATTTTTAATTTGCTTTATTCTCTGTTGTATTTTTTAAAATTTACTTTTTAAATGTGCTTTTAAAAATATGTTTTCTGTAGATATAGAAGGTATATAAAAGCACTGGTATATTCTGTATGAGTGAGAAAGGGAGACAGGCAGAGTGGAAAGAAACACTGAACATGAAGGTTAGTGAATGTCATAGTAGGCTACTTGCCCTTCATTCAGTTCTGAGGTCAGAACAAGGCTTTGATAAGGTTTTCCTTTATTTCATTTGTGATATGTACGTTGTTGTCCTGAACATGTCTCTATTTCCTATCAAAGGAGGGCCACACTTAGTACTACCTTTGGATATAGTTTCTTTCTTTTTTTTGGGGGGGGGGTATTTATCATGTATGTATACAGTGCTCTGTCTGCTTATGTGTATGCAGGCCAGAAGAGGGCTCCAGGTCTTGTTACTGATGGTTGCAAGCTGCCATGTGCTTGCTGGGAATTGAACTCAGAACCTCTGGAAGAGCAGCCAGTGCTCTTAGCCTCTGAGCCATCTCTCCAGCCATAAAATTTCAATAAAGATGCAGTTTTGAACAGTCTTAACACTTGCCTCAACACTTATCTGAGTCTGCTGATTTGGTTTGACATTGTGTTGTAGGGTAAAACTAGCTTTAGGAATTAATTTTTCTTGATTTATAGAATTCATACTTGCCTGGATTGGTTTGCTTTACCCTTAACTTTTTAAACATTTTTAAAAATTCTTTTCACTGTCTTTTCAGTTTAGTGGTTTTGGGGTAAGTTCATCATTCCCAGGGTTTCACTTAGCATCTGGATGCTAATGACTCTTCAGTTTGTCTCCTAAAGGCCAGACCTAATTTGCAACTAATTGTTTAATTTAGAGTTATGTCTGATGGAATTTATATAAGTTGGACTCTATGTCTTCCTTCTCTAGGATTCAAGATTCTAAACTTGATGTTTGTTCTTTATGGTGCTTAGTTACTTGATTATAAAACTTGAAAGGAGTTTATATATTATCCTGAGGAATTCTCTTGTTTCATAACCAGTACATTGAGACCAGCTAGGTGTTCATGATCTGCAAAAACCAAGGTTAGAATATAGGAAATAAAATACCTATAAATTCTCAAGGGTCCTAGTTTATTTCTCATCAGTTAAAATGTACATATGTGTATATATATGCATATGTATATTTATAGTTTACATATACATGTATATGTGTATATTTATATAAATGGTAAAAATAACTTTAGAAATTTATTTTTGTTGATTTGCATTAATATATAATACCATGTTCATACTTGCCTGAATTCTTTTTCTTTACCATTAACTGTTTTTTGTTCTTTGAGAGAGGTGGGTATTTCAAGACAAGATTTCTGTGTGAAGCTGGTTGTCCAAGAACTTACTCTGTAGACCAGGCTGTTCTTGAACTCAAAGATCCACCTGCCTCTGCTACCCAAAGTGCTGGGTTTTTGTTGTTGTTATTTTGGTTTTTGTTTTACTTTTTCATTGTTGTCATATTATTAGTTTTGTGTTTTGAGATAATCTCATTTATCTATATATGTATGCATACATATATATAATATGCAGAGAGAGAAGTGGGGGAAGTCAGCATGAATAATTTGAATCAGATGTTCAAGAGCCAGGTATGTAACTTCATGAAGTTAGCCTCACAATAGCCTCATGTCACCACGAATCATACATTTATAAAACACAGTAGCTTATGGGATATTAATAACATTATAACTCACAGGGATGGAGAGATTACTGAGCCCTTAAGAACATTTGTGCTCTTCTAGAGGACCAGAGTTTGGTTCCCAGCCCTCATATCAGACAGCTCACAACCACCACTCAAGCTCCAGGAGATATTGATGCCCTCTTCTAGCCTATGTAAGCATACACATGACATAGCCACACCTACACAAATACATAAATAGTAAATCTTCAAATAAAAAGATTCTTAGAATAGTTTTCAGAATTCTCTCAATTTGATCTCTTTTTGATGCTTTTTTAAAAAGATTACTCCATGAACTGCCCCCCACACACACATTTTTACACTAGCTATTCCAGTATGTTGTGATCTTTATCTTATCCCATCTACATGTATTTTCCTGTTCTCTGTGGAGAAACCACTTCCTCACAGCCCAGCTCAGTAGCTCTCCTTAGGCACTTGCCGCTTTGGTATATCTATTCTGGGCTCCTATACTCCTTTGTTTGTTTCTGTAGTACATTTTGAAGGGACTGGTATTCGGCCCAAGACCAACTTCTCAGCCCAAAGGAGAGTTCTTTGCCTCAGAGTGACAAAGGGCAGGGGATAAAAGACAAAGACAGGAAATAGAGCATGAGGGAGAAAGGGAAGGAACAAGGGAGAGGGGGAAGGGATATTTGTCCTGGAGGGACAAAGGACTGCATTTGGATAGAGAGGGGAAAGATGGGACACATAGGCAAATGATTGGCAGATTATAAAGGTAAAAGGGGAAATCCCATGTTAGGACAACGTGTTTAATTTTGATTGAACAGGTCAATTAGGGTAGCCAAAGGCTTTTGATTGTTGGGCCTCAATACTTTGATAGGTGGATTTAGTAGCCAGCCTCAGGAGGAGGAAGTAGACAAGTAAGGGAGTAGACCTTGGTGGTTAGCTTTAGGAATGCAATCTAGAGGTTTTAGCAGGGCAGAGGGAATCAGAGAAGGACAAGGCCTGCCAGAGCCATGTTTGCCATACTTGGACTGTCCAGAGTCCCTTCACATATTATATCATAGCTGTGCACAAGTTTTTGTATCCCACCAGAGTGGATATAAACTCTCTATGATCAAGAAACTTAGTGCAGAAAAGTGACTTCCGCTAGTCTTTCCGTGCGGCGCTTTCAGTCTGTCGGAACTCGGCTGTTCTCGACCCGCGGCAGGGCCAGCGCACCGCAGCCATGACAGAGGCTGATGTGAACCCGAAGGCCTATCCCCTCGCAGATGCCCATCTCACCAAGAAGCTGCTGGGCCTTGGTCAGCAGTCGCGCAACTACAGCAGCTCCGGAAAGGAGCCAATGAAGCCAGCAAAACCCTCAACAGAGGCATCTCTGAGTTCATCGTCATGGCAGCAGACGCTGAGCTGCTGGAGATCATCCTGCACCTCCCGCTGCTGTGTGAAGACAAGAATGTCCCCTGTGTATTCGTGCGCTCCAAGCAGGCCCTAGGACGGGTCTGTGGGGTCTCCAGACCCGTCATCGCCTGTTCTGTTACCATCAAAGAAGGCTCCCAGCTAAAGCAGCAGATCCAATCCATCCAGCAGTCTATTGAAAGGCTCCTGGTGTAGCCTGTGGCTCTGCCCTTCCTGTCTGCTCCCACCCTACTCTGTATCATACCGTCTGTTAGCATGTAGTGTTTTCGGCCAGTTTCTATTATAAATATTGTACTACATCTGGTTTTTGTGTTTTTTTATAGTCTTACAGGGTTGTTCTGTCCCATCTCTCCATCCTCTACTACCATTTTTTAATCTGTTTCACTTAATCTAAGTGAGATGATATCTAAGTTAGGTGAGAGGCAGAACGTCACAGTTTAACAGTGGGAAGAACCAGGAAAAACCTAAGCCAAGGATAGTGTCTACTTTCATCTGCAAATTCATTCCTCTGTGCAGGACAAGATGACAGTAACACTGGTCTCTCATGCCTTTGCATATGAGATCTCCATAAATGCTACCATGACTGAAAATCTTTCTTTGGGAAGCAGCCCCTCCCACCCACTGTCATTTGAAGAGAAAGTCTGATAATGTTAAACCTACGTCCAAGTGCCATTTATTAATGTTGTGTTTTTGATATGTGTAATCTTCTATTCTTACCCCATTCCCTACTGAGGGTATCAAGGCAGTAACAATTCAAAGCTGTGGTCTGCAGACTCAGAGGTGGCCTGAGTTTGACTGCGTGGATCTTGAAGAGTGACAAGGACAGAATAGTTGGAATAAAGAGTACCGGGGCTGGAACTTAGAGCAGAGAATGCTATCAGGGACATCCTGCCCTTTGCTGAATGGGGATTTCTTGTAGGGCTCCCACTTTGGGAGTCCTATCCCTTTCCTCCCTCAACATGGGTCAAATGTATTCTTTATCACATGAAGAGAGTGGAAATAATGTTGTTCATTCTTGAGCATCCTAATAAATATGTTCATATTATGTTTTTTAAAAAAAAAGAAACTTAGTGCAATAATCACTTACAGATTTATCTACCCTTGTCTGACACAGTGGTTGGTAACGGGCCCTGAGTCAACCAATTTTCAACCATATTAAAATCCAGTCTCTCAGCAGCTATTGCTCCTTCCTCAGCAGTCAAAAAATTTAAAGACAACACAACATGCAGTATACAGACTCTCTGTATTTTCAATTTTTATATGGCTTTTTGAAATTATTCCCTTTTTAAGAACTTTATTTAATTTTAAAACTTTTTTAATCTAATGCAGTACATACTCTTTCTCTTCTCTCTCCCAAACCTTTGTACATTTAAAAATACACTGCAACCCATTTAGAGTTTTTTTCTATCTGAATCTGTCTTTATCTGTGTTCTGTCTGCATGAGCAAAACTCCAAACCTGTTGTGCAGTGTGTTGGCAGAGCTTACACTGGCTGCTTAAGCTTGCAGACAGCGGCTGGGAGATGTGCAACAGCCAGTGTGAGACTGCAGGAACCAGCCACACTGCTTAGCTCATGGCGGTTGGTGGCCACCTCCATCTCACGGGCAGCTGTTGGAAGATGGTGTAGGCAGATGCATCTCTGCACTGCAGCTGGCCTGAGACTGCGAGACTAGGAAGCTGCATTTGTCTCTTTCTGTGCATTTAGAACCTTTTTCAAAACTTTCTCAGGCTCTGTGTGGATGTTCACCTCCTGTCCCTCTGGCTGGCTGACGTCTCCAGACTCACCCATCTTCCCAGCATCCTCCTCCTCTGGCTCTCCTGCCTAACCTTATTCTGTTCAGCTTTTAGCCAATCAGCTTCTTTATTAAACCAATCACAGTGACATTCATACAGTGTAAAGGAACATTCCATAGCACTTAAGGTAAACATTTTTTGCTTTCTTGTTTGATTTTTATATAATGAGCTTTCTTTTCCTCCCTCCGTCTTTTCTTTCCTTCTTCCCTCTTTCCAGATAGGGTTTCATGTAGCCCAGCTGGGCTCAAACTCACTGTGTAGCTGAGGATGGCTGTCCTACTTACTTTTAAATTGCTGTGATAAGATGCCAGGACCAAGAGAACTTACCAGAGAAATGTTTACCCATCATGGTAGGGAATGACCGCAAACAGTCAGGTGTGATGCTGAAGTAGTCGCTAAGGGACACAAATGTAGCACGAATAATAAAAACTCAGACCTAGAGTTAGAGTTGAAGATCAGAAAAGCAAAGCAGCCAACCACTAGAGAGACTTTTTACCTTTACCAAATCTTCAGACCGAAAGGGCAAGATCCTGACTCCACGAATGCTCAGACTCCACACTCCAGTGAGTTCCTGTCTCTTCCCCTTTATGTTCCTGTCTCTGCCCAGCCATAATGGTCCTGTCTCCACCTCCCTAGTGCTAGGATTAAAGGTGTGAGCCGCCACCACCACCTGGATCTGTTTCTGAATTGATTTTGTATATCCCAGGGTAGCCTTGAACTCACAGATACCATCTCTAGAGCCCTGGGATTAAAGGTCTGTACCACCACTCCCTGGCCTCTAGTGGTTTAGCTTTGCATTCTGATCTTCAGGCAAGCTTTATTTTTTAAAATACAAATAAAATATCACTATATACAAATATGAAGCAGAAAGCTGAGAATGGCATGGACTTTTGAAATCTAAAAACCCATCCCTAGTGACACATTTCCTTCAACAAGGCTACATCTCCTGATCCTTCCCAGTTTCACTATGGGGACCATGTATTTAAAAATACGAGCTTGGGGAGATTTTTCTCGTTTAAATCAACACAGTGGCATGGAAGTCATTAAAGATTTCCTTTTATTTTTTTTTTAAATTTTAAAGCTGTTTTTAAATTTAAATCATGGCTGACCTCGAACTCACTATTTAAGGTCAAAGAAAATGCTGAAAGAAGACCCAGGACTCATAGTGTGCAAGAACAAAGAGTGTGTTTATTTACCAGCATATGTGGAGTCGGTCATTTGTACAAAATGAAGACAACCCCGAGAGGAGTGTGCAGGCTCCTTTTAAGCATAGCTACGGAAATTTTAGGAACAGTTAGGTCATCTCAAGCATAACTGGTTAAGCAGACAGCAGTTACATTAGTATATTAGTATATTTTTAATTGACTGAGGTTTTATATATGTATCTACTTAGGTACATTTCAAGGGGATTGCAGGAATTGTCCTTGAGACATTGTGGGACAGACTCAGGCCTTGTTTGTGCTCTTTCCCTGGTCCCTGAATGTAAGCATGTTTGTTTAATAGTCTTTTGTTTTTTAAAACAGAGACTGAAACATAAACCCAGCTTGTAAAATGGAGGAAGTTTAGATCTCTCAACTATGTAATTCAGACTGGTCTAGAACTTAACAAAAATCTGCCTTCTTTTGCCTCCTGAGTGTGCTACCACTGCCCAGACTATTTTATTTAATGTGTATGTCAGTAAATGCCTATGTGTAGTATGAAGGTCGCTTGTTTGTTCCCGGCTGCTCAGCCCCAAAATAATCACACAGAAACCATATTGTTTGCAGTACTATTTGGTCAATAGCTTATGTGTATTTCTGGCTAACTCATCTCCATTAGTTTGTGTATCGCCACCTAGCTCCATTCTGCCCTGCTCTGCTATAGGTTCAAAGCAGTTTCTTTATTAACCAATAGTATTCACAGCATGCAGAGGGGAATCCCACATCATGTATGTGTGCACTATATGCGTGTAGGAGCCTACTTAGACCAGAAGGCATTACATGCCTGGAACTGGAGTTAAAGTGGTTATAAGCCACCATGCAGATGCTGGGAAGTGAACCTCAGTTCTCTGCAAGAGCAACTAGTGCTCTTAACCTCTCTGCCAGCTCTCAGTCCCAGGCTTGAACTCCTGATCTTGATCTGCCTGCCTGTTCCTCAAGTGTTTCAGGCCTGTGCTGCCACACCTGCTAATCTGAGCAATTGCAAAGTTCAGAGAAAGAAGTAAGGAGTTGAGAGCTAGAGAATAGGAAAGGATATTATCTCACGTTTAGGTAGAAATATCTGTCCATGAAAAACAAGACAAAAATTGTAACACTAGAGCAAAATTGACCTGTTATCACAAGTAAGAGAGAGAAGCAATGAGTACAGATACCACCAAAGTCCAACTTTGTGACCACTGATTTTTATGTGAGTGTGTGAGAGGTTGCTTACAGGAGCAGAGATGAGTCAAAGATATCTGCATCACCAAAGCCCAGCCCGGCACAGGTGACAGCTTACAAAACTGGGAACCTGGAACACACTGCCCAACCTGCAGGCAGCTCAACAGCTTGAGGAATGTCCTTTCTAGGTGACTCAGTTGGTCTATACCTCTTCAGGGCCCTTATTTGGTCTACACCTCTTCAGGGCAGCTCATTTGGTCTACACCTCTTCAAGGAAGAAGCTCAGTTGGTCTCTGTTTCTTTCATTTGGTTCTTAGCTTTCAAGGTCTCTGCTTCTTCTAGCTGTGGGGCTTGTTTCAAGGTCTTTGTCACTTGTCTAAGGAGTGTGATTTTTGGAATTCTTTGTTTACTCTGGGAGGGAAGGAACTAGTAACTCTGTTTGGTGAACTTCCTGAAGGTGTTTTGAGTCGTTAACCTTCTGCTTGAGCTTCCTTGGAGGATAGAATGTTTCAACCCCAGAGGAAATGGCTTGATGTTGATGAATACTAGTAGGACACTGCTTAATAGTTTGAGATTTAGGAGAGTTATTATGTTCAGGGGCAGAGGAAAAGCACCAGTGGACTTATTTATTGACCCAGGCAGATCTTAATGTAGCTTAGGCTGGCCTCTACTGGAACCTACTATGTAACTAAGCATTTGAACTCATGATGTTCCTGTCCCCACCACTCAAGTGTTAGAGTTAAAAGTTTTTCATCACCACACCTCAGTGGTGTAGTGGGAGGCTGCTTGTTGGTTCCCAGCTAGTTTAAACCCGAAATAATCACACAGAAACTGTATTAATTAAAATGTTGCTTGGTCCATTAGCTCTAGCTTCTATTTGGCTAATTCTTATATATTAATTTAACCCATTTCTATTAATCTGTATATCGCCACTTGACAGTGGCTTACCGGCAAAGTTTTTGCATGACTGACTCTGGCTATGGCTCCATGGCTTCTCTCTGACTCCGCCCTTCTTTCCCCCAGCATTCAGCCTAGCTTTCCCTGCCTACCTAAGTTCTGCCTTGCTATAGGTCCAAAGCAGTGTCTTTATTCATTATTTATTCATTAATGCTAATCACAGCACACAGGGGACTCCCACATCACAGTGGTATTTGTTTTGTTTAAATTTATGAATCCTTTTGAGTTGGTGCATCAGAAATGTATTTTCCTGTGCATCTGTGAAAGACAAATCTGCTGTTCTTTCATAAAGTTGAAGTTGGATTTGGTCCCTGAATGAATGTTATCTAGAGATGGCAGTTCTCCCCACAGTAGGCTAGGTCTACTTTCTGTTCCTTTGTATTATATTCTCCATACCATTTCAGAAAAATCACATCTAAAGAAAGGGTTGAGTCTATTCTCCCAGTCTGGGGATCAAACTCACAGGCCTTGCATATGCTTGACAATTGTTTGCCATTGAGCTACATTCCTAGTCAACATCCAAATCTTATGTTTTTCTGAATTTTTATTAAATGTAAGCAAACATTATGACTGAAATTTTAGTCTGTAAACAGAATTAAATTTTGCCTAGTAAACTGTTACAGTTTTAATGTTTTGTAATTTGGTGTTTCTACAGCTATATGAAAAGATCTGACAAGATGGAACTTTTAATATATAAGGCAAGAACATAACATTTCAGAAATAGTAATATTATCTTCTCAGAATTTATTATTTAAAACTTTTATTAAGATGAATCTTTGCAATTTAGCCCTTAATATATTCCTTTCTACAAAATCTTCAGTGGTTTTTCAATCAATCTTAAAGTTTAAAAATTAATGATGGTAAATGAGAGAGTGCATATTTTCTGTTTTCAGCATCCAAGCATGTTGTTTCTTACAGACAAATTTCATTTTAGAGCAATATTTCTAAAACTTTTATCATTTGTACCTCATCATTTAAGTAAATTTTAAGTGAGATTTTAAGTCAGAAACTCTTTTTGCAGATTCTAAAATACAGATGAGCAAATTCATAGTTGGTCTCTTGCTGCTGATGGCTCCTGAGCAGACCAGGGGAGGAAAGGTGCTGCCATGGCAACATAAGCAGACTGTTATTTCAAACTACTGAAACTGCAAATTCTCAGTTTTACAGTTTGGTGCTTCAAGGAAATAGCTCTTTCTACTTTGATCAAAAACAATTTTCAGACTTTCTACTATAGAATTTGAAAACAAGACTTTAAACAGTTTGCAGGAGATACCCTGGAATATCAAGGTAGAACATGGGTAGTTATTGATGGGATTGTCTTGGTCAGTGTAAGAAAAATTATTTATGTATATGAGACCTAATTGAAACAAAGGATGTGTGTTGACAGTTTTATTTCCCAGTTGTCAAAACATATCATTTGTCTAAATGACTGAACAAAACTCTAAGTTAGTTTTTAATCACTTAGTCTAAAAATACATTTGCATGCAAATCTTAACATTTCTTGGAAAAACTTGTCAGTTACTTAGGTTTTTTTGTTTGTTAGTTTTTGAGACACGGTGCTTGTGTAAATAAATTATATAGTACTCTCTGGGACAGAACTCATTTAGACCAGGCTGGCCTCGAACTTGAGACAGTCCTCCTGTCTTTGCCTCTCAGGTACTTGAATACACTCCACCTGGCCTCAATTCTTCCTCTTTTCTGTGGTGCCTTGACATTGAGTGCCACAGAGATGACTCTCCTTGTGGCGCGCCCCTTGACCAGCAAGGAAGAACGACCACGAAGTCGAGGATTCTTCTCAAATCACACTTTATTGGAGCCTCTTGGTTGAAGGGAGAACAGGAAGCGAGAGAGAGACGGCGAAGCGGCATCTGCTTATATAGGTTGAAGGGACTCGGGTACCGTCCTGATGGGTGAATACCAGTCTGCTGATGCCCGGAGCCCGGATTGGCTAGGGACAAGGCTCAATTGCGCATGTGCAGGCAAAGAGTGCTCAGCCCCAAGCATGTGCAGGCAAAGAGTGCTCAGCCCCAAGCGGCAATTCCAAATAAGGACTTGTTTACCTCCAAGCTGCAGGACCACCTGCGCCATCTTATAATGGCGATTTCTCCAGGTGGCTCCCTACATCTCCTGATCATTCCTCCCTGTGTGACTGTTGTAAGAGACATGTCAGTTCTCCTTCTGCATGTCTCGGTTGCTCAGTTGTCAGGGTGTTTAAAGCTGCCCTGTTCTGAGTGCATGGGCTTCTCTGTAGATAAGAAGCTTTTCCCCTTAAGTTAGTTTTGGCCCTTACTACTTATTACCTAAGCTTTTTTGAAATTTACTTTTGTTCTTCTTAGGGTTTTGTTGTTGTTGCTGCTGCTGTTGTTGTTTGAGGTAGTGTCTTTCAGTATAGCATTGGCTGTCCTGGAACTCACTCTGTAGACCAGGCTGGCCTCGAACTCATAGAGATCCACCTGCCTCTGCCTCCCAAGTGCTAGGATTAAAGGTGTGTGCCACCACTACCCAGTTCTATTGTTTGGTATCATTAATCCCCTTCACCTAGCATTCAATAAATACCCTATGGCAATTTCAGAATATCCAATTAATGTTCATTTATTTTGAACTGTGTTACTTGGCTATAAGTTACTTTATTGAATCCCATTACAACTCACTTGAATCTTTGTTTTATTTTGTGGCTAAAATGTGAATGTCTGACTCTCACATTGTTTTATCTCATTTCACGTAATCATAATAAGTAGCAATAAATATCTTGGACTTTTAACTTTTTAAATTTCATGCTGTATGTGTGAATATGTATGTGTGTGTGCAAGTACCAGCAGAGGTTGACGAGGGCACAGATCCCCCAGAACTGCAGTTTTGTGTAGTTGTGAGCCCTCTAGTATGGGTGCTGGGAACCAAACTTGGGATTATTGCACATACAGTGCAGTATATTAACTGCTGAACCATCTCCAGCTGCAAGCCTTATATTTTAAACTTGTGGAACAATATTTTTTGATCATGCCACTTTATAAAAATGACACAGTACTCAAAGATGAAAGGATCTCAATAGTTGACTAATTGCTGTGAGAAAGAGTTTAGGGAATGGAAGCAATGTGGAGATAATCACATTAAACCTTACATTATATAAGATTTTATACAAGGAAGGAGTAGGGGAAAAATGAGTAAGTTTGTTTTCCAAAGAGTTATTAATGTAGTTAGTTGTAAAGTACAACCTAATTTTAAGATTTTTTGCAATATGAAAAGCATAGGCTTAGTGAGATGGCTTACCTAAAGGCACTACTTACTGCTGAGCCTGAGGGGCCTGGATTTTGATTCACTCAGGAAAAGGAGAGGACCGATTCCTGCAAGTTCTCCTCCTATCTGCACTCATGGCTTGTCTTTCTCCCTATAAATGAATAAGTTTAAGCTTTATAGAAGCTTGGGTATAAAAAAGTTTTAACCTCTCTCATCTTGTGGTTAGAGTAAACTTTGTATTTCATGGTGAGTGCAATCAGTAATGTATAGCAGACTCACTTCCACTTGAGGGGTATGGGAAAGTAGGTGTGAGTATTGCAGCGGATCAGCATCTAGCAGCAGGCACAGTGGTAACTGCTTCATCTCCAGCCTTCACTTCAGCCTTGGCATATACTCAGCAGGTAGGAGGTTCCCCCCTCCAATATTCTTATTCAGAGGAGTCTGATAAACTGTGATATATAAAAGTTCAAGCTTTAATTCTTCCACGCTTTTTTCTAGGTTAATGGAAAAGGTTCCTTATGGTGCGTTGATCCAGAATATAAGCCCAATCTTATGCAGGCCTTGAAGAAGCAACCTTTTTCCTCTCCACAGAGGTAAGCACTTTCTGTGTAATTTAGATTTATTGTGTGAAGTAGAGAAAACAAAGTCGTACAGACTTGTTTTGTTTGTATATTTATTAATTGTATAGAGAAGTATTTACAGGTAACATTAACCTAAGGTATTTTCCTCTTGGTTAATTTCTGTTTTTTCTAGGAAATGAAATGTGAGTTACTTTGTTGCACTGTGTAAAGAGGCCACTGTGGTTGGTTAAATTAAAAAAAAATAGCCAATAGCTAGGAAGGAGGTGTAGGCAAGATTTTCAGACAGAGTGCTCTGGAAAGAAAGAGGGAGTCACCAGCTGGGTGTCACAGAGGAAGCAGAACATGGAGGAGGAGGGGTAAAAGCCATGAGCCACGTGGCAACATGTAGATAATAGAAGCGGGTTAAGTTATACAAACTTGTTAGAAACAAGCCTAAGCTATCAGCTGAGCTTTCATAATTAATAAGTCTCCGTGTTGTAGTTTGGGAGCTGGCTGGTGAGACAGAAAGGCACCCAATGTGGGGCACCAGATGTAATGAATACCTACATCGTTCCAGTATAATAAAAACTCAGGAGTCAGAAATTTAGATAAAGACCTGATAAATCTAAAGACAGAAGAGAGTCATTGACTGACTCTCTCTCTCTCCTCTGGAAATTCCTTGAAAATCCTCTCTTCTCTCTTCCTGTCCTCTCTAGCAGACCTCTAAGAACTCTATATGGCTAATCCTGGTCAGTCAATTGCTGACTCTGTTCTTTGATTCAAGATGATCTTATTGCCACGGTAGAATGCCTGTATGCACAATTCTCCAACAACAATAAAATGCTAGATAATTGAATATAAATTCTCAGAAATAAAGTCAATGCAATATAAGTAAGCTAAATAAATTATATGACTTCAGTTGCAAAAACGACTCATTTTAATTGTTTGCATGCTGATAATGACTTACTCAATAAATTAAGTGCATATTTAAATTTTTAAAATAAGATGATTCACAGTTTATAATCATAGCATTGTTGATACATCATTTAAAAGTTTCTTTTTCCTATTTTGTTTTGTTTCGTTTCATCTTGGTGAGATGTGACTCATGTTGTCTTAGTGATCCATTGCTGTGAAGAGACACCATGACCAAGGCAACTCTTATAAAAGAAAATGTTTAATTGGGGGCTTCTAGTTTCTGAGGGTTAGTCCATTATCATGGCAGGAAGCATGGCACTGGATCAGTAGCTGAGATCTTTACATCCTTATCCACAGGCAGCAGGCAGAGAGAGAAAGACTGGGCTTTTGAAATTTAAACAAGTACACAGCTACTCCAAGAAGGACAGACTTCCTAATCCTTTCCGAATAGTTCCAGTTACTTCTGCACTGGGGACAGACTGTGCAAGTCTATGAGCGTATGGGGACCAAAACCCACCAGGCAGCTCAGGCCAGACTTGAGCTCATCGGAGTGCTGTGGGACCATGCTTGCCTGCCTGCCTGTCTGTTTGAAGTTGATTCTCCTCCAAAGTATTTCATATTTAAAAACTGAAGTTTAAAATTTTAAATGTTTGTCAAGTAAAATAATGCTTTGCAGATTTTTATGTTGTTTTCTGGAAAATGTTGTTATAATGTATTTCCTTACAGCTTCCCCTGGCTTTAGCTTTTCTCATTTTGATAAATCTGGACATTATATTATCTCTCCAAATCTGATTTTAAATCTTTTTTTCTAAGGAAAACTTAAAGATTATAATTCTATGATGTATATTTATTTGTATTGCAGTTTGCCTTATTAAGATAAATCTTAGGGGGTAGTCTTTGATGCTTAATTTATTTTTCAAAAGTCTGAAAGGTTATTAATTTTCAAATACATACCTAGGGAGAAAATTAAAATCTTACTGCAACAAATTCAGAATTTCCAATTGTAATTCATTTAAATTCTTAGGTAATACTGGTACTTATGAGATATTCTATTTAAATAGTAATTTAGAGCCTAAGGAAATGTCTTTAATGTTGGTGAGTGTGACTAAGGGAGCGTGGAGGACACTGGTTTATAAGCCCACAGTCACCTCGCATTGTATCTTCATGGACTCACACTTAGATCTTTGCTTATCATAGCATTAGGTGTAAAAAGTAATTTTGCAAGGTTTTTTTTTAAAGAGTAAATAAGAACATGAGAGTTATCAATTGTTGACTTTAAAACTTTAATGAAATGAAAACATTTGTTCCATTTTGCTGATTCCTTCTGACACGTTTTTGTGTGGCCCTTCTACAATTTGTAAGTCTGGGAAAAAGAATAAGGTATATGTAAAAGCTGAATAGGAAATAAACTTTTAATTTCATTTAAAATATTTTTCTCTACTATCACAAATAGAGCCCCCCCCAAAAAAAGTTTTCCTTTTTGCACTAAAAAACACCCTGAAAACTTAACTTTGTGTCATTATTATATAGAATTTTTCTTAAGTACTTGTTTTGATAAATTCTTAGTGTTAAACTATATAACTATTAGTATTATATCAAATTTTAAAATGTATTATAGTACTGAATTCTTATATTTATTGTTCAGGGCATTTAAAATACATTATTATGTAACCAGCACAAAAATACTATGAGAAATGTAATTGTTTCTGTTTTACAAATGAAGAAATTAAGAGATAAATTGTTTTAACAATAGCAGAATAACTGTTTTTAGTCTTGACCCCATGCTCTTCAGCAGCTCTTTCTGAACTGAGTGCTATAAGCAAAGAGAACAAGGAGAACTCGATTGTTGTGGTTTTGTGGTACATTCTAGTTGTGCCTGTGACTTGGTTCTGTAGAAGCAAGTAAGCACATCTGTCTTCCCTCCCTGTTTTTTAGTGGTTCTTTATCACCTCACTACTTGAGCTCTGTTCTCAAGCAAAGTCAAGTGCAAACTCTTAAAGGTATGTATGAAGACCATCCAAAGTCACCATTTACCAACATTTGGTATAATGTATATGTACTTGTTTTTTAGTAACTCATGATGTATAAGCATTTTATCTTCCTCTTCATTGATCTTTATGTTACTTCTTTATGTATATTTTTTTGTTGAAAGTAGAATTTAATTTCTTAGTAATATCATTGAGTTACTTCTGTGTATTATTATGTGGCCCATTGTAACTTTACATTTATGAAATAGTTGAAAAGAAACTATCAATAATATTTTGAGACAAGAGTGTCTGTCACGTAGTAGTAGAGTTAGCTGCAGCAGAGACCTGCTTGTTACTCCTTTGGTTTTTACCTCCTGGTTTGTAAATTACAAGATACTTGTGACTGTTGTTAAAGAATTTTGCCATCCCTTAGATTAGGATGCAGTTCCAAATATTTTTATAGGTTATATCTGAAAAACTTCAACTTAGAAGTTGAAGTTTTAAGTTTTAAAAGTTTAAGTTAAGTTTTAAGTTGACTTCTTTTAAAGGAAGTCCCCCCCACACTTAATTTTTATGGCATTTTTTTATACTTCAATGGTTTTGGGTTAATCTTCCCTTACCAACATTCTATCCGCCTTGGTCCCCATTCCCACCTAAACACTCCCCAGTGTTCCTCTTCCTTCCCTTTCTCCCTCCCTCCCTCCTTCCTTCTTTCCTCGCTCTGGCTCACTCTGGCTCTGGCTGGCCTGGAACTCTATATAGACCAGGCTAGCCTCAAACTCTTTGAGACCCACCAGCTTCTGCCTCCCAAGTTTGGGAATTTTTGCCACCACGCCCTGCTCATCCACTTTTTATGTCAGTATCACCTGTGTTTATTACCCCCGTATCATTCTCTCTTAAAGCCACTTGTGACCTTTCCATGGGTCCTGCACCAGTGTCCAGCGTCTGCACTGTCTCGTTCTCACAGAGACACATATGTGAAAATTAGAAGCTAAGCTCTGTGTATGGGAGTGAACATGCTCTGTCTCATCTTTCTCAGCATGGGTTCCTACAGTATTTCCACTTCCATCCATTTCCTCAAGTTGTGTAATTGTATTTTCCTTCTCTGCTGAGTTGTATATATGTATACCACATTTTCATTAGCCATTCATGCTGGTAGACATCTAGCTGATCGTATCTCTTTGCTGTTGTGAATACAGCAGCAGTGAACATAGATGTACTTCTCAGTAGTAAAGCATGGAGGCCTTTGGGTATATACCCAGGAGTGTAATAGCTGGGTCATGGCAGTGTCTGTCTTTAGTCTTTTGGAAATTTCCACACTGATTTTCAGAGTAGCTGCAGAAGTTGATACCCTTAACCAGCAGTAAATAATGGTTATGCTTTCTCTGCGCCCATCAGTATTTGTTGTCACTTGTTTTTACAGCCGCTCTGACGTTGGCAAGAAGGAATCTCCCAGTTTGTTTGTTTGTTGCTTGTGTTAAATAGGGTATCATATAGCCCAGATGGCCTTTTAACTTGCTATGTAGTTAAGGATGACTTTGAACTTCTGATCTTTCTCCTTCCACCTCCAAAGTACTGGAGTGAGAGGCATGCACCATACAAAGTATATATTACGCTGAGGATCAAATCAGGGCTTCCTTTGTGCTAGGCAACTACTGTACCAGCTGTGAACTAGATTCCCAGCCATCTGTGGCTCGGTTTTTGATTTGGTTGTTCGTTACTTTTTTTGTTTTAGTTTTTTGGATATACTAGGAGTGAATTCTCTGTCATAAGTAACTGGGAAAAAAACTCTTCCACCCTGTAGGCTGTCTTCTTCACTCAGTCAATTGCCTTATCTGCTATGCAGAGAGATGCTGTTTAATTTTGAGAACTCCCATTTGTTGATTGTTGGTCTTCCTTCCTGTGTGACTGGAGTCTATTCAGAAAGACCTTACCTATGCTTGCATCTCCAAATTTTTGCCGTAATCTTTCCTCTAGCAGCTTCAGAATTAAGGGAATTCTTTTCTATGTTGTCAAAGCAAAAACAAACGTTTATTGTTTCTTGTCTGCAAGTGCTGAGAGTTAGAGCCTCAGCTGGCAAGCTCCACACTCGGTAACGTCTTTCAGTGGTGGAGTTCTTCCCTGCTCATAATTAGTAGATAGATTAGCACACTTGAGTTTTTGTAGTGTTGTTATTTCAATTCTTAAAATGCTTCCATGTCCTTCAGAAATGAAAAACCTCACAGTACAGCCTTTGGGCTGTCAGATATTTGGCTCTTTGAAGCTTGTAAAGCTGAACTTTGGAGACATTGTGCTTTCTGTAAAACTAAGGGAGGGAGAAACTTCAGAGAAACCTTTGCGAAGAAATTTGGTGGATGGGAATCTATTTCTGATGACCCTCTGCTCCAATAAAGATGGTGTCTGTTTCCTGTTACCTGCTTAGGTAGGTAGAAGGGGTCTCTTTACCTGTAGGCATTGCTGAGACACTTTTATCTTTCTATATCTGAGTGACTTCTGGGTCTTCCCTCAGGCTCACTTCATCCAAGTTCTGAGACATACTGGGTTTTGTGAATTCTGGGGTTTCTTAGAATCTCTTCTTGCTCTTGCTTCATTCCTTCCAAATTTGATTTCTTCCTATGAAAATAGTTCTCATTCCATCCTGTGTTTCTGACCTTTCCTGTGACATCTCACCTTTATGGCTACAGCGACTTCTTTTAGCCCTTGCTTAGAAGTATAAGACCTATTCCCCCAGCCATGAGCTAGGTGGGGAGGGTTGATATTCTAGATTAAAGCAGTTCTAGGCCTGTTCTAGACTTAAACACTTGAACACAAAATTCTGAATTTTAAGAGGCTAAACATAATGTTTAAAAGTTTATGAAAGTTAAAATAAAAGTTTAAATTTAGTTGGTTAAGACATATTTATAAATGAGAAAATTTGCCCCTCCTTCCCTTAAATTATTTCTGGAGATGTTTGAAAAATAACCAAGTAGTTCAAACACTCGTCACAAGTAATTGAGTTCCTACTAAGAGCCTTGATATTTGCAAAGTGACATTCTGGCCAGCCTGCTTCCAGAAACATTTTTCCAGAGGTATTGCTTAGTAGTAGTATATTTGCTTCACACGGAAAGAGCCCTGGGTTTGATCCCCAGCAACACACCACTAAAAAAGAGGAAGAGAAAAGAGCGAAGTAGATTAACTGAAGGTTGACTTTCAAGCAGAAAGGCTTTTCCAAGGAAGAAAGAAAGAAAGCCGGGGCGATAGTGGTACATGATTTTATAAAATCCCAGGACTTGGGAGACAGAGGCTAGTGAATCTCTTGAGTTAAAGACCAACCTGGCCTACATAGCTAGTTCCAGGATGGCCAGGACTGCATAGAGAAACCCTGTTTCGAAAAACAAACAAAACAACAAAGACAAAGAAAGCATAAGTCAAAAGGTAACCGTGTGGCCAGGCAAAGTGGCTCATATTTGTAATCTCCTTAGTTGGAAGGCTGAGGCAGGATTGCTGAAAAATTGAAGTTAGCTTGGGCTGTAGAGTAAGACTGTTTAAAAAAGAAAATTTTAAAGCGGGGGGTGTAGAGGAAGGAAGTGAACTGTTCTGATGGATCTCTGTTTGACCCAGTTACAAAATCAGTAGTGTGTCTTGACTATAAGTGATTTGAACGCCAAATTGTGGTTTACAAATGAGCTAGACATGCTACTGTATGATGTAGCTAAAGGTGCTGCAGCTTTTCAAAAATAGTGTAAGCACTCTGAAGGAAAAATAGTATTATTATAAAGGATTTTTGATTGTGATCATTAGCAAATATAGCCATCCATTCTGTTTAAATTTAACACCAAAGCTGATTAGTTGTACCACCGATAAAAATTGTAGTTGCTACCAAGAGGATTTTTGTTGGTTAAAAGAAGTTCAGGATTCTATTTTTGGGCAAATCCCTGTTAATTATATTCTTGAATCCTATAATGGTTTGAATTTTTAATGTTGAAATTAAATTGGTTCAGAGTCAATTGTCAAATATGGCAGGAAGCCTTTTTCTTAAAGAGTGCTTGCTGCTTTTGTGAGGACCCAAGTTCTGTTTCTATCACCCAAGTCAAATGGCTCACAGTCGCCTGAAACTGCAGCTCTAAGGATCCAACAACCTCTTTTGGCCTCAGTAGGCACCATTGCACACATGTGCATACATAAATAAAAATCTTTTTTAAAAAGAATGCAAATACACACTAACTTTAAATGAGAAGCATTTTAGGTGTCTGAAGCATGGATGATAAAAATCCCTGTGATTTTCCTTGTTAGAGTCTCTCACCCCCCCCCTTTTTTTAATAAAATTGGGAGCAAGATTAGATCCTAACTCATGTAGGGAAAAATTATTTATGGACTAGTAGCCCTGCTACATTGTGACTTGTGCCAGGACACTTGGCTGGGCACAAGGGGTTTGAAATCCAGCCCACCCTCCACTCATTTAGCTATTCTCCATGAATCGGGAACACTTACTTGGAAAACTGCTTGCCTTTTTCTCAGTTCACAGTATGACAATATGTTGTAGCTGTATTTTGTTTTTCAAAAGCATGATGCACTCTATCAAATAGTCTTATGTGGATGGACGCTTAAAAGAAATCCCACACTAGCTCAGAATTGAGAAATAGATGGTTATTTATTTAGGAGTAAACTTACAAATCAGAATCCTCTGTTTGAATGGAGATCAGAAAATGAATCCCACAACTGGAACAAAGAAGCTGGATGCATGCTCTACATCCGCATATATAGTGTAAGAGGCCATGCCCCAGTGGTCGGGTAACCACTAGCTGTAAGACTTCCTACAGCTGTCTCAAGTCTCAAGAATTGGAGATCTCGGTTGTGACCAGTAGCCTATCCAGTTCATGTTCTGTGCCTTCCCTTCGGACATTCCCCAACCTCCCTGAACTCTTCATCAACCATTGCCTTCTCTCCTTTTCTCCCTCGTACTTATCACTGCCATCATGTTTTCATTGTCTCTATGTATTTTGATAGGTGACAGGTTCTTTCTTTTTTTCTGCTATATTTTCGGTGTGTAATAACGTTAGGCTCACAGTAGGGCATTCAGCTTATAGAAAGAATAGCAGAATGGAGACTACACTGTATTCTGATTATTTTCTACAGTTTCCACGGTAATCCTGGATACTTACTAAATATTAAGGAGGAGTGCTGATCCTTGAACACTTGCATTCCAGAGGCCCATGTCTGGAGTACAAACTCCACCTGATTTTTAGGGAACCCTTCTGTTTATTTTTTTGAGATAAGGTCTTTTGTGTGGCCAGGCTTACGTAGAACTCACCTTTTCTGCCTTTGGATTGCTAAAATTACAGGCAGGTTCTATAGTACCTGACATGGGAGATTTATGTGAACTTATTATTAAAACCTAAGGTGGTAATATAGGCCAGGTCTGGTGATTCATGCCTTTATCCCCAGTACCCAGAAAGTTGAGGCTGGAGGAACACTAGTTTAGGGCCAGTCTGTTTCTCAAAGCACGTTATACCAAAATCGCAGTAGCATTGCCTAACCTAAGAGTTTGCAGTCATGATGGGGAGTAAACAAGTCAGAGTAAGTTAAAGCAAGGAAATTAGAAGTCTCTAATGTAAACATTTCTAATTGTAAGATATAATTGATGAAAACTTCATCTCTAGATCTTGTGTTTAAGTCTATCTTTTAAGCTAAGGTTTGTAATCACGGCTCGCACCATTTTACTTGTTTTTCAAGTAGCCATTTGGACAAGTATCACCACGAGGAAGAAAGCCTGACATCTGCAGATGTGCTCGCCTGGTACTTATCTGAAATAGAGCCTTCTGGTTCCCACATCTATTTGTTTGTGGTGTATTCATGGGAATGGTCAGAGGACAGCTGGCAGGAGTTGCTTCTCTCCTTACCACGTGGGACCCTGGGATGCGACTCAGATAGTTAGACTTGGCAACAAGCACCTTTACCTTCTGAGCTGTACCTTCACACTGTATCCCAGGCTAGTCTGGAATTCATGATTCTTGTGTTCCTGTTGGAATACCCAGCTTGAGGTCATTCTGTAAACCCTGTGTAGAGGCAGAGGACAGAATTCTTAGGCTAGTCTGTGTGATATAGCGAGGTCCTACTTCCAAATACACAGGCAAAATGTATACTGCTGGGGCTGGGAGAGATGAGAGAACCCAGTCCAAATCCCCAGAACCCATGTGAAAAAGCCAGGCGTTTGTAGTTCAGGTTCTAAGGAGGTGGGATTACTGGGGCTGCCTTACCAATCGGGCTAACCTACTTGACAAATTCCAGACCAATGGGATACTCTCTCAAAAAATACCCCCCACAAACACACACAACATAAAAAACAGGAGATCTGATGGCCTTGAACAGCCTCTGTAGACATCAGACAAACAAATTGCACAGATATATGTGTAGGCAAAACACTAATGCACATAAAATACTTGTTCAGAAATTATCAATAAGAATTGTTTTAGTTTTAACTGTGAGCCTAGCCTTGAACAGCTGAACCATTTCCCCAGTCCCAGGTTGGTTTTGAACTCGAAACAATCTTCCTCTGCTTCCTAAATGCTGGGTTTGAAGGTGTATGTCATGACTCCAGGCCACCTAAGTCCTAATGCTGACATTTTTGACATTAATGCAACCACTCTTTTTTTCTATTTTCAGAATCTGATATTGATGCTGCCACTGCAATGATACTTTTAAATACTTCAATAGAACAAGAGATTTTAGAATGTAAGCAATCGTTCTTTTCTTTTATTAAAATAAATTTTATAAATGCCTTTTCAAACTAATGGTTTAAAAGTCAAGATGGCTAATGTCATAGCAGAATTTACTTTTTTCCGCTAAATTGTGGTTTAATCTGAATTCTGTTGTATTGTATTTCTATTTATATAATCATTTGAAAAAATTAAGTTAATGCTGTGGGAGATTTTTGTGTTGATCAGGAAATGGAGGGGCAGAAATAGAAATACTTTCCAGAAGCAAGCTTGAGGGGCTAAAGATAAAGACGAGAGCTGTGAACACACTGTGGTAAAGGATACTTTTCATTTGGGTTGGTGGGGTGCTCTGTGGGTAAACGTGCCTGCCATCAGCCTTATCCTTTGTTCAGTTTCTGGGACCTGTGTGGTAGAAGGGAGACTTGATTCTCAGGGGCTGTCCTCTGACATCCACACACAAGCCCAAGTGCACGTACATATACACAAAGTAATTGCTTTTATTGGTTTCAGCTGAGCTATACATTTTTCTCCATTCCCCTCTCCCCTTCTACACTCTCCTGTGACCTCCACGCTCCACAAAATAATTTTTTAAAGGATGTTTAGAGTTTGGAATAGGAAAAATGTTAAGGTACAATTGCAAAGCCCATGAGGAAAAGGTAGAAAATTTAATTAAAGTTCTTTGATTGGTTTTATACTTCTGTAATCTCAGCACCGGGGATGTGAGGAAAGAAGACCAGGAGCCAGAAATTCAGGGTCCCCTTTGGCTAGATAGCAAGTTCTAGACCAGCCTGGGATGTGTAAGACCTGTATCCAAACAGTGATAAGTGAGAGACTGGCTGGGAGGCTGGGGACTTGAGCGTGTGTTAGAAGGCTTGCCGAACAAGTGATGGGCAAGTTGACCCAAGCACCAAAAAAGGTAAGAGAAGCAATGCAGAATACTGGGAGAATTTTTAAACTATGTATAATAGATAAAAGATTAATATCATGTCTGTAAAGGGTCTAACAACTAAGAAATAAGCAGACAGGTCCCATAGCTGCCACACTAGTCAGGGACTGAGTCTCTGGGATCTGTGGGAAGAGGAAGCAGAGAGATTGAGCCAGAGGTATTGGAAAGGCAGTGTTTTTAGGTCAACAGTCCTGATACGGACATGAACTTAAAGAGACTGGACAGAGACTGGCAACATGCTCAAGACTGCACAGGTTCAAAACAGACAAAGTGCCAGCACTAAGAGGGAGTGGGCACAGAGCCCCCAACCGAGAAGCTGCTTACAGTTGACACCTGCTGGGAAGGGGAAGCTGTTTATCCCAGTCGTAGGCCTCATGTCCACAAGCAGTATTTTGCTTTTATTTTTTTTATTTTAATTTAATTTTTATTTGTTTCTTACTGGATTTGTTTGGTTTAGTAAGGACAGGAGAGCAGAAAAGTCAGCAAAATATGTGAAAGTGGCTCTCAAAAGAAGAGATATGGGGAGATGGAAAGTAAGTTTAAGATACTGCCTTTAATTTAGGAAATAAAAATGTAAATGATTGCTAATGTAGTATGCAAGTGGATGTTTTTCGTACACTGTTAGTTTATTGTTACAGCCACCCAGGAATAATTTGAGCATACTTGAATTTAAAATACCTTTTCACTCAGCACTTAACAATTCTTACGCCTCCTAGAAAGTGTGTGTGTTTGTGGTCCAGTACTTTTCCTTGCTGCAGCGTTACCAGTACAAACTTGGAACAGTGTAAATACTCACAGGGAAATTGTCAAGCAGTGGTATAGTCATACTGAGACATTCTTTGCAAATAGTACAGAGTAACTTTTATGTTCCACGGAAAGGACAGGCTATCTTTCAAATGGTTTTTAAATGTTTCAGATCTAGAAATAGAATTATGGGAGGAAATGCTACAAAACTCCAGATTCCAAACACTTATTACTCAAAAGTGAGAGTTTTGGGGGTCTGCTTTTGCAGTCAGATACCTCTGGCTTGTTGATAAAGCCCTGTTCCCACAGGTGAGAAGCCGTCACTGCAGAAGAAGAGGGGTTACAGCAATGCATTCAGCGCCCCCGGCGCCGCGCGGCTGCAGGAGAACCATCCTCCAGCCGCCAGCATCGACCCAAAAGCAGACCACAATTACAGTGCCAGTAGCATGGCAGCTCAGCGCTGCGCATCCAGGGCGAGCGTGTCTTCCCTGTCTTCTGTGGATGAGGTGTATGAATTCATCCCGAAGAGTAGCCATGTGGGAAGTGATGGCAGCGAGGGCTTCCACAGTGACGAGGACACGGATGCTGATGATGAGGACGATCGTCTGGGAGACAGCGGCTATGCACCACGAGCTCATGAAGACAGTGCTCCCGAAGGACAGCCAGGCAAAAAGAAGCAGAAACAGTCGTGTCAGGAAATTGATGAGGAACTCAAAGAAGCAGCGGGGTCACTGCTCCACCTTGCTGGAATCCGAACCTGCCTTGGTTCCCTCATAAGTACTGCGAAGGCACAGAGTCAGAAACACCGGAAGAAGTAGGAATACTTACTAAAGTGTGCAATACTCTTCTACTTAACTCTTCACAAGGGATATCAGAGCCATAGCGGACTTCTTAAGCTTGAGGGTAGGGGAGGAGTGCCACTGTTTCTTTCTAAATATTTTTTGGTTGCTTTTCATTTTTTGTTTTGTTCAATTAAACAATTGCTCTTAGGATCATGACTAATTGTAAATCTGATATAAAGACCCCCAAAACAATTTCTGTGAATAAGTGTCTCCTAGATTTGGAAAATTTTGTGTAAGAAAATTCTCAGTCTCTGTCTTAAACTTGTAGGGGGAAAAAAATCAATCTCTTTTGTTAATTGGTCAAATATAAGAATTGCTAACTCGGTATTTTCACTTTTGTTCCCATTCTATAGGTAACTGTAGTTACTTATGTAGCTAAGCACAGGCTGGCATCTTCTCACGTGCTCCTCTCCTGACGTAATCCAGAGGTGAAATGCACGTCTTTTGTCTTATTCTTGTTTTAAGTTATTCTTTGTTGCAGCATGAGCATGACCAAACATCAATGGAAAAGATCCTAGATGCCTAGAAGGTTCTCTGGTTTGTAGGGGTGTGGCTCATCTCCAGATGGGAATTCCTATTGCAATATTATCTTTGAAATGTTCTTACCTCACAGTTAATGCACAGCGTCACTGGGGCCTTTCCCCTTTCCCAGAGTACTTTGCAAGTGGTGTTTAAGTTTTAGCTACTAGCTGTCTTTGTTAAGTAAAAATTGTCCAGCGAGCGGATACAGTTGGAGTGTGTCATGGGGTAACATACACCTTTACACACTTTAAAAGAATTTTTCATTTGTTTTCAAAACATAGTGTGATGAAATATTGGGAAGAAATGTAACATCTTAAGTAAAAGTAGGTCATTGAGGACAAAACTTTCCAAGCTTTATATAAATTAAAGTTATATGTGTAATGAATAGACTTAAAACATTTGCTAGGAAACTGTAGAGATAAACACCTTCAGGGATTTCAAAATAGGTATAAAAATTAAATCTTACACAGAACTTTTTAAGAGGCAATGTAATACTTCTATGTGCCATTAATCCATGCTAAAATATTTTATATTACTATTCCAAACGGGCATTGGCTAAGATAGTTTACGTATTTGAACAAAACTGCTTATATGAGACAGTTTTCATATCACAGTTTGATTATAGTATTCAGAACAGGGATACTAATGTAACTCACAAATATATTTTTTTACAGTGGTGGGAGAAATTTTGGGAAAGTTTAGTCTTATTTCATGATGCACCCTGTATCCCAGACAGTGACCTTCTTTGCATTTTTCTAATTTATATGCATAGATACACTTGCTGTATGCACACATATACAGGCTCAGGTTAGTTTCCTGCTTTGAAATGTGTTTTTGACTACAAAGCATTTCTTGGATTTTTTTTTAAAGACAAATATTTCATTTTTACTTCTAAATTGTATTTGGGCAAAACTGTCAAATGAGAAGAAAAACTAAAGCATGTTTCTTAACTGACCATACTTTCAGCTTTGACAGCATTAATACACTCTTGTTTCCATGTTAGTTATAATTAAATCTGGATAGCTGTAGTGATGGAATGGGTGCTACTAAAATATTGACATTTTTCTTTTATTGATAATGCAGGATGAGGAATTTTAAATCTTCCTCACTCATAAATGTTATTTCTCCTAAAGCCAGCTAAGTGAAGATAGTCTTTTACTGCAGACAGTGAATACAGTCCCAGCTGAAAGTCTGCTTTGCCATGGTGTCAGTCATAAAGAGGCTACAAAGCTCAGTTGAGTAGCACAGTATTTTGAAGCAAATCACCATGGCCTTCTGGACTGGGCTCACACAGTGTCCAGGATCTGTTCTGAAATTCTCTACAAGTGTTTCTCCAAGTTCCTGTCTACTAGCTGTTCTGTAAGTAGAGGAAATGACCTGAAGTAGGAGGAGAGAATTGTTCTTCGCTCAAAGAGACCTCTTCAAAATGCCTTTTAGGCAGTAACTGAAATTCTTTTCTTTGCCTCTTCAGCGGACTCTTTTTTAAAGCTGTAGCCATTAGCAAAGCTGATGACTGCCTGTGCACCAACAGCCGCTCCGTAACAGTTTGCACTTAGTTCTTGTGTGGAATTCAGTGTCTCGTTCTCCATGTGCTATTGTGTCCGGGCATCCATCTCAAGGGGAGAGCCTTCTTCACACATCCATCTCAAGGGGAGAGCCTTCTTCATTCTGGCCCCTTGTGGTGTTCTCGGGGATCACGCTCCTGCTTGGAGACGTAGCTGGAAGCTTCCAGTTAAGGAAGTCATTCCAAACCTCATGGACTGGAAATTCCCAGTTAACACACTTCATGTAATAAACACAACCTAGAAACCCAGGGACAGCATCCACGTTACGTTAAACTTGTTTTAGCTAAGGTATACTTTGTCTTATATCAGAATAAGAATTTTGTTGCAGCCGTTTCAGTTTTAATGGATCCCTAGTAAAAGCTGTGTCTTGGCACTGTTTTCTTTATTTTCCACATTGCCAAGAGAATCAGTGTTTCTTGAATACATCTTTGAAATTTGTTTGTGCAATATATTACTAAACTAGTTGATCTTTTGCTTTTTAATTCAGGATGAAAACATTGCCTAGATCAGTAGGAAAGCAAGGGGTGCGGCACCCCTTTCCCACCTTGCCTGTTCTTGGAGCCAGCATGACTTATTAGATTCCTTTGTATGTTGTAAAGTTGAGCATCTCTATTTTTTCCACTGTTTGAGGCATTTGTAAAGGGTTCCTACTAGATGGTCAGTTAATACACACATGTCAGCCAGTTCAAAGCCAGAGCAAGTGTTAAGGCAGCGTCTGTATGTTTGTAGACTAGGAGGCCTTTCATAGCAGCTTGGGCTGCAGGTGGGAGTGCTCCCTAAAGCCTCCAAACTGTTACCCAAAATAGAAGTCTGCATGTTTGTAGACTGGGGGGCCTTTCATGGCAACTTGGGCTGCAGGTGGGAGTGCTCCCCAAAGCCTCCAAACTGTTACCCAAAATAGAAGACTACTTAACACCCTTCAAAAATCATAGCATTTTCTAAACCAACTTTTGAGGCTTTCTAGTTTATATATGTGTCATAGGGTTTTTTTTTCTTTCTTACTTTGAAATGTGTAAGTTTTGATTAAAGTTTACTCCAGTGTGTTAATGATGTAGTCAAATATTTATTGAAAGGCAAAATAGAGTATTTTATGTTATACCTGCCATTTTTCAAGAATATTCTTTGCATCTAACTGCCAGTGCCATTATCAAACTTGTTTTCAAAATTGTACTTTTTTATTAAACAAAGTGCTTAATTTTAAAGTATTATGTTGCCATCATATAGTGTATAAAATGTATAATTGCCAATTCATTGTAACTTATTTATTTTTAAAGAAAAGTATAAGAATACTTTCTGAGTAAAGAAATTTGTTATTAAATTGTTTCCTCGTTTCTGATGTAGCTAAAAACTTCTGAGTTTAACTGCAGATAGATGACCAGCCACAAGTGAACCTCTTCTCAGTTGCCAGTCTTTGCTCATAGTAAAACAACTTACAAATGTTTAGTTTTTGTATCTAATCTCTGACTCTTAAAATGTTTATAAAGTTTATTTTTACCAAAGAGATGCAATTCATTATAAAATTGCAGAGTAAATGTCGTTTTTTAACATTTTTTTGTGCTTTGTTTTATTTGTGGGGTGGAGTAGTTGAAGCTTTCCATTTCAAGTGTTTTTAAAATATTTTAATTCTTACATGAGTGTGTATATGTGTGTGCGTGCATGTGAGTGCATGTGCGCATGCCTGCGTGCATATGTAGAAGACAGAACAACTGTGGAGAGTTGGTTTTCTCATTCCATTTTGGATTTTGGGGCTTAAACTCAGGTTCAGTTTTTTGCAATCTCACCAACCCTTGGGTTATTTGTTTGTTTTGGCAGGGTCTCATGTAGCCCTGCAACAGCTGTGTTACTGTGGGATTATAGGGTGTTGTCACTACTCCTGCCTGAAGTGTGTGTGTGTGTGTGTGTGTGAGAGAGAGAGAGAGAGAGAGTGAGAGAGAGAGAGAGAGAATATTGACACTTGTATGAGGATGTGGGAAAGCTGGAGGTCTTGAGAAATTCAAAATGGTTTATAGCCACTTTGAAATGCAATATGGACATTACTCAGGAAATTTAAAATAAGGTTATTGTATGAACAGGTTTGTGCTTCTAGGTAAAGACTAAAAGAATTGGAATATCTCAAGATACATATACAGCCATGATGGACGTAAAAGGTGTCCATCATTAGCCTGACCAATTCCATTTTGCTCTTCTCTGGTTCTTTATTTACTGCCCCCTCCCCAGTTGCTCTTAGTTCTGCTTGACAAACATCTTCATGGCCAGGTACTCTCACCAAGCCTAACAAGCCAGATCACCCCCAAATGGGAGCCATAGCCCTACATGCTGCCCTCAGAGCAGGAGGAATCAACTCATGGGAATTGCTCCCCTTGGTGATACCAGCCTTGCCAGATCCCTTTGCAGGACCAGACCCCTGTCCTGAACAAGGCCATTGTTTGTTTCACCAGGGGTGCCTGCTCCATCCCTTTTTCTCACCATTTCCTGTGATCTTTCAGTTTCTGTTAGCATCTTGAAGACAGACTGGGATGTCACCAAACCCCTTTCCCTGTTTTTCCTAACCTGACACGTTGTGCCTCTCACTGCTACTTGTCTTTGGTGGGTATTGGGACAGGTGGCTAGGATTCACCTACTGAGATTCGAAGAGCCAGAGCTTCTGCCCTAAAATACAGGTAACAGCAGCAACATTATTCTCCAGAGCCAAAGCTGGATAGTAACACATTGTCCTTCCGCAGATGAATAAACAGGTCATGTGGGACGCCCTGCTCTTTATGTGTCGCTTTTATTGGTTGATGAATAAATATGCTAATAGATTAGGCATATTTCTAGCTAGCTCTTATGTCTTAAATTAACCCAGGAGAAGCCATGTAACTGCCCAGGAAGCAAGAGGTAACAAACCGCGAGCCTCATAGTAAAATATAAAATAATAAAAATGGGTTAACTGATAGTTAACTGATAGTGCTCTTAACCACTGAGGCATCTCTCCAGCTTACAGTCTAAATTCTTAAAGCTATATGATTTTTTTTTTCTGAAAGTGCTTGGTAATTCAAAGTATAGGTGCATTCCTGTGGCTTGGTTCTGTGTAAATAATTCCTTTTTCAGATGAATGCCCCCAAGGAATACATGGCCAACTTTAATTCACTCTAAGGACAAGCAAGAAATAATGATGTTTAGCTCCTTGCAGCCAGCTTTGGGGAGAGGCAGTATGTCCTTCCAGGTTTCAGCTGATGCACACATGCACATCATTATCAGTGGATGTTACAATTGTAACCATCTAGAATAGATCTCCCTCCCTCTCTCTCCTCTCTCTCTCTCTCTCTCCTCTCTCTCTCTCTTTCTCTCTCTCTCTCTCTCTCTCTCTCTCTCTCTCTCTCTGTCTCTCTCTCTCTCTCCCTCTCCCCTTGCTTTTCAGTGGATCACAGAATTTAGTCTCTTCAGCTTTCCATGGGGGTCTGCCTTTGTTACAACTCAACTAAGCTTCCTATGGAGTTGTAGCTTTTGAAATAGAGCATTAATTGGAAGCAATTATCCAATTATACCAGCAGTGACTATGCTGTATACTAAATATTTACCAAGGAAAAGAGCATTTAACTGAGGATTTAATTCAGCAGCCAAGTACAATAAGGCTGCAAGCAACCCTGCAATTGCTCAGGGGGTGCCTTCAATGGCTGACACAGTCAAGAGTGTCCACGGTATAAGTTATAGAATAAAACAAGCACAGGGAGGCTTGATTCTCAAAGCAAGGCCAGTGTGTGTGATGTTAATTGCAAATGTAATCAAAGAGCTGTGTTTATTGTCTAACTGTGAGATTTCTCCAACTGTTTGATTTTAAAAGTAAACAGGCTTTTAGCTTTACTCACTATCTTCCCTCTCCTTTCCTCCTCGGGTGCCTTGTGTTGTATTCTGAAGCCATCCTTGAGAAGGATGCTTCGGAAGCACTTTAGGCACTTCTCAGATGAGCACCAGGGAGAGCTGCCTTGGGCAGAATGCAGTGCTGCAGCCTGGGTGTTATAATGAGCTGCCGGTAGTCATTTGCTGCCTGTGATCTGCAGCTTCCCGAGTGCTGGCCAAGTCCTTGGCAGGGAAGGTTTGGCTGGGCTACTAGCATTGATTAAATGGTGTGAAGAGAATCCACATGGTGTCAAGGAATATTTATATGGGCAAAAATCCATCAGCAGCACCTGCAATACTGGCGCTCCAAGAAACGGAAGAGAATGTCCATTGAATTTGTTAGCTTCATGTGAAAGACACTAAAACAAAGAAAACTGAACACGCTGCCACCAACTCTTGGGTCATCTTATTGGTGGCTGTCTTGACAAAGCAATGTAGTTCCTTCTGCTATGATGTCACCTTTGTCCAATCATAACCTTCCTTAGGAGAGCAGAGGATAACTCTGGAGACAAGGTGAGTGACAGCAGGAAGCCACGCAGCAGTCACTAGGCAACAAGAGCCAGCCTTCAGCGGATGAGAATTTTAAAGAGTTAACCCTTGCACAGGCTGGTTGTGTGCTGAACTGGTGGGAACCTCGGGAGAAAAGCCCAATAGGAATACAAGTGTTTGTTTCTACAGCTGTGCTCCTCTGTGCAACGTGGGAACATGGCCTTCTCAGTCGGAAATGGTTGGGGAAAGTAGAAATTTCTTACACACACACACCCCTTTTATTTATTTATTTACAAGAGTAGGGCTGTAAACCAGCTAGAACCTCTTTGGTGTTTTATGATGGCTCTTCAGTTGTTCTGAATAAATAGGCCACACCAGGGCGTGTCACAAAAGGGAGTATCACTGAAATCGGCCTGCACTCCCTCCCCAAGGTATGCATGGTTGGGACAGTGTGGACAAGAGTGTGTGTCCAAAGCACTGCCTTCCTGGGCACCCTGAGTAGTTTGTCTGCCCAGAGCAGGAACTTTCTCAACACTTGCTCAAAACTGCTGCATGAGCATGGGGTCAAGATGGTCAAGATGCCGTAAGAAAGTTTATCTTTCTGTCCTTTTTAAAATTCCAGCTAAACAAAAGTTCTGCGAACTTGTCCCGCCTTCCTCCTCTGCTGTTGAATTTAGCTGAGGGCTAGACACGCCCAGAATATATAATCTTGCTTCCAAAATGGGGTTCCAGAATCACCTTATTCAGATGATTTTGGTTAACATTAGAAATTCCAGGGAAGCCGGGTGGTGGTGGCGCACGCCTTTTATCCCAGCACTCGGAAGGCAGAGGCAGGAGGACCTCTTTGAGTTCGAGGTCAGTCTGTCTACAAGAGCTAGTTCCAGGACTGCCAAGGCTACACTGAGAAACCCTGTCTCAAAAGAGGGAGGGAGGGAGGGGAGAAAGGAGAGAGGAGGGATGGAGAGAGGGAGAGATTCCAGGGTTGGGGTCCTCTTGAAACTAGTTTCTTTTCTTTGTTGCTAATTTGAGAGCCCTGGTTGTTTTGCTGTATTTTCTTCCCATTAGCAGTTAGGATGCATCATGACTTCCTGAAGAGAACTCTTCTTTGGTTTGTGTCCAGCTCATACTGGCCGGTGGGTGAGACAGTGAGGACAGTCTCCTAGAGGGCTGGGCTCCTCCTGTCTTCTCCAGCAGTGCCTGATACAGTGAATGTGCAGGCCTGTGTTCATGACTGCGTCAGTCAGCTGACTAACTCAATGGTGTTCCATCCAGGAGGATACAGTGAGACGGGTAGGTAACACCTTAAAATTGTCCGCAGCCTAACTAGGAGTGTGGTTAGTGCCTATAAGTCCAGAGCTTGGCAGAAGGAGTCAAGAGCGCTGTCATGAGTCTGAGGCCAACCTGGGCTGTAGTGCGCAATACCGTCTCAAAAATCACTAAACACTTGTCAGAAACCTTGCAAGCTTGTCTAGTACACCACCCGCTTTTCAGTTAGGAAACTGAGACCCAAGTAGCCCCCAATTCCTTATGAGGTGTAGGCAGGTTTCTCTGTAATTAGTCGGTTGTGGGGGTTGATTTAGGTGACAATCCTGTGGCGTTCAAAGACCATTTCCTTTAATCTTGCTCCCGGGCTCATCTAGGGTCATTAAATCTGTCCTAACGTTTTGAAAACTGAAACTCAAACCAGGTCAGAAATAGGCAGGCTCTATGTTTGACAAAGCAGAGCCTCTTAGAATCTGGAAAATAGAAACCTCAAAAAGAGACATGTAGGTAGGTAGATAGGTAAGTAGGTACATAGGTAGGTAGATACGTAGGTAGGTAGCTAGGTAGGTGCATACGTAGATAGGTATATAGGTAGGTAGGTAGGTAGGTAGGTAGGTAGGTAGGTAGGTAGGTAGGAAGGTGCATATGTAGATAGGTAAGTAGGTACATAGGTAGGTATATAAATAGGTAGGTACGTAGGTAGGCAAATGGATGGGTAAGCCATAGAACTAAATGAATGTACACCTAGAGAAGTTACTAAATCTGCATGAGTTTCCTTGTTGTTTATCTTTTTTACATATTCCTGCTACTTGTCATTAAGCCAACGGTACTGACTTTCTCTCCTCACTTCTGCTCTTAGAGATGTAGGAAAGAAGAAAGAGCTCATTTGATGTTCCATTTCTGAATCACGGCCCTGAGAGTTCCCTATGGATTTCTTTATTCCCCAGTGACTTTTGTCTAATTAAAATAGACTCTGTTTCTTATGACAAAACCTTGGGAAATCCGGGGAGTTATTAATATCCACAACAAAAATAACGAATGGTTACAAACTTGACTTATTTGCAGATGTTTTAAAGATAATATGTCAGTCAGTAACTGAAAGACCATTGATGGTGGTTTTGTTTTTGTTTGGTTTAGTTTGGTTTTTCAAGATAGGGTTTCTCTGTGTAACAATTCTGGGTGTCCTGGAACTTGCTTTATAGACCAGGCTGGCCTTGCACTCACAAAGATCTACCTTCCGAGTGCTGGGATTAAAGGCATACACCACCACGTTTGGCTCTTATTTGAAATTTTCTGAAACTAAAAATTATGTTTAAAAATTGGAAAGATCTGTTTGTCTGCTCAGGTTACCAGTAACGAGATACCGATATATGCATTTGAACCGATGAAAACACTGACTCAAATTTATATCCACGCGCTTTCTGTTGAGGGGATTCCTCAGTTGATTTTCTTAGAGACAGTCAAAAGAACTGAACTAGTGGTTAAGAAACGTGTTGAGGATGTCAGGAAGCAGCTGTGCAAAGCAAGTAATGGCCCTCCAGGTGGCTGTACTCTCGGTCCTGGAACTTATGAATATATTACCATCAACGGCAAAGGAAGTGAAGGTACCATATGGAATTAAGTTTTCTAGTCAGCCTACCTTAGAGAGACTGTAGATTATCTGGGTGGACAGAATGTAATCACTGTGCTCTTAAGAGTGGGCAAGAGAGGCAGGAAAGAGAACACTGGAGCAACAATATAAAAGACTCAGTCCGCCAACGCTGGCTTAAAGTTGCAAGGATCATGAGCCTCTCGAAGCTACGAGAGCCAGGAAATGGATTCTCCCCTAAAGCCTCCAGAAGAAACACAACAGCCTTGGATTAAGTCTGGTCCCATCTGGTCTAGGTTTTGGTAACTGAAGGCTATGTCTCCCTTGCAGACTGTCCCGAGGAGCCTATACCTTAGAAACAGCTTCTGCTGTTATTAAGGCTTCACCCTCCAGGTCACAAACAGGAGGGCTGAAGACTAGAGCGCTTAGGGAGTCTGGCCGGGGTCTCATCTTCCTGCGGAGAGAACAGGTGGGCAGGAAACACCCTCATCCCAGTTAGGTCAGTCAGGGAGAATTCCCAAGATAGCCCCCAGTGTTAATGCCGCTGATCGAGAATAATAGAAAAAAAGACCACTACCACCATTTAAAGCAAGCTTTAATTTAAATACTGGCAGGTAAATGGGCTCTGGCCAGGCCCATACCCAGGTTCTGAGAAAATGGCCCAGAATCAAGTATGGCAAGGGTTTAAGAAGGAAAGCCCATAATTCATTGCATTTCCTACCAGGTCCAAGCGGGGGCAAGCATACATCCTGATGGATTCAGCCTGTGGACCTCCCGCCCATGTGTGATCAAGCACGTCTGGTGCTCAGACGAATCAAACAAACTGTTTAGGGAGTGAAAACAGGGGGCTTGTTATCTCCTATGAACAGCAGCCTCCAGTGACTCAAGAGCTGCCTGTCCTTGGGCAAGGGGCATGCAGATCAGAGACGTTTTTATTTCATGATCTCTAAAGCATAGTAATTAAAACTTAGAATGTAACTTCGGCTCTCACAATGGCACCCAGAACCCTAGAGTTTGGGAGTGGACTCTGCTTTTTACTAAAAAGAAGCCTACAGATAAAGACTGGACCACAGCAAGAAGAGAAAGGAGGAGGGGAAGGCAAAGACGTGTGTTTTCCTAGGACCAGGGGGACTCAGGGAGGCAGCCAGCTTGATCGTCTTGTAGACTACACAAGAGGACCTCTGAATGGGGGTGCAGAAGGCCTCAAACGACGACAGGGAAGGGACTGGAGGGCAAGAGAGGGGAGATGGGACCGCTGGAAACACTGGGCTTGTGGCTAACCGGGAGCATTTGTGATAGTCTTGATGGGGTTTAGAATGACCAGGGAGCAAATCTCTGGGTGTTAGTGAAGGTCAAAGAGGCTTAACTGATGAGAGATAGATCCAGCCTGAACGTGGATGATGCCATTTCTTGGGCTGGGGTCCAGAACAAATACAATGGAAAAAGTGAGCTGAGCACCAGCCCGCGTCTTTCTCTGCTTCCTGACTGCGGATGCCACGTGACCTCACATTCTTTCTCCTCCATTTATGCCTTTCCAGGGATGGTGGACAGTGCCCTTAATCTGTGAGTCCTTAAATTCCCCTGCGGGGGTCTTTTGTTACAGCGCCGAGCAGCAACTAAAGTAACGCCTACACATCCAGAACAAGGAACTGAGGAGCAGCTCATAAATGCCTACCAGAGCCTCGCGGACCCCTGGTTTTTCCAGCAGTCAGTGGTGTCTCAGGACTGTGCCTGCAGGAGGGATGTCCTTCTAGGTCCCCATTCTCAGGCCCCCAACCTTGAGAAGTCAGGGATTGAAACAAGAAGAGGTGGAGCTGAGGAGGGAGAGGCCCCACGTCTTCAAACTCGCCCGCTGGCTGGAGCAACCTTCTCAGCTGGAAGAAGTTAGGTTTGTTCCGCTGTGGAAGACATTTTAAACACGGGGATTCTTCTCTTATCTGACTGAAGCCATCTAGGCAAATGTCAGCTGTTACTATTGTTCCTGCCACTGGCTAGTAGTCTGGCTCGCTTTATTTCACTCACTGAATTTTCTTTAAGCTATTTTCTTCTTTTGTATTTTTTATTGTTATTGTTCTGTTTTGTTGTTGTTTTGAGTCAGGGTCTCATAGGTGGCCCTGGCTAGCCTGGAACTCCTCCTGCCTTTGCCTCCTCAATGTGGGGCTTACGGGTATTTCTCACCTGTGTATTTTCATGTGTACCGTGTGTATTTTCATGTCAATTAATAAAGCCAGGGTGTAAGCGTGGAATGTGAGGGCTCATGGTTTTGTCTGCTGATATAACCTTTTGTTTACTGCCTGGCTGCCAGCAGTATTGTTCTGTAGAATGTACCACATGTCCATTGATTAGAACACATTCCGACGCACCCTACTATCATAAACCAGTTCTAACACAAGTTCTTACTTTTACAGGTTTTGTTTGTTTGTTTTTCTGTTGTGTGTGTTTTGTTTTTACTGAGCTACACATTTTTCTCCGTTCCCCTTCCTTCCTCCCCACTTCTACTCTCACCCATGACCCCCAAGCTCCCAATGTACTCAGGAGATCTTGAGTTTGTTTTTCCTGGCTGTCCTGGAACTCTGTAGCCCAGGCTGCCCCCAATGCAGAGACCCACCTGCTGGGATGAAAGGCATCCACCACCACCATGTTGGGCTGGTTTTTACATTTTTTATACTGTGTGTCTTTAATTGCTTTCTTAGTATAAATTCGTAGAAGAGAAATGGCTATTTTGAAGGTTCTGAATATTTTATTACAACTTTGGTGGCTCACATGAGTGATCCTAGCTCAGGAGGATGAGGCAGGAGGATAGCAGCAAGCTCCCGGCTACCCTCGGTTACATAGCGAAACTGTCTCAAACAACCAAGAAAACACACACCTTTGGAAACTACTGTCCAACTGTGCTCTGAAAAGATTTCAAGACTAAAGAGAGAAGCCAATCATTTTCTAAAGCTAGAGATTATATTTATTATCTTTTCATATTTCCAAATATTTCTAGGCTCTAAGAATTTGCTGTGGTTTCAGTCCAACTAGGATTTTAGCAAGATTAAAAATAAACATGCATTTCATATTTTGGGGACTCTTTCTCGGGTGAAGGTGACTGGATGCAATGGAATCCAGGTCACTGGGCAATAGAAGCCGCTAAGGAGCTAACTCCTCAGCTTAGGAAGCTCTTCTGAAGAGAAGGAGCGCTTCTCATTGTCCCTGGGCAGAACCCAGGACAGAATGCGACTGTGTGTTGAGAATCTGCTCCACAAGATGCTGCACTGGGTGTCATGGGGTATCCCTCCACCGCCCAGGACACGGGTCAGTGCAGTGGCCCAGACTCTCGGCACTGGGTGTCATGGGCGTGTCCCCCACACACACTGCCCAGGACGCGGATCAGTGCAATGGCCTCAACTCTCGGTTCTCCTGGGAATGGAGGGTGTTTGGTTCACTTTACACGCTGGCACACGCTTAAGAAACACAGCAGGTAAAACACATTTGTGAAGCTGAGCCTTGCTCCCCACAGAGCTGACATGAATCCATGGTCACTCCTTTGAATGACCAGTGTCAGCACGAGGCACTAGACCACTTCCATCTTGATTCTTCTCACTTGAGACAGTCATGTTTCATTTCATGGTGCTGGGAGGGTTGGGAGTAGGGGTTGAGCCACTTACCTTCAGCTGGCTTTGCTTAGAATCAGGTTCTGGTCACAACAGATCATTGTGGTGAGCAGCCAAAACGGAAGCTCACGTACCCTGGGGCTAAGCCATCTAGAAAACTACTCACCTCCCTCATTCAAAAAAATTATCATTTTGTTTTATGCATGTGAATATTTTACCTCTGTGTCTAATTATGTACCATGTGTGTGCCTGGTGCCTCTAGAAGCCAGAAACGGCCATTGGACCCTTGGAACTGGCGTAACATAACTGTGATCTGTCATGTAGGTGCTGGGAATCAAACCCAGGTCCTCTAGAAGAGCAGCCAGTGCTCTTCACTGCTGAGTCGTCTCTCCAGCCCCTGCCTTAGACCTGTGTGTTGGATCAGCATTTTGGTCCTTGCTGTTCTCAGGCATTATCAGTGGGTGAAGCAATGTCATAGGGACCAGATGCCAATCCAGGATCCCTCAGTCTTACTAACTACAGAACCCAGTGCTATTAAAGATAGTAATACCTCAACTGGAATACCACATTTCCAGGCTGGGTCTGAGCGTGGAGACGGCCAACGGCATGTAAACAGCTGTCCAGGGAGGGTTCCCAGGTTCCTCCTAACGCAGGCTTGTTCACCCACGGGGTGGATTTACTTTTCCTGCTGTTCTCTTTCCTTTCTCCCCCCCTCCTAATTCTCCTCCTCCCCTCCCCTTTCCCCCTCCTTCCCCTTCTTCTCCTCCTTTTCTTCTTTCTCCTCCTCCTTCAATCTATATTACAAACACAGTGGCTGCTGGAGGTAACAACCATTCTGTGGCTGAGAACTCGAAGGTGGAAGTTGATTCTGGGAAGGTCGGAACAGTGGTGAGAGGCTTAGATAAACCAAGACTCCCCACGTTTATGTTTATTTTACTTATGAGAAAAGCAAGCCCTTACCTTATTTAAGCAATTGTCCCCTGAAGGACAATGTTAAGGGCATTTTGAAAATTTTGGGGAGGGGGAAGATTATACATTTTTTGTCAAAAGACTGAAAATACTATCTTATATTCAGTAAATATAGGATGTCCTATCTTGTATGTTTATGCAGATTTCAATATCATAGTGATAGTAAAATGTTTATAGTTAACTGTGCCTTGAATCTGGCACACACACATATATACATACATGTGTATAACTATATATGTATATTTATAGCTATTAAGGTATCATAAACATTTTATATATGTAAAAGTACAATAATTTATACATGGTAACAGACATGTAATTTTCTTTGATTTTTGACTTTTCTATAAAACAAAGACATCTTGGATTTTGTTTTTTTGAAACTTGATTAGGATTTGTTTGCCACCCACAAAGTGACATCTCCGTTGGCATTAACTAGTTCCCGTATAACACACTTATATTCATCTCTCTTTGGAGTTGCCCATTCAGGGTAAATGGTCAAATCTTTCACAATATCTTCTAGGGTAGTGTACATGTGAGACATTTTACTGAATTGCCACCCCTTTTATTTGTCCTATGGTCTTTCCAGCGAGGCATTTTCCAATTCTGGGAGGGAACATGTGTGTAGGCTGTATTGCGTTCTTTTCATCCCAGGGTCACACCTGTCTTGTGAATTAGGTTGGGGACAGAGCTTTGGTCCGGATGATACCTGTGGTCCTGGCTGCTATAGACAAGGTGCCTACAGCCCCTTGCCTACCTTGTGGTACTAGGAGACAGAAAGGACTGACAATTGAGGGCCGAGAGTCTGGTGTCTACCACAGAACTAAAGACAGACCTAATTTTTACATTGATCTATGGCAAGTGGAGTTTGGGGTATTGACACAGAAGATACCCCATAGGCAAGGTTGTGTGAGAGCTGATTCTCTCGTTCTTCCTCTAACATCTGTACCTCAGTGGATCCATGAACACAGACAGAGAAGGACAGAATTTTATCAGTGTGGGAAGGCAGAGAGAGGGCAACCAGAGACTCTGAAAGGGAAGGGGTGGGGGAAAGTCTTTTTGGTCATCTGGGGCAGGAAAGGAGGACCAGGGGGAACAGCATGTCCAGAGCCACTGGAAGACCTGCATGCCAGAATGATCAACCTTGCCTTCCGCCTTGGTCAACCCACTGGAGCGGATGAATGAGTGGCATCCTTGCTCTCCTTAATTGGAGCAGATAATTGGCGAGCTGGCTCTGTGCACAGGAAATGTGTTCAGATGGATTTGGCAAAGTAGAGCAGGAAGAATGAGGACCACCTGATTTCATCTTGTGCCAAGGAGGGCAGCACAAAGAGGCAGTGTCTCCCGTGCAGCCTGGCCCCAGCATAGCACGGGCTAGAAAGAGCTGTAAGCTCCGGGTACTGCTTCCATTAGGAACCTCAGCATGCAGAAAGGGGGTGATGGCTAGGCAGACGATGACCAGAAGTCACAGGGGAAGACTCTGGACTGCAGTTGCTTCCTTTCTTTAAGCACACAAGTTAACCTCTTGGTGTCCGCTTCTTCATCTACAGTAAGAGAGGGACCACGATCCCCAGGCACGTTAAAACTGTGCCACGGTCTTCCGCCCAATCCACCAGTGCTACTTGGATGGCACACAGTGACACCCATGCCAGGGTCTGTGCCTGCTGACTATTTCTGAACCCAGAAGAGGAGGGCCAAATGAGCAAACAAGGATGCATGCTTGCAGGGCTTGGCAAACCTTCCCATTCTTCAGTAACCACTGCTTTCTGCTCAGGTTAGAACACATGGACTGAGATGGCTGTCACTCAGGCAACAGAAACCCAACACCAGGAGAGATGTCCCTTTCTGAGGACGAGTAACATGTGCCTGACGTAAATGACAGAGGCACAGTTCCAGTTTCTTTTTGAAACTTTCATTCTTGGAAAAATCCGTTGTTGTGAGCTGTGTTCGAATGCAGAAAGGAAGTGAGGGGCAGCAATGGCCACTCCCCAGCATGTGTCTGCACACAAACACATGTGCAATGCAGGTGTGCATGCACACCCTGGAATCATAGTTCCTCTTTTCTTCTTCTTTTTTTTTTTTTTTTCTGGAGTTGGGAATAAACCCAGGGCCTTCTACTTGCTAGGCAAGCACTCCACCACCAATGTAAACCCCTAACCCAGCATCTCATTTCTAGCTTAGACTTGTCTGTTCTATTTTTTTTATTTTGTCTTTTGGTTTGTTGTTGTTTTGTTTTGTTTTGTTTTGAGACAGGGTTTCTCTGTATTGCCCTGGATGTCCTGGAACTTGCTTTATAGACAGACCAGGCTGTCCCTGAACTCAGAGATCCACCTGCCCCTGCCTCCTGAGTGCTGGGATTAAAGGCATGTGCTACTATACCCCCCCTTTTTTTTAATTTTTAAATTGAAAATTTTCCTCCCAGTCTCTGTATATGTGTGTGTGAGAGAGACATGCGTACCACAGCAAGTATATGGCAGCCACAGGACTGAGGGGGGTCTCTGCAGCTGTCAGACAGGGAATCAAACCATGAGAATGAAAACTTAGTTAAGATGGACTTCATCGGCCTGGATCAAGACCTCTAAAGAATCTGATGCCAGGTGGTTTATTACCAACATATTTAGGCCCAGTATAATTCGGAAATAAATGTTTCCTGGTGTAATACAATCCCTGGTACACAAGGAAGCGCAATTATATTGAAACTCAACTCAGGGTATATGTCATTTCTTCCAAGAAGATGGGTTCTAGAGACAGGCTACCTGTGTTAGCTTAAGGGTGTAGAGAAGGTTCTGGACTCATCTCAGTCATACAGATAGCTTAGAGCCCCATCTGGTCCTGTTGTGGGAGCTTGGGAGCCTTTGGCTCAATGGTCATCTAGATTAACAGCTGCCTCAGGCCTGGCTGTGGGAGCTTGACATGGCCTGGCCTGCCATGTGATACAGATCACTAGGCTGCTAACACTGCCGATTCTCAGCTTTTTATGATAGCTTGTCTCTCTCTCTCTTTTTATTATGTATGTATGTATGTATGTATGCATGTATGTATATGATATTCTGCCTGTGTGTATGCCTGCAGGCCAGAAGAGGGCACCAGACCTCATTACAGATGGTTGTGAGCCACCATGTGGTTGCTGGGAATTGAACTCAGGACCTTTGGAAGAGCAGGCAATGCTCTTAACCACTGAGCCATCTCTCCAGCCAGCTTTTTATGATGGAATAACAGCTTTTTCTTATTTCCCATTGGAAAGAATCTTGTGTTCTCAACACTCCTGGTTTCTCTAGACATTGGTGGGCATACAGACTTGTTGTGCTTTGCTCCCAACAGAGGACAACTTACGGGAGTTGATTCTTGCCTTCTACCATGGGTCCTGGAGATTGGACCAAGGTGGTTAGGCTCGATAGGCAGCGCCTTTGCCCCCTAAGTCATCTCACGGCCCCCTTTCTATTGTGTGAGTCAAGGTCTTCCTGTATAGCTGGATGGTCTGTCTGGAATGCCCAAACATCTTGCCTCAGTCCCTCAAGGGATGACAGAAGTGCACCATCCATGCTCAGATGGAGCTGTTTGTGGAAGATTTTGCTGTGGAACAATCTTTTTGTACACTGTAAATATATATTACTCTCATTGGTTAATAAAGAGCTGACTGGCCAATAGCTAGGCAGCAAAAGGTTAGGCAAGACTTTCAGAAAAAAGATAACATGGGGAAGAAGAAGGGCAGAGTCGTGGGGGTCTGCAGAGAGAAGCAAGATGAATGCACCAAGTTGAAAAAGGTATTGTCACAAGGCAGAGCATCAATGAGAAGTATGGGTTAACTTAAGTTGTAACAGCTAGTTAGTAACAAGCCTAAGCTATCAGCCAAGCATTTCTAATTAATAATAAGTCTCTGTGTGGTTACTGGGGAGTCAGCAGTTCCAACAAAACTCTGCCTACAGGCTTTCCTCCTGACCTGCTAAGAGCCCTGGCCTTGGTCTGGCATGAACCCAGGCAACTGTACTTGCTGCAAGGCTTTTCCAGTAAGGTAAATGGACACAGACAAGTGCCTTAGCTACATGACTGTGGCAAGGCAACATATCAATGGCAGCAGTCTGTAATGGTGCTCTTTAAGGAAACCCAGGACAAATCCTCAGAGCACTCAGAATATGCACTTGTAACTTACGTTGCTACTATTGTTATTCTCTTGTTTTCAGCTCAAGTTTTGTTTGTCAAGCTCTAGTTACACCAATGATTATTTTCTGTTAGCCGAGCCCTTTGGCTTGGATCCGTCATCCAGTAACATTGTCATCCATCCCAAATACTTAACGGCAGATAGGCATTTGAGTTTTCCTTTTTAAGTCTGTTTATTGTATATAGCTCAGTCTAAATTACAGAAACTGTAATCTCATAAAAGCTAAGTGGAATGAATTTATAAATTGTATTTTGTAAGTAAATAAGGTGTAAAAAAATCACCAAATTTTTTTCCACAGAAAAAAAAATAATTCACTGGTGTGGGATGTCTTTCTGTATATGTGTTGATTTTATTGTTTGATGAATAAAGGTGCTTTGGCCAATGGCTTAGCAGAGTAAAGCCAGGCGGTAAATCCAAACACACACACAGAGAGAAAGAGAAAGGGGGGGGCAGAGTCAAGGAGTCACCATATAGCCACCAAAGGAATAACATGCCACACCGATAAGCCACAGCCTCGTGGCAATACTCAGATTAATAGCATTTCTATTTGATTACTTTATCAATTAGAGCTAGCCAATAAGAAGTCTAAAACATTGATCAAACAATTGTAACTAATAATAAGCCTAAGAGTGGTTACTTCATAAGCTGTTTTGGGAACTGATGAGGGCGACCTGGTTGATAGAGAGAAACCAGTCTAGAGGGAGCGGGCAGGATGGAGAAAACTCTTCAGTCTACACTGGGCTGTTGTGAGGTTTCAGTAGGAATAGAAACTTCCTTGTGCCGAGCTGGCATCTAATAAATAAACGTCACTATAAACAAGTCTATACTTCCAGAAACAGGCGTACTTCCAAAGACACACAGTTATGTGCAGTCCCTCTCCCCCCCCCCCCTTCTGGACCCATTTCCAGGTCCAGTTGTGATAGAGAAGGACGAACGTCCACGCCAGAGCCTGAGATACAAGCTGGACACAGTCTTGCTGGGCTTTTGGTCTGGGTCTTCCGGATACAGAAATGGCCCTGGGGATCCAGCCTTAGGCTCATGCTGCCAACTCAACGGTGAGAACAAACTGTGTAAATGTGAAGAAGACACAGAGCTCCATGCGAGTGGATCTTATCTGTGTACTGTGGTGTAGACACGCTTTGAACTTCATGATCCACCCAGAAGAATTGGAAGTCTGGCTGCCAGTGCTGTGCAGAGGGCGATCTAAAGATGTCCTTCTTCCTCCTGGTGCTGGAGCCAGAAAAGACATTCGTGAGCAGGACAGCACCTGACAGGCAGAGTACAGCAGCCCTCCTAGGAAACGCGCATGGCGAGCACCATTGTGGTACCCGAAAGGGACGTCTGGGGCTTGTCCCGCACAGCTAGGACAGCAGGGCGCACATTTGGACTCTGTGTGCCTTGTGGTCAATCATCAAGGCTTGACACCCTCTAAGTCAGAAGTTTTGGATGTGACTGGAAACTCCAGCCATTGCGTCCCCAGCAGTAAGAGGACGAAGTTTAGTATTGGCTGTGCCGCCTCCTCCATTCCCTCCTCTCCTTGGAAGTGAAAGCCTAGCCCGAGGAAGGGATCTGCATTCTGTCATTTATCTGTGGGGAAAGGTGAAGCAGTGATGCCAGTGTGAGCATTACCTCTCTGGGGGAAGTGCAAACACGTTGATTAAGGCTACAGTTCTGACCTTGACAGCTTAGAGAATCTTTCCAAAGGGAATCAAGTGCACTCCTCCTGGACGAAGGGTGAGGGCTCCTCTGGCTTTCCCTCAGGGCCACAGGCATCAAATCCATATTTCTACACAGTGGCTTTATTTGTGCGGTTGAAAAGACACTTGGGCTGTAAGAGGATGGGAGGAGGGTTTTAAGGACAAGATCTCAATCAACTGATGTGTGATTTACTGAACAACGCTGTATGGAAGATGTAGGTGCAAGGTCAGCCTGGACCCAGAACCGTGATGTTCGCCCTCTCGCCTCTCCTCTCTCCAGCCTCACTGGTCGCCCTGGCTCCTGCTTCTCCAGTTGGATCAGTTCCAAACAGGTGCCTGCCTGTCTGTGAAAACTCCATTAGTGACTCTCTGTGGCCAAGGCCCAAGTGGCCGCTTTCTGTGACACAGTTGTCTTATATCCTTGTCTCTAGTTCTGTCTGCTGGTTTGTCTAGTGCTGGCTGATAGCCAATGCCTTTGTTCTTTATCCCCCCCCCCCCCAACAGGTATGCTTACAAGTCTGTTTCCCCACAGGTTCCTCTTCCCAGAATGCCTTTCTTCTCATTCTCTCCAAAGTTCTCCCTTAACCTTGGAGTCTCCCTGAATAGCTGTCCTCTTGTGTTCCGTGTGCCTTCTGCCAAGAAATCCAGGTGGACTCAGTTGGCATGATCGGAATCCGCCAGCTTGCTGCCTCCACTACCGCTCACCTCTGGGACTGTCCCGCCCACTGGTGTCACAGTCAGAGCTCCCTAAAGGAACCAGGCTTCTCCCTCCTCCTCTTCCTTCAGCACAGCAGCCTTTCGGCCAACTCTGCCCAGAGCCTTCCTGAACAGCATCCGTGGGAGCCGGTCTCACACATCCCTCCCTGATCTATGCTCAGAGATACTACACCAGTGCCTGGAATCAACAAAAGCTGCAAGCCAGAGCCTTATTTTCTCCTTTAGACCCAAGTTTCCCAGTAGCGGGCTGCTCCCACAGTTACCACCTCTCAGAATCTGCAGACAAGTCTTTATGACAGCCCAGAAGGCCTGAGGCTCTCCACCCAAGGCCTCCTGCTTCCCTCTTTCTTGCTCCAGCCACACTGCCCCCTGCTGTTCCCCAAACGTGCTGCATGCCCTCTGATCCCTTGCCTGGGACACTGTTCAAGTGTCACCTCTCCCTTACCACCTCCGCAGACCTCCTCCCCTCTTCTACTCCCCACAGAATTCTGAACTAATGTAGCATGTACTGTTGCAGAAGATTTGTTTAACAATGTAAAGATGTATTGTGGTTTTTTAAAAAGATTTATTTATTATGTATACAGTGTTCTGTATGCATGTGTGTCTGCAGGCCAGAAGAGGGCACCAGATCTCATTATAGATGGTTGTGAGACACCATATGGTTGCTGGGAATTAAGCTCAGGACCTCTGGAAGAGCAGTCAGTGTTCTTAACTGCCGAGCCACCTCTCCAGCCTCTGTTGCATTTGTTTATATTGCAGAATATTTATTTAACTGTGTGCATTTGTTTAGCTATGTAAGATGCATTGCTGTTTTACCTTGCCTGCCTAGATCCCCTGATTGGTTTTAATATGCTGAACAGCCAATAGCGAGGGAGGAGGTATTGGTGGGACTTGCGGTTAGGGAGAGTAAGCAGGAAGAGGAATTTTAGGCTGGGGAAGAAAGAAAAAGGAGACAATAGGGGCTGGACAGACAGACATGAAGGAAGCAGGAAAGTAGGACGTATAGAATGAAAGAAAGGTAAAAAGCCCTAAGGCCAAACGTAGAAGAATAGAAACAGGTTAAGGTAGGTTAAAAGAACTAGCAGGACAAGGCTAAACTAAGGCCAGGTGTTCATAATTAATAAGTCTCCATAATTAATAATGTATTTATCTGGGAGCTGGTTGGTGGCCCAAAGGAAATGCCAACTACAATGTACCACTAGAATGTCACCCCAGGAGGGCAAGTATCCATCCTCTTCACAGACACATTCCAGGGCCCAGCACAGTATCCCCCAGTACGCATGCTCAGATCAGAGCCCAGCACAGTATCCCCCAGTACGCATGCTCAGATCAGCGCCCAGCACAGTATCCCCCAGTTCGCATGATCAGATCAGAGCCCAGCACAGTATCCCCCAGTTCGCATGATCAGATCAGAGCCCAGCACAGTATCCCCCAGTACGCATGATCAGATCAGAGCCCAGCACAGTATCCCCCAGTTCGCATGATCAGACCAATACCCATCTCTTTAACTTGCCACACTTGGCTCATAACTTCTCCCCACCACAAAAGGCCTGGAATCCACGCCTCTGTTACCACGCAGTTGCCTCTGAACACGAGTCTGTGCACGAATGCTCTTCTGTTGTAGCCTAATTGGCTTCTCGCTTCTTGTCCCCCACTGTGGCTGCATATGAATCCTGCAGCCCCCATCTCAGTGCCCAGCACACGTGGCAGCCAGAATTTAATTATCACATCGATTCTTTTCCTCCGTGGAAGCCCCCTCACAATAGCACCCTTAGGGTAGCCTGAGGGGGCGGGGAGCAGCTTTGCAGAGGGACCAGACATCCGATATGGGACAGAGGATGGTAGTGTACTGTGCCCTCAGCCCGCCCTCCCTCCCTCCCTCCCTTCCTCCCTCTCTCTCTCCCTCCCTCCCTCCCTCCCTCCCTCCCTCCCTCCCTCCCTCCCTCATTTCCTCCCTCCCTCCCTTCCTTCCTCCCTTCTTTTCTTTCCTTTCCCTTCCTCTGCCTCTCCCTCTTCTTTCTTTCGACAGGGCTGGTCTGGAACTCACAGAATTCCACCTGCCTCTACCTCCCCAATGCTGGGATTAAAGGCAGGGCTCTAAGAGGCACAAACTGAGTGTTCTTTGCGTCTGTCTTGCTGCCCCCACTCTCTCTCCACAGCTGTCATTCAGGCCTTCCAGAAGCCCTCCCCTCCTTTGACCCCCCAGACCTGCTGTGTACACAGAGGTCACGCGGTAAGGTGACAGACTTCGGCGAGGATTCTAGTTCTCAAATACCTTCTTCAGCACAGAGCTACCTGGGGTCGTTTTGCAGACGCAAGAGTCTCAGCTGAGATGAGGGTTGTGGGAGGTATTTACAATTTTCAAATAGCTTTATGGGGGTCAGGGGTGTGGCTCAGTTGTTCAGTGCCTGCTGACGTGATGATGGGCTTTTGTAACCAGCACTCCGGAGGAAGAGGTGGGAGTTCAAGATCACCCTTAGGTGTGTACAAAGCTCCAGGCTGGCTGGGCTAGGTGAGACTGTACGGCAAAGCGAACAAGGCTTTAGTCACACAGAGTCTAGCGAAAGAGGCAGAAATTCAGGAGTTCATAGCTGTAGTAAATCCTGGAAAGGCTTGCTTGAAGGCCACCAAGCACTCCTGACCAGATTCTCTGGTTTGAGGGAGGAGAGTGTTGGCTGTAGCTGCTTCATAGGGAGCGCAGGGGAGTAGGGGTGGGGCTGAGAAGCCACACTGACTTAACTGTGGGGATCTTGGGGGGGGGGGGGGGCAGTGGCCAGATTGAGACAGGATTTCAGCTCCTCAGCAGCACCCCTCACTCAGGGTGGGAAACAGCCGGGGCAAACTTCATTGAGAAGAAAGCTTCATTTTGCGTTCTCTCTTCAAGCCCCAGGTCCGCTAAAAGCCTTGCCTGTGAATTTGAAGGTGGCCTGGACCGCAGCGGGCACTCAGCGCAGGCACTCAGCACACGAAGGAAAGATCCAGGGTTGGCCCGGAAGAAGCAGCTCCAGGCCTGCGGTTCCAAGTGCCCTTACTGCTTTGGGTCTGTCCATCCCCCGCCACAGCTCACCCCCTCCCCACACCATCCTGCCCCTGCCAACCCTGGCGGCTCAGGACAAAGGGGTTGTGGCCTGTGGCCTGCAGAGGAGGGTGACTTGTCTCCTTTCCTAGCTATCACGTGAGGACAAAGGGTCCACACCCTAACTCGGCCGCAAAGGAGTGCAAGACGTCCCAACACGCCCTGTAGAAGATATTAGTCATTTTCCAGTTACTAATTTGCCTAACCTGTTCTGTTCAAACAGGCTGATTGTTTCCTGAAAAAGACTCACGGTTAATGGGATGAAGTCACTAGAGACGTGCCTAAACAATTGCTACCAGTGATCGTGGGCATGCCCCGGGACTGGTAACCAGTTACTCGACAGTCACCTTTTGTGGCTGCAGAGCAAATTCGGTGACGGCGCGCCGCCTGCTGGCAAAATGAGGTTATACCAAGGAGAAAACAGTTTGAGGAAGCCAATGGAATTGAGAATTGAAAATACATGGGGAAGTAAGAAGCATCTGGAGAAATTTGTAGTTCGGGGAAATTTGTGGGTTTTTCTCAATAAATATAAATTGGCTAGAGGTCTGATGGGTGCCTCACGCCTACGTCCCAGTTCTTGGGTGGAGGAGTCAGGCGAATTCAAGGCTAGTCTTGGCTTCTATAGCAAATTCCAGGCCAGCCTGGGCTGCATGAAACACTAACTCAAAACCAACCAGCCAAACAAGAAATAAAATCCACTGAGTGTGTGATTTCTATGTTATTGTTGTTTTGAGATAGGGTTTCTCTGTGTAGACCTGGCTGTCCCGGAACTCGCTCTGTAGACTAGGATGGCCTCGAATTCATAGAGTGCCACTGGCCTCTGCCTCCTGAGTACTGGGATTAAAGGTGTGCTCCACCACTGCCCCGTGAGTCTGTGACTTTTAATAATGAATTTTTTGCACAACAGAAGCATAGAGGAGGTCTCTGGTCTGGTTAACATTACTGGCATTGAGTTCTTTCTTGTATTTCTAAGACTTCATTTTTTTATATTTATTTATTTGTTTATTTATTTATTTGCTGTGACATTTTCTGAATATACACCAAAGCAAAGCCAAAAGAACTGTTAAGCCCCATGTCTTACAACTTGGATTCAGTGTACCTCAATTTTGCCCCTCCATTTACCTCCTCCCCTTCCTCCTTATTTTATCCCCCATCCAAGTATTGTAATCCACATATCGTGCTGCTTTGAGGCTATGGCATGCATTTCTTGAAATGGTGGGCATTTTCTTACAGAGTTACCTGCCTATCTAGTATTTACATATCTAGTATTTACAATTCCTTAGTTTGGTCTACAGGCTGGTGCAGGCTGTTCACCTTGAGATTTTCTTCAAAACGTTTTTCAATTGTTTGTGGATCTTTAAGTCCACACAACGATGTGTTGCTATGTCTCTTAGCCCTCTTGCTCTTTGCACACTCTTGCTTATTCTCTCTCTCTCTCTCTGCTCTCTACCTTGTCATCTATCTCCTCTCATTCTCTCCTCTTTCCTTTTCCACCCATCCTTTCCTCCTTCCCTCCTTCAAATAACATACCCCTACACACACTGAAATGCCCAGCTAAGGACTTGCAAGAGAGCTCGGTAGGTTAAGGCACTTGCAATCAAGCCTGCTCCCTGAGTCCCATCACCGGAAATGCCACATGGTGGGAGCAGAGAACCTGTTCATGCAAGGTGTCCTGACTTCCACAGGAGCCCGTTGCACACACACATGTTAATACCATACACAAACTCATAAATCAATGTCATACATTTTAATAGAGAAGTGCGAAGGCATTAAGCACACCACTGTATGATTTTGACAAGTGTGGCAGTTAACCTGAATCCTTAGCAGGCTGAAGACCATGGCCTCTGAGTGAACACTGCTCTGCCCGCCCCTCCTGTGGTGTCATGCCTGTTCTAAATTCCATGTTAAGCAATTACAGAATGTTGTGCATTTCTTTTCACGCTTCATATGATGTTCATATATTGTTGCTCGTTCTCCTTTATTGCTGCATTGTGTTCCAGTCCACAGATATCACAATTTGCTTGTGCATACTTCCACTGCTGGGCACCTAGATTGTTTCCAGTTGGGGCTGTTATAAGTCAAACTACTTTGATTATGCGTGTGTCTGTCTCGCTGTGTGTGCATGTGTGTGCAAGCAAATGTGTGTGCATGAAGCTGTGTGTGTACATTATGTTTTATTGCAACAAGGCATCTGAGTGCTTTGTATCTTTTTGTGGACACACGACCTCATCTTGGTGTTGCTTTTCCCCTCAGGTCACAGTATCTATCTGTGGATGTGGAGGGAAGGCTGTGAGAAAACCCATGCCTCTCTCATCTGAGACCACTCATCTCTGCAGTAGTTTACTACTGTACAAATCAAATTATCTACGATGTTCCTCTAATCCATGAGTTTCCTGGAAACTGCAGCTGTGAAGCCCAGGGGAAGCACTTTGGTCAGAGGGATTCAGAGCTATAGTCTTCTCTGCGTCAGAAAGCACTCATTGCTGCCGTAGTCAGGGTTTCTGCTGCTGTGTGGAGACGCCATGACTGCAGCAACTCTTATAAACATAAACATTTCATTGGGGCTGGCTTACAGTTCAGAAGTGTAGTCCATCATCAGCACGGCAAAGCACAGGAGAAGAAGCTGAGGGTTTCACATCCAGATTCATAGACAGGAGGAAGAAAGTGGGACACTGGGCTTGGCATGAGCATTTGAAACCTCAAAGCCCACCCCCAGTGACACACTTCCTCCAGCAAGGCCACACCTCCTAATAATGCCACTTCTTATGAGTCTAGGGGGTCATTTTCATTCAGACCACCACAAGTGGGCTGTTTGCACTCCTCAGTTTAGACACAGACTTGTGCATAGATTGCTGGGACCATGCCTCATCCCTGCCCAGCTCCCTTTTCCCAGTAGGCACATCAGCCACTGGTTTCAGATGGCCTTATTCCTCAGTAAATTATTGTGTTAAAAGTTACAAAGCAGTGGTCTTAAAAACAAACAAACACAAAGGCAAACCAAACAAAAAAACCCTACCATCTTTCCTGGTTCTGCATAAAGAAACTTCCTTTCTCAACTTCTTGTTATACAGTGAAGACACAGATACCTGGCTGTCTTTAATTGCTAGTGAAAATGTTTATTTTTTTAAATGATGTATTTATTTTTATGTGTTTGAGTGTTTTGCCTTCATGTATATTATTTACTGTATTAGTGCCTAATGCCCACAGAGGACAGAGAGGGTGTTAGATCCTCGTGAACTAGAATTATGGATGGGTCTGGGCCACCACGTGGGTGTTGGGAATAGAACTTGAGTCTTCTGCAAGAACAGCAAGTGTTCTTAAACACTGAGCCACCTTCAAACCATATTTTTACTTATAGGAGTTATATTTATATATAGTTTACTTACAGGGTGAGAATGGGTTAGATGCTACTGGCAGGAACAGAAATGGTTCAGAGACAGCTGCGTCACCAAAGCCCACCCAGGTGAACCTTGGAACCCTGGAGTTCAATGCACAACTTGCAGGAAGCTCCATAGTAACGAGTGTCTTTTCAAGCCGTCCTGCTGGCTTGAGCGTGTCTCCTATCCATTCCTTCTGCTTTCAAATCCTTGAGGAGGGAGGAATCCAGTGTATCTGGTCAGTTTCAGGGACTTCCTGAAGCCTTTGAGTTGCTTACTTCCTGAGCTTAGCCAAGCTTTCCTGAAGGATGCAATGTTTTGCCTCCCCTAGAACAAGGCGCTTCCCTCCAGGGTTTATCTGGGTAAATTGGTACACAACAACTTCTGTGTAGAAAATCCTAGTTCTTTGTAAGTCTCTGGACTCTAATTTTTAACAGTGGCTGTGTTCAGCAAATGACTTATGCAATTCTTGAAAATGTAACAGTGCTCACAAACCTGGATGAGGGTGCTTCAGCACACCACAGTTTATACCAGTTTCAGGATTCAGTTGGTGACTTGGGTGTTGGAGTCCACAAGTCTATACAGTGAATGCACAGCTGGCAGACTAATAGGCAGACCCACGGGAAGTGTATATGCACATGTTCACACGGAGCAACCTGTTTTGTAGAGCTGAGGGAACACTTGTCTTTTGGAAAAGTCACTGTCATATCTGTAAAGACCTTGTGAAGCCATTTTGATTCTTCCCTTCAAAATGGGATTCATTCCCAGAACACCTCAGCAGTGTAAACTCTTCACAGGCAGTGGAATGTCCTTGCTCCATCCCCCCCCATGTAAATCCTGGTCTCTGGGGCCCTGCCCCTATGCCCCTTGCACCTTGACACCTCCCCAGGAGGATGTTGGTGGTGGCTTCCAGATTCCCCTCGGGGCACAGGAGTCCTATTAAACCTGGATATCTTTTAATTCGGCTTGTTTTGATTCACCATGATTTTTGCGTGTTAGAAAATATTTCTAACACCCCACACCATGAGGCCTTAGAACAATGTCATTCACCGTTTGTTCTAACAGTCAAATTTACATAGAGTCAGTCCCACAAAATTACGTGCTAACGGACCACATAGAAATTTCTATAGAAGACTGGCACTGAACAGGAAGGTAGCATGCCCCACCTTTGCTAACAGACAAATCTGGGCCTCCACAAAGCTGGTTATCACCAAAGAGATTAGATGAAGAGAATGGGTGGATCCAGGATTCGGGGTTGTTTAGTAACTTTATCTAATGGTTTAGAATGCCAGATACTTCCCCTTGAATGCTGGCTCTTTCCTGGGTTGGGTCACCTGTTCCAAAGTACAGCTTTGTCAGGTTTTACCTGCCCCTTTTCTGTGATTTTGATATGCATATTATCATTGTCCTTGCCTATGAAATTTTCAAGCTACGTCTGTAAAGACTGGAAACCTCATCGAGATCAGACTTTACTCTTCTCTTTATTCTTCTCCTCACTACTTCTACTTCTTCCCCTTACTCTTCTTATTCCTCCTCTCCTCTGTGCCCCCTTCATTTCATTTTTTCCCTTGCATAAAAAATAAAGAAGATGCAGAGGTAATATACTTGAGTTAATTTTTTTACCCTCAGATCCTCACCTGCCATAGACATCCAATTCTGAACCCTGAGAAAGTACTGAGGCTGGTACTCAAGGCCCCCGATACTTGGGAAATGTGGTTGAGATGACCCTCTGGTCCAGGAATTGTGGTTGATCCAGGAGAATAGAGGAGCTAGGTGTAACATTATGAGTTATTCTCTTTCCTCAATTATGGCAGATAGATAATTAATCTTCTAATAAAAAAATATTGGGAGTCAGATATTGGAGTAAGACCCCGAGAGATCAGAGAACGGGGAACAGCAAGAGTGGGTCGCTATCTCTTACCGTTCCTCTCTGTCCTATTGTAACTGCCCTTCGGTTGTACCAGGGCTGTATTTTAAATTTGACTTAATTTATGATTTCTTTGTTCTATCACTATAAATACTTCATGAAAATGGTTCACATTGGAACATAAAATTTGGGGTAACCCAAATCCTTGTTCCCATTATTGTTCTTTAAAAGAATATGATGTTGGGATGCCCCAAGCGGCCTGCGAGCCAAGCAGAGGCTGCCGCCAGAGCAGTGCAGGTTCCCCGGGCAAGCGGCAGAGTCAGGCGGCTGGATGCGGTGGATGGCAGAGTAAATGGGCATAAGGCTACACATAAAGCTAAAGCTTTATTACTTAAAGAAAAGGGAGACATTTATTACTTAAAGAAGAGGGAGACAGAGAGACATGGAGATAAACATAGGGAGAGACAGAGACACGTGTGCACACACCAAGAGACGGACAGAAGAGAGAGAGTTAAGATGGCGACCAGGAGATCAGAAGTGGCTGGGAGTGGGCGTGGTTAGTCCTTAAAGGGACCGCAAAGGAATAACACCCATGGTTACTCAAATTTGGCTCTTGAATAAACTATCTCTTATTTCCTTTAAGGAGAGAGCAGTGTGTATGTATGAATATATGTATGGATATATATATTGCATTGGCACCATGTAAACCTGACTTAACTACAGGTAGCAGGGATACAGTGTGGATAACTGTGGGAGCTTTTTGTCTCACCTGCACAGGTTGCCCTGAGAGGCCTTTTGGAGACGGTTCTCAGAGCTGGGAGGTAAGTTGCAATGAGGATTCCATGAGAACTGCTGGTCTGCCTGGAAGGAAGCTGTGCAGCTAGTTTATGTCAACCTGCACAGCTGGAATCATCACAGAGGAGGGAGCCTCAGCTGGGAAAATGCCTCTGTAAGAGGAAAGAGTGATGCTCGGAAAGATCACTGTGTGGCTGGCCGGACGGTCCTGTGGGAAGGGGCACTTGCTGCCAAGGCTGATGACCTGAGATCAGTCCCTGGGATCCACACAGCAGAAGGAGAAAATTGTCTCAAAACATGTCTTCTGATCCTGTAAAACATTAATTAGTGATTGATGGGGGAGGGCCCAGTCCTTTGTGTGGGGGGGCCATTGCTAGACTGGTGGTCCTGAATTCTGTAGGAAAGACTGAGCAAACCATGAGGATCAAGCAGTACCCTGCCATGGCGTCTGCATCAGCTCCTTGAAGAGGAAGAATTAGTGGAATTGTATGGATAATAAACATTAGAATGGAATAGTGGTTTCCACATATCCAGGGCAAAAGTCAGAATGCACAGCTGTTTTTGAGAAGTACTTTGACCGTCAGGAAATCATGTGAAAATGGTGATTGTTCTCTAGAGAGCTGGTTTTCTGAAGGAGCTGTACAGCCTTTGCATGGCCTTGGTCCCGGGATGGCCCCGTCCCACCTGCAGTGTCTTGAATTATTGGGTGCTGCAAACAGTACACAGTAAGGGCTGAAATTGCAGGGTGTGATGTTTTCCTTCAGAAAGCATGCAGATTAGATCAGGGAGTTTGGTATGAGGAACTTGTTTTATTCCCCAAACAACTTTTGTCTTTCGTGTAGCAATCAATAAGTACATCTTTACATGGCTGTTCGGGTTCAGTGCTTCGAACATGTTCTTCCTTGCTCCCACAGGCCTGAACTGCATCCTGAGGTGACTTCTTTCTTTGATTGTTCCACACAACACAGCACACCAACAGCTTCTGCCTCCAGGTTCCTGCCCTGTTTGAGTTCTTGACTTGACTTCCTTTGATGATGAACGGTGATGTGGAAGTGTAAGCTAATGAACCATTCCCTCCCCAAGTGGCTTTGGTCATAGTGTCTCATCACAGCAATAGTGACCCTGATTAAGACACAAGTGCTATAGGGCTTAGGGGCTGGGGGTGCTGCTGCATGAGTATGAGACCCACAAAACAAGCTGGGTGTCCTGCACATGCCTGTAATCCCAGCTTTGAGGGAGGCACGGGCAGGAAGACTTCTGGGGCTTTCTGGCTTCCAGCTCAGCAGAGAAAACATGAAGCCTGGGTTCTGGGAGAGACCCTGTCTCAAAGGAACAGGACAGAGGAAGACACCCATTCAGTGGCTTTCACCCACTGAGTCATCATTCTAGTCACACAGAATTCTCTCTATTCTCCTTCTCCTGTAAGAAGAAATATGGGTGGTCTTCATAACTGAGAGTGAAGAGCTAGAGATTTGATAGACTGGCCCACAATAAAATTATGGGTTTTTTTTTTTTGTTGTTGTTGTTGTTTTGTTTTGTTGAGACAGGGTTTCTCTGTAGCTTTGGAGCCTGTCCTGGAACTAGCTTTTGTAGACCAGGCTGACCTCAAACTCACTGAGATCCACCTGCCCCTGCCTCTTGAGTGCTGGGGTTAAAGGCGTGCGCCACCATCGCCCGGCTAAAGTTATGTTTTGAGAGACAATCAACATTACCAAAAACAAATCAGTAAATGAATTGCTATGCTACTCTGAAGAATTTTCTGGGTAAAAATATTCACTGGGCTCATGCAATCAACATTGCCACAATAGTCAGAATTTTCCAGAAAGAAATCAGTGCCAAAGGGGAAGTGAGGAACCACAGAGGAAGGCCATGAGCAGAAGAGAGAGCAGCAAAAGGGAGCCATTTGTGATGATCTGTAAGTGCGTAGAGGGAAGTGGGGGAGGGAAGGGAACCCTGTGTTTGCAGAAATGTGATGCAGCTGAGTTCCTTCTGATGATGGACAGCCCTGCATCCCTCTCCAGGTACGACAAGCATATCTGCATCTCACCAAGCAACACCAGGTACAAAAGGCTTAGAAGGTTTCCAAGGATCTTTGCTGTCTCAATGGGGGGACAAGCCTGAACACAGAATGTTAGGGAATACACAAGGTAAGAGGCACATGCTGGTAACTCCAGAATTTTACACAGTTAAAGGACATCTGGAAAAAGTCACTGGGAGAAAGGTGGGGAGGTGGTGTGGAGGAAGTGAGGATCAGGGAAGGCACTGCCAGTGGGAGAAAGGATGCTCATTAGGACACAGAAGTACAAGGGGAGCTGACTGAACCCCAACTGGTGAGGCTCAGTGCAGGAGAGTGCAGAGCCCAGGAGTTAGGGGGTTTTCTTACTGGAATAGGAATCCACTTTTACTCTGAAGCTAGAAGAAGGAGAAGGAGGGCAGGACTGATGGGGAGACCTCTAGACCTGTTTTGCAATGAGGCAGTGGCCTTTAATGAGACTTCAGGATTGGTTCTCATGATGGAGCTGCAAAGGAAAGACATACTGTCCCGACTTCAGAGGACTGAATAGAGGCAGACCTGAGTCCTACCACACAGACAGAAAGCAAGGAGTGCGGTTCGGAGGGAGGTAAGGTAATGCATACATCTAAGATGGCGACAAGCACAGGAAAGGGCACTCAGCAAGCTCAATCATTGGAGAAATGCAAACTAAGGCCAGAGACACTGCTTTTAAATAATTCTGACAGATTAGACAAAAAACATAGATAATGACAAATGCTTGTGCTGGTGCAGAGTCAAAACTTTGTGCAATCCACAGGAAAACACTGTGGGAAACAGGAGTACAGGTCCATGAAAGTTGAAACAAAGTTACCAGACAACCCAAGAACTCTATTTCTGGGCTTGCCCTCAGCAAGGACTCCAAAGGATATCTGTGCGTCTGTGTTCACAGAAGAAACATTTACAACATCCTTAAGTGGAAACAAACCAGATGCTCACTGATGGATGAATGAATTACATATGTATATAATTTATTTTATGTTGCAGTACTGGGGCTTGAACATAGGACTTTGAGAAGCTGAGGCAGGAATATTCTGAGTTCAAGGCTAACCTGGGCTATGCAGTGAGACACGCTCTCATAAACAACCAAACTGGTTTGTTTATATATAGAACGTGCTATATAATAAAAGGCCCCATGAGCTGTCTTCTTTTATCTTTCCCTGTTCTGTTCTGAATGTCTGCTTTGGAGGGTGAGGGAGGAAGTCTGAATGAAGTTCTTGCTCTTCAGACCTGGGAAAACATGGGGACCTTCCCACAGCTGAGACAACACAGGTGCATTCTAGTCTACTCTCCATGAAATAACATTCTGCCAGAGGCTCATGGTGTTTCTCATATTGTCTGTCAGTAGATCCAGAGGCCCACTGAGTTTCTCATATTGTCTGTCAGTAGATCCAGAGGCCCACTGAGTTTCTCATATTGTCTATCAGTAGATCCAGAGGCCCATGGTGTTTCTCGTATTGTCTGTCAGTAGATCCAGAGGCTCATGGTGTTCCTCATATTGTCAGTAAGTCAATGGCATAATTGCTTATCCATGAGGTCAAGAAAAGTTCTACAATATCCTCAATCTATATGTCTCAGCTGAATCTTAATACACACATTACATATGTTCTATAAATGGTTGTAAACATTAACTTAGCAAATAGCATAACTACTGTGGAAAATACTAGGTTTTGGAGAGTGTCTGGTCACATTTTCCTCAATCATTCCACACATAACCACATTTCACATGTACTTTGGTTTAAAGATACATTATTTGATACATATCTTTGCTTCATTAATATCAAACCAGCTATCAACAGCCATTTTTTTTCAGTCAGTGTCTCTCTATGTAGTTCTACCCATCCTAGAACTCACTCTGTAGACCAGGCTTGCTTCAAACTCAGAGATCCTCCTGCCTCAGCCTCCTAAATTCTGGGATTAAAGGAATGGATCACCATGTCCAACAATAGCATTCTGGACTTAAGGCTAAATGATGCTTCTTGTACACTTCCACCTTCATAAAGCTAAAAGTCTTCTTGCACTTAGGACTAGGGGTAGGAAGGGCTTCACCACTATGCTTGGGGCCACTGAAAGGGCAAAATTTTAAACAAAATAATGCAGTCCTCCTCAGTTGGGAACACAGGTTTTGGGTAACTCAGATCTTTTGCTACTCTGTGCATGCTTGCAGATGCCCCTGTGAGGATTGGATTTAAGCTACAGCACACATTATGCAAATTTCCCGATGCAGTCTACGAATAATGAGTACTGACTGTGAGCACTGCACACCAGAGTCAGCTGTAAGTCAGCAACGGACAACTTTTGCTCCATTTCTCTGAATCTTAGAGATGTGAGATATTAACGTGCAGTGCTTTCTTTATTAGGTTTGATAACCGTTGACAGAATGGTACTGCATTTTATATATTTTAAACTTTTTATTGTGTGTGTGCTTGTGTGTATTTGTGCATGTGTATATACGTGTGTACTGCATGTGTGTATGTGCGTTTGCGCGCTGTACATGTCACAGCTTATGTGTGGAAGTCAAAGGACAACTTGCAGGGGTCAGCTCTCACCACGTGTGTCCTGGGATTCAAATCAGACACTGGGCTTTATGGTAGAACTCTCTGAGCCATTTTGCCAGGCTGGCATTGCATTTTAAACAGGAGTATTCTCCCGTCACTTTCAGACTTCACAGTGCTCTGGACTTTCCCCTCAGATCACGGGTCCTTAAAGTCTACTTGGCAATTAATTATTCCCCATGCCTCAGCCATCCTTTGAAGTAGTAAAGCAAGTAGGTATGGCTTTTTTTAATAGAAAAAATTGATTTGTTGGAGCTCTTTCTATATTTGGACAGGAGCCTGCTGTTGGGTTCACATGCTGCAATTAACTTCTTCCCCTTTCTGGCTTGTCTCTTTCTTTAGTGTCAATTGAGAGTCTTAATTTTAAATTATTCATATTTACCAACTAGAGCTTTAAAACAGTGTCTGACCAAACAGCCAGCCAGTAGAAATAAATTTCTAAGTTCAGTAACATGAACTTACATGGGCTCACTGGCTAAAGTTGCCCATTCTTTCTTTGGAATGTTTTTTCTGGAATGTCATTTTTAAAACAATAAAAAGAATTCCATTCCTTGAGGAAGCATGGAAATATAGCACAATATTTAATTCTGCCACTTGGTGGCGCCACAGAAAACTAACACAACTTTTAGAAACTATTCTGATAGTTTGGATGGCAGTAGCTGTTCATTAGCAAACCAAAAGTGCAAACACCTCTTCTAGCTTCCGTACAGAAAGAGGGTCCAGGCTAAGCTCTGCTGTACGAGTTCTGATTGCTCACAGGAAAAGGGAAACTAGGCTAGCCCGGTTTTCATTTCAGTTATAGTCTAAAGTGCTGACCTAGCATTCTTAGACATATTTCCTCCATAATATAATACTATTTCCTTTAAAAACCTAAAGAAATAAAATTGATGTTCATCTGTCCTGTCAGTTTCATTTCTTTCTTTTCTCACTAAGTGCATCCACTAACCAGTTTAATGTGTAGCCTTCCAGTTCTTGTCTCTGGACTTTTACTACATACATGCTTGTGAGTTTAAGAATAATACAAAGGGTGTGGGCAAAAAAAAAAAGAGATAATACAAAATGTTACTTCATGTGGGTCTCACTCACACACACACACTCACACACATGCATACACATACTCATACACACACACACTCTCATACACATTCACACACACACACACTCATATACACCCACACTCATACACACACACACACACACACACACACACACATACAAAGGGGTGTGGGCAAAAAAGAGACTAATACAAAATGTTACTTCATGTAGGTCTCACACACTCACACACACAATTTTTAAAATAAGATCTTGCTATTCAGCCCTGGTTGGCCTGGACTTACTATGTAGCCCTGACTGCCCTTGAACATGAAGTCCTCCTGCCTCAGTCTCCCAAGTTCCCAAGTGCTGGGACTGCAGGCATGGCTGAACATGTCTGGCTGGTTCTACTGGTTCTACATATATATATATATATATATATATATATATATATATATATATATATATATATTTGTTTTTTGTTGTTGTTGTTTTGAGATAGGGTTTCTCTGTAGCTTTGGAGCCTGTCCTGGAACTAGCTCTTGTAGACCAGGCTGGTTTTGAACTCACAGAGATCCTCCTGCCTCTGCCTCCTGAGTGCTGGGATTAAAGGCGTGTGCTACCACCGCCCGGCTTCTACTTCATATTTTAAAAATATACTTATATGGTATTGTAATTTAATTTTCTTGAGACAGTTTCACTGTGTCGCCTAGGCTGGCATGGGAACTTCCTAGCTCTACCAGCTTTTACCTTCTAAGTACTGGGATTAAAGGCTTACGCAGCAGCATCCAGCACAATTTATTACATTCAATATGGTATTTTAACATGTTTATGTTTATATATATATGTAGATATGTACAAATGTAGTTCATTAGTTTCAACTACCATATTATACTCAACAAACATATATTTTTTATTAATTCATATTATTCTATCAATACTTCAGTGCTACAGTTAAATTAATCCCTAACAGAATTGTAAAGAATTATTTTAAATTAAGGAAGGGAGGTAGTTTTTCATTATAAGGTATCTAAAGCTATCTAATTTTAGTTGTTTTTCTTTTTAAACCATTATCGTTGTTTACATCTCAATGCGTGGCAGAAATTCTCGGGAATTTCCTAATGGCCTTTTGGCCGCTGAAAATGGTTCAGATGCATGGAAAGGGGTCAGGAGTGGGCATGTGGCATGACCGAGTAAAGAATGAACACAAATATCATGTCAAAACACCCAAGGCAATGACGGTTTTCTGATCCAGGGAGGGGAGAAGGGCAAGTGTTATAAATCTTTTTATAGGTAGGTTTGACAGTTTACAGTGCAGAGCAAGTCTTGTACATCCAGATAACGAATGAGAGACAGCAGAATACTGGCTTCCAGGCTCCTCTTCAAAGATGCAACCAGCAGACGCCAGGCAGTTGCTATGGGAACACGGGACAGGGTAGCCAGAATTCTCGTTAGCTCTTAGAACGCTTCTCCTTCCGGTTCTCCGTTCCTCTCTCCCTGTCTCCCTCCGTAGTGCTCCGTGCATTCCGTAGGCCCCATATTCTTTCTTCTTGAGTCTGGCTCGCCCCAAGCCGGGTCGCCATCTTGACGCCCGGCCCAAGATGGCGCCTCGGGCCACAGGCCGAGCACAGGCACAGAACAGACACCTCGACCGGGCCGCACACGCGTGAACTCGAGCACGGGAGGGCGGGGCAGTGATGTCAAGACGTCCCCCCGCCCCCGTGGTCGCCCCGCCCCAGGGTCCGCCCCGCCTTCCTCCCGCCCCGAAACCCGGAAGTGGAGGAGGAGGCGCGGCGGCGGAGCCGCAGAAGCTGGCAGAGCCCTGCCCAGGAGCGAGTGCGGGGTTGGGGGCGGGGGGCGGGGCTCAGCAGCCCGGGCGGCCGGGCCTGGACGGGGCGGGGGAGGCCATGGCCTCCGCAGAGTTGCAGGGGAAGTACCAGAAGCTGGCTCAGGAGTACTCGAAGGTACCCATCGTGGGTGGGGAGTCAGGGGTCCCTGGCCTACGGCCTCGGCTCGCCTCGGCAGCGATTTGGGACGGTGGGGGATGCTGAGGGCTCCTCCTCTCCTCTCCTCCTGCTTCCACCATTACGGTGCTTCCACCTGCCGCTCCAGGGAGCTAGGGCCGGGCGGTGTCTGGGTCCGTGTGCATCTCTGCGGAAAGGAGCTGGAGTTTGATTCTTCTTGCTGGACAAGACGGCTTGGAAGTGGGATGACAGAAATCCAGGGCTCAGCCTTTGGTGCTGGCGTGAGAGGAAAGGAGGCATATGAGACCACCCCCTTTGCTCACTGCTTCCTCAGTTTGCCCAGCCCAGTGATGGGGAAGGGCACCATTCTCCCTTCCTGAGGGGATGGTTTGAGGATAAAAAGACTTATTTGCCTCCACACCAGTTGGGGAGGGTAATAGTGAGTATTATCCGTGTGAACTGCCTCACTGGGACATGTGCTATAGAATACAGGTGTTGTCTCCGTTGATTTTGACAGCTTGAGTGGTGGGGCCGTGCCCTTTTTTCTTGTATCTTCCTTACTGGAATGGGGCAGTTCACTCAGCAGGCTCCCCTTACAGAACTATACAAAATCAGGACCTCGTTCTCTGTAGTGTCAGTCTTTCAAATGGTGAAACCTTTTTCTTGGACAAGGGTGGTGCAGTTTCTGCCTTAAGAATATCCTAATGAAGTTATTAAAGCAGAAGTTCATGACTTTGGAAATGATTCAGTAGTCACGTTCAGTTTTCAGTTTTCTTGGCATTCACAGAATTAATGAAAAGATTTAGCCCCTCTTATCATTTGGAAAAGCCAAAAAAAACCTCAGCACTGTATAATTTTATTAAACATGTATTCGAGAAGGTAAAATGAAATATTTAAAGGAAAACGAAGCCTGCCCCTAAACATGCACTCTTAAGTCTTCAGCATCAGATGGGAGCCTTTGGTGAGGCTCTGCTTATCACACTCATGCTACCATGAGCAACGTCTGTGCATTGCCATTTGAAATCCCTTGGGAGTCTGTGGCTCCCTGGCAGAGACAGGGAGTTGTCTTTTGAGGAGGACTTCCTTGTTTGAAAGAGCCAGAAATTTGGAACAATTCCATATGATGCAGGAGGGTGAGGGGAGGACGGCAGTGCCCAAATTTGCCACTACTATTTTTGGTTGAAAATGTTTCATGCATATAAATAAAGTAAGGGGAGTGATTTCCATCTCTGGAGGGTAAACAGGTTTGAAAGGCAGTTCCAAATGGCCTCTGAGTAGTTCCAGAAATGCTCAGAGTAGTGGCCTGTGCTGCTGAAAAAGGTATATCGCCTCCTGAAGTAATACAAGATGTTGAAAGATTTTATTCTTTTGGGTATGCATGCATATAAACGTGTTCAACAAATTCATATTACGTGCACCTTGCACACAGGGTCAATTGAGTGCGCCAGAGTTCCAACTGCAGAACCATCTTTAATAGGCTCTTCAAATGTGGGATATAATTATGATACAAAGTGACATTCAGTGGGGCACAGCGGAGAGGTCACTGGGCAAGGGTGGATGTTACTTAGACGAGGGAGTGGGGAAGGGTGTTGAGGAAATGGTAGATTTCCAGTTAAGAAATTAGCTTGTGTTTGTTGTCGTGAAAGCCCCTTAAGATGCATGGTGGATGTGGTGAAGGGGAGGGGGATCAAATCATGAAGGGTGTGGATTTTGTTAAATATGATATGTGCAATGGGAAAAGGTCGAAGAAACCTATTCATCCATCCGTCTATATTTATTTGTGTGTGTGTGTGCGTGTGTGTATGTAGGGGACATGTGTGTAGTGGTCAGGAGATAGCTTTTGGGAGTTGATTTTCTTTTCTACCATATAGGTTCCAGGGATTGAATTTAGGCCATCAGGATTGTGACAAGTGCCCTGAATGGTTGAGCCATCTTGCCATCTTCCAGAATTTTTTTTTTTTAAGGGAGTGGTATTATGTTTTGGAAGGAAGCTGGTAACTATGTGGTAGATAGGTTGAAATAGAGATTCTGGTTGGACCACACTGGGAAGAAAGTGTAGGATTAAGTAACATTAGTGACTGGACTGAAGGGGAGTTTTAGTTTAAAAATACTTTTAGCTTACTCTTTTTTGATGGCTGGCCTTGTTCGTAGCTCTGGGTTTAGGAACGATATGAAGAGTGCAGACTCCATTCATCCTTGGGTCTTACTTCAGGGTGAGGGAAGACACAAGTGGTTGAGAGCTGAGGTGAAGGATTGTCAATGATCAATCGCCACTACCCAAGGAAGGTCAAGAGGGAACAAAAAAGGGTGTTTTAAAGATGTAGACTTAGGGATGCAGGGACATAGGGATATGTTAAAGTTGCATGTTTTATATGTCAGCTTGAGGTGATGTTGGGAATCATTGCTGACATTATTTTTAATGGACATGAACTTGCTAAAATTAGCGGCAAAAACTAGTTGTTTTAAATATTCCCATAAAGGCTGGGCGGTGCTGGAACACGCCTTTAATCCCAGCACTCGGGAGGGGGAGCCAGCCTGGTCTACAAAGTAGTTCCAGGACAGCTAGGGCTGTTACACAGAGAAACCCTGTCTTCAAAAACAACAAAACAATAGAAAATAAATATTCCCGTATGGATGAACTTGAAGAGTTAATCAGAGTGTGAGTGTGGGGAACACCTGTAGGAGTGATTCACCAGGAAGAGGAGCCGCTAAGGAGGTCTGCTGAATTGGGGATCATCTCCCCAATTTCTCATTCTTCTGTTTGCGCTTTCATGGACATTACTGAACATAGAACCAAAGAGGTTGGGTGAGGTGGCTCAAACCTGAGGCTGGGGATTGCTACGAGTTCTTTATGTAGACCAGCTTTGGCTACAAAGAGAATTCCAAGGTAGCCCGTGCTATAAGACCCTGTCTCAAACACAACACACACACACAGGCAGACACTGGTCAAAGACTTAATGTACTTTTCATTGCCTGTCAACTCTAGAGCAAAGCAATTTCTAGATTAGATCTCTACCTTGACGGCCTTGTCCCATGGAAGAGGTATGGTATCTGTTTACTGCCTTCCCTGGTGTACCGATTATGCGCTAATACTGAAATGTACTTGCATTGGTCTTCTACCCTATTTAGGATGCTATGGAAAAGATTTCCTGTTACTATGTAAAAGGAGAGAAGCAGGCAGGATTCCTGAACCAGGACATTTGCATCCCTCCTCATCGCCTTCCAAGCAGATCTCAGCCTGTACTCAGAAAAGGGCCTTTCCTTACTCAATAGCACGGGCAGATATTTTCCCTTGAGAATGTTTTTTCCCCAAGAATGACATTAGTTTTGGAACAGCATCTCAACAAAACACATGCAGTAGTAAACTGTGAGTATTCAGAGATATGGGGGTAAGGTAAAGTTCTCAATGATAAAAATACAGAGGATTACAGCAAATTATTTTTTTTAAAGTATTTTTCATTCTTTGACGATTTCATATATGTATGCAGTGTATCTCGATCATATCTACCCCACCTCTCTTCCTCTCCTCCTGATCCCCAACACATCCCCCTTGTACCTTCATGTCTTCTTTTAAGTTCTCACTGAGTCCAGTTAGAGCAGCCTGCATGTCCATGGTGCTGGACCATTCACTCGAGCCCTAGCAGCCTATCAGGATCCGTTGCTCCAAAGAAAATGGACTCTTCCTTCCCCAACAGCCATCATTTGCCAGTAGCTTCTTAGTTGGAGTTGAGGCTTTGTGTTCCCTCCCCTTGAGCTTTCTTTTTTTAAGAATTTATTTATTTATTATGTATATAATATTCTGTCTGTGTGTATGCCTGCAGGCCAGAAGAGGGCACCAGACCCCTTTACAGATGGTTGTGAGCCACCATGTGGTTGCTGGGAATTGAACTCAGGACCTTTGGAAGAGCAGGCAATGCTCTTAACCTCTGAGCCATCTCTCCAGCCCCTCCCCTTGAGCTTTTTAAATAGCTGTAAAAAGAGGCTGAGAACATAGATCAGAGCAGTGATGTACTGGGAGCAGGTTGCTAAAACAAAGGCTTCCAATGGAGGTTAAGGCCGCAGTGGTTTGGGCAGCTGAAGTCACTAGAGACTGACTTCAGTTCAGTAGTTTTGGAGAAGGAAAGGTCTGTCTCAGCGGGTTTCAGAGTGTTTTTGAAGTGAGCAGGAAAAAATGCTGGCTACTTCTTTGAGATGTGAAGGAAAGCTAATGAAGACCCCAGCTGCCACATTGTATATTAAAGATAAAAGACCATATGCTACTCACCGTTTCCTTTGCCACTTGTTGCTCTCCTTATTCTCTGGTGTATCTCAGGAAAATGAGGTGAAATGTGCTAGTCTGGCTCATTTGATTCCAGCCTGCTTTTCTCGAAAGAGCACTTTTGCCTGATACCATGGTATGTGTGTGAGCAAGTTCCAGGATTTTCCCAGGATTAACGCTCTCTTGGGCAGTAGTTTGCAGAATCTGATTCCTAGGTCCCCATCAGCAACACCATTTGAGGATGAGGTAAAATGCAGACTCCTGGGTCTGCACTAAAGGTGTGGAATCTGAAACCAGCAGTGGGACCCGGCGGTGGGATCCGACAATGGGACACAGCAGTGGGACCCTGCAGTGGGGCCCGGCAATGGAACCCAGCGGTGCGACCTGGCAGTCTGTGTTGTGGCAATCCTTTGTGGTTTGAATATACAGTGTATTTGTACCTTGTGTTGCCACAGCAGAGATCCCCAGGCAGCAAGTGACTTGTATAAAGGCTTATTTAACCTTGCTCTGCTTTGGAGGATCAGAGTGCAGACGGAGCAGACGGAGTAGTGCAGGCTCAGTGTGAGCACCTCCTGACTTCTCTAGCATGCGGTGCATGCAGCGGCAGGGTAGCAAGAGGAGTAAGCACTTGATTACATCACACACCTGCAGCATGGCGGGGAAGAACACGGCTCTGCCTTCCTCTGAGACCCAGTGACCTGGGAACCTCCTGCCAGACCAGCTTCCTAGTGTCCATAGCATCCCCCCACCAAAACAACAAAAATCCGGGCCTACCCTAGACACCAGCTTTTATGTGTGACCTTTAGGGGACACAACCTCCAAACCTGAGCACATGATAAACTTTGGGTATCATCTTTCAAAGAATGTTATCAGTAGCATAGCTTTTGTTCTGATAAAGATTGTCTTGTTAAAGCTCTCTTTGCAGTCTTAAGAATCAGTAGGGAAGCCAAACAGTATTTATTTTCCTATCAGTTTCTTTTGCAATTGATGTGCCTGCTTATGAAGATGGATGGCCTTTGGGAACCTTTCAGACCTGTTTCCTAGTACAGAGCTACTTGGGAAAGGGCCGGTTTGGGTTCAGTTTGCTCTCTAGATGGTGGGGCTTGTTGGAACCTGACGAATCACCAGCTCCAAGAGCTCCTTGGTCTAAAGTGCATGAAAATTGAATACAGTTTTTGTTAATCTGTTTTGTTCTGTTTTTAGGACATGGTTTCTCTGTGTAATAGCCTTGGTTGTCCTGGAATTCACTTTGTAGACCAGGCTGGCTTTGAACTGACAGAGATTCATCTGCCTCTGCCTTCCGAGTGCTGGAACTAAAGGCATGCAGCCCCAATTCTTTAATCTTGATGTGTAGCTTTCAGTGGCCAAAGTGGGACAGCTCTGTGTTTGGTTCTGTGGGAAGAGCTTTGCATGAGAAGGGCAGTGCTCTTTATCTTTGCTGTTCAGTAGGGCAGCCTGTGTGGAAACTAATTTACATTTATTTATCTATTCTTGTGTGGGTGTATGTATGTGTGTGCGCGTGCATGTGTGCATAGGTACAAAATACACATGCATGTGCTACAGCAGACGTGTGGAGGTTAGAGGACAGCTTGTAGCTTTCAGTTCTTTCTTACCATATGGGTTCCTGAGATGGAGTTTAGCTGGTCAGTTTTGGTGGCAAGTGCCCTTACTGACTGAGCCATCTCACTGATCCCATGTCTAGAAGCTTAACACTCAAAAACAAAGCTAACAAGGCTAAGAAATTGAAATTTAGATTTCATTTCATCTTAAATAATTATAAACAAAGCAGCACATGGCTCATAGTTACCCTGTTGGATAGTGGTCATCGAAACCCTGGCTTTGTACCTCACATATGTTTGAGTAAGTCAGCAGAAGACCCCCTTCCACCTCCCCAAACGACAAGTTCTGGCCAAGTAGGTCCTGGGTGAGGCCTGAAACTTGCTCCTAAACTGCTGTAGTAGCTGACCAAAGACCAAATGTTCTAGAAAGACAAGATCTGGCATACCCTTCCTCTGCTGAGGGGCAGCTAACCTGCAAGTCTTGCTAGCAGGAATTTTGTCTTAGCTATTTTCTTTCATGAAGACGGGGTCAGAAGAAAGGGTTCCACCTGAAGACATGCCTGAGAGGAGGCTTTTCCTTTGTCAGGGACAAAATAACCGCTGCTCCTCAGTGACCCACAGTCTGTGCCTGCCCCCATTTTCTTCCTTCTTGGGGTAGGAGACTTAGTAAGTCAGAGAAAGACCGGCAGATATTGGTAGCAGGGTTGACTGTTTCAGATATTAGGACTGGATCAAGTTTTAGGGATCACTTTAGCCCCAGACCCAGTAGCTGGGACTGCACATAGCTTAGTAGTCACAAACTGACTTTAGTAATCACAAACTATCTTTAGTAGTCACAGACTGCATGGGGTTGTGCTGAGGTGTAGGGTTGTCTTTTATGCACATTGTTTTGTAATGAAGAAAAGCTGTATGCTTAAAGTTCATTTTATAGGGTTGTAAACCATTTATAAATGTCAGCATGTCTACTGCATGAAAGTAGCCACATAAGAGAAGTTTGACATAGACAGTGATTGGGTTTACGTGGGAAAAGCCATGTGCATGACTTATTTCTTCTTCCCTGCGAAGTCTTCTAGTCCTTGTGGTTCCGAAGTCACACACATCCCCTTTCTTGGGCCTGTGATTTAAACAGAGATTATCAGAATGACATGAGGGGGTCATAGCTGGCTTATCACCACCCTCTGGGTCTCTAGAGAAACATCTGTGTCATAGGCCTGATTGGGAACTGAGGCTAGCTGGTAGAGTTAGGCCTTAGAAAAGAACTGTCCGAGTGATGGCATCTTCTTATTGTCGTTACAGTTAACACCCTGTGGGCAGTGTTTTATTTGAATCATTAGTTAGATATTTATTGAGTTCTTTATCCACAGCATTGATCTTTTGTTGTGAGCAGGAATTATCCAGAAGTGTATACTCTGGTTTCTCCCATGAAAACGTTCAAATTGGTATGTTAGAGATGCAGACAGAAACATACATAAATTAGAAACTGTAAACTTTCCAAGTTTAAAAAGTAAAATTAAGACAAAACACAAACAAAGCCTGTCATGTTACTAGTAGGTGCCCAAGGAACCGAAGAGCAAGTTCACTGTGGGCCACAGGAGGTGGTTAGGAAAGATGATGCAGAAATGGGGCCAGACTGATAGGGTTTGAGGCAGAACACCAGTCAGGAGCGGGTGGGCAGCGAGAAGAGGTTTTTAAAGGACTAGGGGGACACTGAGAGATACCGCTCCATGGATGGCACAGAAGAGCTGCTGCTGCTGGGAACCAGGCTGTGCTGTCTTCAGCACTTGCTTCTCGGTTCCATCAGTGTGAGTTGGCCACCATACCTGTCTCCTACAAGTGTTGGTGTCTGGATGGCAATCATGTAGTGATCTAAAACAGAAACAGGTGGTGAGTGCTGGGGAGGAGGAAGAGGGATTCTGAAGGATCAGACTGGGTGGAGGTATCAGGGCTTACAAGCTGCTGCAGGTTCATTGAGCAGCACCTGACCACGGTAGTGCTGATGTGCAGGAGTGTCCAGTGCCACCAGGTGTAGCGCCACTGGCCTTCCCGGGCTGTATAGGTAAGTATTGCTAATAGGAATTTTGATATTAGCTTTACAGAAGCCATACTCTGAGTTGCCAGTTTAGCAAGTAGTATTTTCCAAAGGAAAACCCAGGTCTTTTTATTGTTGTTATAATCAGTTAGATTGGATGCCACACAGTTACTTAAAAGTTTTCCCTTTAACAAATTGATTTATTCAGTTTGTTCCAAATAGTCTTCACATATCTTAGAAATGAATGATAATAAGATTTTATTATAAAATTTTTCTGCCATTCTGATGGAGCAGAAAGTGATGAGTTCAGTAGGGGTGAAGCCCATTTGACTTTAAGGCAGTCACTAGGAGTTTATAAATACCATACAGAAAAGATACGCTAAACCCCAGTTAGAACAGGAGTCTGAAATGGCCTAGAGACTGAAGTGGGTGTGGTAATCTCAGTGCTTGGAAGTAGAGGTCGGAGGAGCAGGAGTTCAAGGCCATCTTCAGTTATAAGCAAGTTCCATGCCAGCCTGGACTATATAGTACTCTATTTCTGTTTTTGGGCTGTGTGATTTAAAAGTTGTCATCCTTCTAGGTGGGTAGCTCCTTATTCTCAAGGGTGTTTATTGCTTAGAAATTAGAAAGCTATTTAATGGAAGTCAATATTGAAACAGTGTTTCCTCCTTGAACTTTTAGAGCAAAGGTTTCCAGACTTCCTGTGAAGAGCTGTACAGTAGTAACCTAGTCCCGAGACTTCCTGCGAAGAGCTGTACGTAGTAATCTAGTCCCGAGACACTGACTTCTGTTGCAATTGTTCATGTCTGTCACTGCGTGGGGTGCGTAAACAAAGGAGTATGGCTGCATCCCAAGAAGACCTCAAATTAGGTAGCAGGCGTTTGGATCTCAGACCTTAGTTTGCCAAGCCCTTAAAAAATAATAATTAGTTGGGCGGTGATGGTGTAGACAGGTGGGTCTCTGTGAGTTTGAGGCCAGCCTGATCTACAGAGCAAGTTCCAGGACAGCCAGAACTGTTACATAGGGCAACCCTGTCTCGAAAAACAACCAAACCAAACCAAACCAAAAACAAAAACGAATTAGATTTTCATCTTTGTAGGTGTATGCTGTGTGTGTTTGGGTCCTTTTGAAGGCCAGAGAGCATCACGCCCCTTGGGAACTGGAGTTGCAGGTGGTTATGACTCACCTGACATGGGCACTGGGAACCAAATTTGGGTCCTTTGGAAGAGCAGCCAGAGTTCCTGACTGCCGAGTCATCTCTCCAACATCTTAAAAATTACATGCTTACACTTTTTAAAAAGGCGACAAAATACAATATTGCTAATTATCTTAAAAATGTTATCTTTCCATTTAAATTATATATATATATATATATATATTAGAGCAACATATATATTCTCTGTGTGTATTTGTTTGTTTGTTTTTTGGTGTTTTTATTTGTTTGTTTTTTCAAGACAGGATTTCTCTGTGTAACTTTGGCTGTCCTGGAACTCACTCTGTAGATCAGGCTGGCCTCGAACTCACAGAGATCAACCTGCCTCTGTCTCCAGAGTGCTGGGATTAAAGGCGTGCGCCACACTGCCCAGCCTCTGTGTGTATTTGTACACTTGTGTGAGCAGGTGCAGATGTGGAGGCCAGAAGAGGGCATCAGGTGTCCTACAATACTCTCTATACTTGTCCTTTGGAGACAGTGTCTCCTGCTGAGCCTACAACTTGCAAGTCCTCAGCTGACTAGAGACCAGCCATCCCCAGCCCTTCTGTTGCTGCCTTCCTTAGAATCAGGGATACGGTGTGTGGCATGCCTGATGTGTTCTGTGCATGTTGGGATCTGAACGCTGGCTATTGGAATTGCACAACATTCTTCCAGTCCTAGCATTTTGTTTTTGAGACATGGTCTTATGCTATAGCTCACTTTGGCTGGCCTGGAACTCACTATTATACAACAGGCTGGCCTCAAACTCAAGGCAGTCTTCATGTCTCAGCCTCCTGGGTGTTGGAAATTCTGGTGTGGAAATAGTAAATTCTTTGCAAACTACAGCTGTATCTTGTATTTCCTTTTCTCTCTCACATCCTTTGAGCACAATATCATAGATGGGCAACAAAAAACACACCTTAAAGAACAGTCCCTTTAATCCGTTCTAATTGTGGGTTCACCGCTTCCCACTGTGGGACACCGTGTGAGAAGGACCTTTCCTGTAGTTTCCTATCTGGTTCTTACAGCATCCTAGGAAAGAAAGGGACTGGGCCGATGAGTTCTCCCATAATGCAGGTCAAGATCATGATGGAAGCTCAGCTGTGTAAGTGAAGACCCTATTTATATTGCCTGATAAATGGTGGGCCTGGGTTTAGAGACACTTCCTGCTGTAGCTGCGAATTGTTCCTCTTCACCCCTTAAAGGAAGGAGCCAAAGATGCGTTATCTTTTCTTTCTAATTTTAAACTTCCTGCTTTGCCTTAAATCTCTGATGAGGGTTAGCATTCTAATATTCCCGTTAAATCTCTCATAAGGGTCGGCATTCTAATATTCCTGTTTTCTTGGCACAGAAAAGAGTCACTTACATTCTCCTTTCTCAACAGACAGATTTGAACTTGGCAAGGTTAGAATTTTAATCCGTTTTGTCTTGTTGACCGTGTCCTTTGCTTTACAGAAGCTTTTCAGTTTCAGGAGGTCCCTTTTATTAATTGTTTCTCTCAGTGTCTGTGTTGCTGGGGTTCTATTTAGGAAGTGGTCTCCTGTGCCAATGCCTTCAAGTGTACTTCCCACTTTCTCTTCTTTGAGGTTCAGTGTGGCTGGCTTTATGTTGAGGTCTTTGATCCATTTGGACTTGAGTTTTGTGCATGGTGATAGATATGGATCTATTTTCATTCTTCTACATGTTGGTATCCAGTTATGCCAGCATCATTTGTTAAATATGCTTTCTTTTTTCCATTTGATATTTTTTGCTTCTTTGTCAAAGATCAGGTGTTCAAAAGTGTGTGAATTAATATGTGGATCTTCTATTCAGTTACGTTGGTCCTCCTGTCTGTTTTTATGCCAATATCAGGCTGTTTTCAGTACTGTAGTTCTGTAGTAGAGTTTGAAGTCAGGGATTGTGATGCCTCCAGGAATTCTTTTTATTGTACAGGATTGTTTTGGCTATCCTGGGTTTTTTGCTTTCCATATGAAGTTGAGTACTGTTCTTTTGAGGTCTGTAAATAATTTTTCTGGGATTTGAGTTGCCCTTGATCTTATGATCCTCCATCCCCAGCCACTCAGGTTCTGGATCTGTGTGCCAGCTACTTGATGAAGTAGATAAAATTATCCCATTTCAGTTTCTCAGAGGACACAGTCATTTAGTATCTGTGTTGAGCTCCTGAACCTGTCAGCCACACTAGATTCAGGTTTACACTTTCCCATGCTGTGTCCTTGGCTGGGAACACTTCCTCTTACTGTGGGAGAGGGTTTTCCCTCTAGATCAGCCAGCGGTGGTCACGCTGCAATAGGCATAAGTAGTAATTTACCAACTGCTTTACTTTTCTTTGATATTTAATATTACAGAACCAGTGAGAGTCCAGCCGAAAAGAGGGAGGAGGGATTATCTGAGCAAGGGTGGGGATCAAGGTCATGAGGGGCAAACCCACAGAGAAAACTGACCTGAATTTAAGGGAGCTCATGAACTCTAGACTGACAGAAAGGGAGCCTGCATGGGACCTACATAGTCCTTCTGCATGTGGGCGACAACTGTGTAGCTTGTTCTGTTTGTGGGCCCTAACAATGGGACCAAGATCTGTTCCTGACACATGAGCTGGCTTTTGGGAACCTATTCCCTATGATGGGAGGCCTCACTCAGTAGTGATACAGGGGGAGGAGCTTGGTCCTGCCTCAACTTGATATGCCATGCTTTGTTGACTCCCATGGGAGGCCTTATCCTTTCTGAGAGTGGATGGTGGGGGGAGGGTAGAAAGGAGGTGAGGGAAGGGAGCAGGAGGAGAGGAGTGAGGGGAAACTATGGTTGGTATATAAAATAAATAAAAGAATTAGTAAAACAATAACAACAAAAAACAACAAACCATTACAGAGCCAGTAAAATGGCCCAGCAAGTGATGGCAGGTGGTCTTGCTGACAAGCCCAACACGCACATACACACATGCACACATATATATGCACATGCACACACATGCATATGTGGTAAGTAACTGTAATACAACAGTTACACATATATTTAAAAATGTAACTGTGGGAAATAAGCTCAAGTTCTACTTTATTACCCAAGGAGAAGGCCCATCTTGGCAGCCCACCTTTCTCTCAAAAACTGTGTAACGCAGTAGCTGCCATTATAACAATGGAATCCAAACTGCCAGGCTCCTATCTCAGCAGTCCATCTTGTCCTTCTGTGACTGGGGTCCTTATCTGCGCTGTGGAGGCGAGGGCATAACCGCCTCCTTAGGATTGTGAGCACTGGGTGATGTCACACACGGAAGGCACTTGGGGTGCAATGCAAGTGGATATTATTGTGTGTGCGTGTAAGTGTGTGTTGTGTGTGTGTTGTGTGTGTGTGTGTGCAAGGGCCAGAGAAAAAGTTCACTGTTAACTCCTCAGGTGCTGTTGAGGCAGGGTCTCTCTCATTGGCCAGACATACCAACAAGAGAGGCTGATTAGTCAGCAAGCCCCAGAGATGTACTTGTCTTCAGCTCTCTAGTTCACCATGCCCACCTTTATTTATTTATTTATTTATTTATTTATTTATTTATTTATTTATTTATTACAAAAGCAAGATCACGGGTTCATGGAATTGAATTCAAGTCCTTGTGTTGGCAAGGCAAGCATTTAAGATTGTGTGTAGACAGGGTTTGGAGGTACTGTGATTTCTGAAACTGAACTTAGCTCAGCTCATAGATGACAAGTGTCTGCTATTCTGGAGACATCCCTGTGGTGATGACAGCCGTATGTCTGATATTGGGTACCAGATCCCCCGAGTCTGTTGATGCCCTACGCTCTGTCCACTTCTTACTCTGTCATTCATTCACTTGTGTTTTACACATCAACAGTGTTCCAGAGTTTCAGGAAAATGGTATTTTCTCTCTTCATTTTGAAATGTGATTTTTATTTTATGTGTATGAGTTTATACCTGCATGTATGTGTCTGTGATATGCAGACTTGTGTACATTAGCCTTGGAGGCCAGAAGAGGATATTGGATGCCCTGGGGCTGGAATTCACAATGTGGGTTCTGGAAATTGAACTCAAGTCCTCGAGAAGAGCAGTCAATGCTCTTAACTGCTGAGCCATTTCTCCGGCCCCATATTTTCTTTTATCGTATCATTTTAAGTTCAGGACCATGACTTATAAATAATATAAATCCATGTAAAGAATGATATACTCAAAGGCAGGAGACCTGGGTTTTTATTTTTATTTTGCTTATTTATCTTTTTAATGATACCCAAGACTCACACCAGGCAAGCACTCTGCCACCAAGCTACAGCGTCAGCCCAGGGGACACAGATGTGTTAGTGACTAGGTTTATGTTACTGGAGAACTTAACTTCTGTGTTCCACTTGGCAAGTTATTATATATTTTTCTTTCTTTGGGGCAAATAGTGTTTATTGTCACACAAGTACACACACACTCTCACACAAATGTATATATAATACTTGAGGATATTAGTTATTCAATGGAAAATTTTCATTATGAATTAATTGTGATTTCCTTGCTGTAAGTGGTTTCTTTATACTAAAAGTAATTACTGCTTTCTATTTCTAGCTTCGAGCTCAGAATCAGGTCCTAAAGAAAGGCGTTGTGGATGAGCAGGCCAATTCTGCTGTCCTAAAGGTATGCAGTGGGAACCTGGGGTAGCAAAGGTTGTTCCGTGTTTGGAAAAGCAGATAGTTTGGGGGATAAAGTCCAAACTCTGACACTGATTTACTAGGGGTAGGGATGATCAGAGTGTTTACTGTGTCTGACTTTCCTCCTTGCTTAGGTATGTATATTATATGTCTCCTCAGCTTAAAAAATGTAGAAAAATACTTCATCTAATGCATTTCTTCTGTAGTCCAAGGCCTTTGTCGAGTCAAATCCATCTGGATGGATGCAGCCTTGTATCTGCCCTCTCTGGGCAGCACTCTGAGGGAGTGGCCATGTTTGTATTTGCATCTCCAGTGCTCAACAGATAGGGCCTAAGAAATGAATTTGAAGCATGAATCATGTGGTCCGTTTATTCTTGCCATTGGTTTGCTGCTTCATGGTGACAGCCTGTTTTACCCCAGCATGTTTGCTAACTGAAACATAATGGGCTGAGAAAGGATTTATCTCTGCCCTGTTCTATTTGGCATATATAAATGCTGGCTTATTATACTTTTGACTGAAGAGATTAATTGTGGGATATGGATTACTTTCCTGAAACGCTTGAAGAATTGATCACTGACTCTCGTAATGTTTAGAACCTAGTACTGAGGAAGTATCTCCCAAATAGCCTGCTTTGTTTGGCGGCTCCTGGTGCTGGTCTTGTGGATAACTGTGGTGCTAGGGGCACGTGGATGGTCAAGGCAGTGGTGCTGGAAATACTTAGTTCTGTCTCTGAGCTCTCGCTCACTCCAAGCCAGGCACTGTACTGAGCACTGTATGGAGCACATCCTACACCTGTTCTCTTATTTCCTGTTATCTCTGAAGGACTGATAATGTTATCATCCTGTTGCAGAAGCTGGGCTTTAGGTAGCGGTTGGCACACGACCGCTTCCAGAGCTGATGATTGGTTAGCACGTTTAGAGCATCATGCAACTGGTGGGAACTCATCGCAACAGTGTAAGGAAACTGCTTTGCGTCCTGTTCATCCTGAGCTCACGGCAGTTGCAGTACAGTGTTACAGTACATTGTAATTACGGGAAAGTGAATGTCAAGGTGTCCTCCTTGATTTAATTGAATCTGCCCCTTAATGAATTCGCTTACACTTTCTTTTATTTAAGATTTTATGATAATTACACTTGAACTGAGCCTATGTGTACCTTTGACCTTCAAGTAAAAATGAAAGGCATACTGAGAAACAGCAAAGAAGAACATTTTTGACTGTCGGATACATGGTTGGGCTCTCCAGCTGCCTTTCTCATGCAGAACATCCCACAGCACACACAGCAGCCATGCAGTTAGGTTTCTGCTTCAATACAGTTAGAGTATCTGTCCATTGTTAGTCTTATGACTGTTCTTCTCAGTGAAATTAATCAAAGTAATTATTTAAATGGACAGTAGACTCTGGTTGCTTTTGTTGTTAATCAGTGAACACAAAATTGTAAGTAAAATATAGTTAATTATAACTTGTGCATTTTACAATAAGGTGAAATGATGTCTCTAACTTCCTGTTTCTACCCCTTTATAAAGAGTAGAAAATAGTCAGCAGATAGGATGTTATTGAGGTCTTAGTTGTTGAGTCTATTTTTATGGGCTTGAAAGTGAACCGATGTGGACCAGAGTGTGAAGTCGTCTTGTGCTGTCTGAATATTGGCTTCAAAACCTAACAGGTGGCAGGGTTAGGTGGAAGGAGGTGTGTTGAGAAGATTGGAGTCCAGCTGTAGCCCTCCATGTGTGTAGGTGTCCTTGAAGGCCAGGTTAGGTTTTCAACTTGGCACAAAGAAAGAGGATGAGGTGGGAAAAGACGTCATTTAAGTTCAGAGAACATAGAGAAAGGAGTGTAATCAGACTCCGGCCCTCTGATCACTGGAGGTGTTGTTAATAAGTCTACAGTTCCCTTTACACACCCAGGTTTATAATTGTGCAGTCCCTGGCCTGTCTGCTCGCTGTCACAGACTTAACAGAGCTGCAGGCATTTTGCTTTATTTAAGTTGCTGATAGTCTGTTATTTCAATATATATTTTATTTTATTTGTAAATATGCTAGTTTGGCTGGAAGATACTTTTTGTGCAAAATAGTTAAAATATATCTGAAATAATAAACATAAATTATTCATTCCCCGAAGCAAGGGGTTTTATTTTATATTAGTTGAACAAAGACTTAAAAACAAACAGCCAAACAGTGTGAGGAACTGTTTCTCTTTGATGTAGGAACAACTGAAAATGAAGGATCAGTCGTTGAGGAAACTACAACAGGAAATGGACAGTTTGACATTTCGAAATCTGCAGCTTGCCAAGAGGGTGGAACTCCTTCAAGATGAGCTAGCGCTAAGTGAGCCTCGAGGCAAGAAGAATAAGGTAAGTTCAGCAGAGGCCCCTGTGTGGAGAGGGATAGACTGGCTTCAGTAGCAGAGCCACTCCTGGACCTCAGTGCTCCACTGTGCATCTGGTAACAGTCCAGAAGGGAGATGTTTGCTATTGAGACATCCACATAGGGGCATTTTCCTGTTTTCTTTTGGTTTCAAGACAGGATCTCTTCATGTAGCTTAGGCTGGCCTCAAATCCTCAGTTCTCTCATCTTAGCCTCCGGGTGCCGGAATGACATGCGTGTGCCACCATGACCAGCTTGGGCATTTCCATAGGAAGGTCAGTTCTTAAGGATTTTTTAGCAGCAAATGTGAATGATTGATTTAGTAGATGAGGAAAGTCTTGGAACATCTCATTTTGCTCAGAGGTGATGTCTTTGTTCCCTTAATTCCCGCTAGCTGAAGATCTGGCAAATGCAGTTGGGGTGGGGAGTGGGCTGTAGCTGCTCGAGCAGGGAGCAGCTGGGGCCTGAGAGTTGAACGGTTGTCTGCTTAAGAGCAACACTGGGCTAGTGGCAGAGTATTAAGTCTTACATGTATGTGTATCCATATTCTGCAAGTGTGTTAAAAGAAGCAGCAGAAAGGGACCCTGAAGGAGGATGTGTGCAGGGAAGAACACAGACTCTAGAGTTCAGCATGGTTTCAGTTCTCGGCCTGCCACTTATAGCTCTACAACTTTGGCAAAGTTGTTACTCTTTTAGCCTCAGTTTATCCATCTGTAAAGTGGATATGAGAATTTAAGGCTTTGGGGATTGAAGTGATCACATGAAGTGTATTATCATGTGATAGGTGATATCTTTCCCAAATGCATCATTCTGTTTAGAAGGTTGCCCTGAAGTGTTGAGTGTAGAGGGGACAAAGAGGGCCTGCCATGTACCTGATAGAACTAGGAAGTGTGCTTGCTTTGGGGATTCCAGATGCTCCCTGGGAGGAAATAGCCATCTAGCCTGTAGACCTGACTATCAGGTGTTTCTGAGCTGGTGGGGGGTCTTACTCTGTAGCCCAGGCTGGCCTGGGATTAAATACGTAGGCCAGGCTGGCCTCAGGTGTGTAGTGTAGTAGTTTTCTTGCCTCGGCTGCCTAAGAACTGGGGTTACAGGTGTGAGCCACTATGCCTGGCTAACAAAGCAGGTTAATTATTTAGCAGAGGTGCCTAAGACTTGTGAATTAGTCTCAGTTAAAGCTTTGAGGTTTGGAACACAAGGACCCCCAGTAAATCATTCCACAGTGTGCCTTATGTACCTTTTGTGTTCCAGATGTGGTGAGTGTTTAGTGTCTTTGGTTTTTGTAGTGCTGTGTTTCCAGAGGCTCCTCTCACCGCTGATTTGTATTGCGTCAGCAGGTGAGTTCATCTGCAGTGATGAGTGAGCTACTGAAAAGGCAGAGATGGGTGGCTGATGTCTGCACACAGTGCCATTGTGAGACTGCTCCTTGAACAGTCTCAGCTCTGTGTGTCACACAGAAACAAGCATTCATTCTTAGATCTCCTAAATAGTGCTATTCTTCCTAGGGATAAGTTCATACTAACCAGAAAGGAATTTTCCATAAGCTCAGCTTTTTCTTGTGTGCATAACAACATGGTTAGGTTTTTATTTAAATAGAAATTTATGTAAACTCTTATAAGAACATATATTTGTGAATGCTGCTATATGAGTTTATAGAATTGCTTAAAGGAATACAGTAATTCAGACTCTAACATAATCTCTCCCGAATCGAAAGATCAGATTGAGATGAAGCTTCCTGCTATTCTTGTCTTCTAGCAATTCCTGAATTCATGTGCAAAAAAATGATGAATCCATTTATTTTTTTCTGTCCCTCTTTAATTTTTCTTACCTTTGTCATTGTTGCAGTTCCAGTTTGGGTCCCCTAGGCAAAGTTAAGTGGTGAACTGTGCCTTTTGCAGGGTGGTTTGAAAAGAGTGAACATGTAGAAGAAAAGCCACTGAGATCATAGGTGCTGTGCGCCTCAGCTTGTTCCTCTAAAGGATCGGAGCTGTGTGGACATAACTTGTTCTCTCCCTCAGAAAAGTGGAGAGTCGTCTTCTCAGTTGAGCCAGGAGCAGAAGAGTGTCTTTGATGAAGATCTGCAAAAGAAAATCGAGGAGAATGAACGGCTGCATATCCAGGTGACAGAAAACTGAATGACTGACAATGGGTCTTGGGACTGACAAGATGGCTCAGTGGGTCAGGGCACTTGTTTCAAGCCTGAAGGCCTACATTCACTCCCTGGGTACCACATGGTGGAAGGAGAGAACCGACTCCCACAAGTTGTCCCTCTGACTACCACATGTGTTCTGTCATGTGCCCACACACAATAAATAAATGTTTAAAGAAATGTGTCTTGACACTGGAGAGATAGCTGTGTGGTGAGGAGAGCTTACTGCTCTTCTAGATGACCTGGGTTCAGTTCCTACCTCCCATTTTATGGCTCAAAAATGCCTGTAAAAAAAAAGGGGATCCCTTTTCTGGCCCCCGAGGGCACTGTGTGCATGTGGTCCAGGTTCATAACATGCAGACAAACACAAACTAAAACAAGACTTATACACGTAAACTACATAAATATGTTTAAAGATGGGTCTTATAATCCGAGATGTGGAAAAATTAATGCAAATAGTTACCTTGTTGTCTGCATGGATTTTTCATGTTTTCTATATGTCCCTTAAGAATGCACTGTAACTATGATTTGTTCATGTCTTAACTCTCACCCATGGCTTGATGTGACTATGTACATTTGTTCAGCATCTTCAGATCAGAAGTATGCTAGGCACTACTAGTCCCTTTACCTAGAGTTGATGAGCTGGGTCATTTGGTGGGATCTTAGCAATAAGTAGGGTTTGTTTCATGATCTATGATATATAGGGTTTTGTTTTGTTTCTGTATTTTTGAGGCAGCTTTTCTTGTAGCTCAGTGCTAGCCTTGAGCACCCTATGTTGTCAAGAATGTTTTTGCAATCTTAGTTCCCTTGCCTCATCTATGAAGTGCCGGCATTACTGTTATGCATCATTGTGCCAGCTTTGAAAGATCTTAGGGCCCACAAGATGGTTCAGGGCATAAAGGTGCTTGTCACCAGGTCTGAGAACCCAAGTTCAATTCCTAGGATCATAAACCAATTCTTGTCTTCGGACCTCTATACATGCACACACGTAAATACTTGCAAGTAATTAGAAAAAGAGAAATCTTGAAAAAAAATTTTTTAAAGATTTATTTATTTATTATGTACACCGTGTTCAGCCTCCATGTATGCCTGCAGGCCAGAAGAGGGCACCAGATCTCATTACAGATTGGTTGTGAGCCACTATGTGGTTACTGGGAAGTGAACTCAGGACCTCTGGAAGAGCAGTGTTCTTAAACTCTAAGCCATCTCTCCAGCCCCATTCTTGAAAAAAATTTTACCTCTGCATTTTATATCTAATAAATGAATTAGCATCAGAGTTATTAAGGAAGAATGCTTTGTATGTTCTAGAAGCAGCACCTCAGTTGAATTGTCTATGAATAGTTGTCCAAAGAACAGATTTGGGGGCCTAAGAGAAGGAAGGTGCAGACTGTGGAGCAGGTTTCTCTGTTCTCGTGTCATTTCTGCCATGTTTTAACTATGAGTCAAAGACCATATGATGCTCTTAAGCTATTTCTACATCTGTAAAAGAAGGCCAGGAAAGTGCCATCCATGCTCCCCGTGGGAATTAAGTGCCCTGGTGCCTTCGGCTCAGCACCCTCAGCCGTGCGATGGTCACAGGGTGTGTGGTCGCTGCTGTCCTCACTGCATGCACTGGGGTCTCCCCCTCTCAGTTTTTCGAAGCAGATGAGCATCACAAGCATGTGGAAGCAGAGCTGAGGAGTCGGCTGGCCGCTCTGGAAACTGAAGCTGCTCAGCACCAAGCTGTGATCGATGGCCTGACCCGGAAGTACATGGAGACCATTGAGAAACTACAGAACGACAAGGCTAAGCTAGAAGTAAGCTCTACTACCCGTGGGGGCTAATTAAGACCTAGGTCAGGCTCCTGTAAGTTCTGGGGTGCTGCATGGGGACTCAGCCATAGGCTGAACTGTCAGTTTTTCTCCCCCCCCCAAAATTCAGGTAAAATCTCAGACTCTAGAAAAGGAGGCCAAGGAATGCCGACTTCGAACGGAAGAATGGTATGTGGAAATGGGAATCGGGCCCTGAGGGCAGAGTCAGACCCAAGCCTCTGTTTCACTCCTTCTCTACTGTCCATGCTGAGCTGAGGAGACTCGAGTAGGCCTCTGCCAGGAAGGGCCTTTTCCAGTCGCAGGGCCACAGCACCTGGACAGAGTGGCCTCTGCTGGGCCTCAGGATAGGTCTGGGATGCCCTGCTTTCAGCTCTGAACTGCGACTTTGTGTTTCTGAGTCTCCTGGGACAGGGACTGCCTAGTAGTCTCCAGCAGGAAATATGACTGTAAACGCTGCCACTTTCTTATGGTACATTTTGAAAAGGATTGCGATTATGACATCCAGTTGAGAGATCTCTAAATCTTAGAGCATTACATAGCAATGTGCCAAAACCATTCATAGTCTTAATTTTTTTTTTGGTATTTACCATAATACATAGGTTTCACTGCATTGGTAGAAATATATGTGTGGCTTAGATGGTATCTGTGCTAATAATTTAGCCAAAACAGAAGTTATCAGCTTTTGAACTGAAGAAATAATCTGGTAAAGTACTTAAAAAATGCTGTACAATGATAATTGAATAAACATTTATAGCTAGTCAATAGAAAATTTATGATTATCTTGGGGAAGTAAACTCAGGTTGTGTAAGAAACTGGAACTCGGATAGATTCCCCAGAAGTCTCTGGGGCTTTGAGGAATGGGGCTGGTTCCTCTCTTAACATCAAGTTTGAACAACTCTTAGAGGAATGTTCCAGATGTCAGCACAGCTCTTTGAAAGCCTGCTGCCAGCTGTTGGGATAACAAGCAGTTGACAATTCTGATTGGTAATAATGTGGTTTTGTGGGTTCTTTTATCTTTCAGTCAATTACAGTTAAAGAATCTTCATGAAGATTTGTCAGGGAGATTAGAGGAAGCCTTGTCAATCATCAATGAAAAAGTACCTTTTAATGATACAAGTAGGTATCACATAGACATAAGTTTTCTGTTATTTGTATCTTTGACTCGCTATGGTAGCTGGTTAAGTAAGATAATTTCTAATCTCAGCAAAAAAACCAAATTGACCTGTTGGAGGGCTCTGCTCTCTTGATCAATGTGGCTCATTTCCTAAGGACATTCTGAATTATCTCCAGAGCCATCCAGTGTGTTCTTTTACTGCACTGCTCACACCCCAAGGCAAAGCCAGCCTGCCCGGGAGGTGGTGGGATATTTGCATAAGAGAAGTTGATCTTTGTGGCTGGGGGGGGGGGGGGGGTCCACCATGCATGTGTCTTTTCAGCCTCTTAACTTCTGTTCCTTGGGGATTTCCCAGTGACAGGAAGCCTTTGGGAAGTCTAGCTTCTGTTTCCTCCTGGGGATGGCCTGGTAGCTCACACATCCAAGAGTATGAAAAAGAATTTAGACAGCACTCAGGTGCTAACCTTAGGTGAGAACAGAATGAAACTCTTGAAGGCAAAGAAATATTTATCCGGGAGGCCTGAGTTCAGTCCCTACAACTCCCCAAAGTTGTCTTTTCATCTGCTGTGGCATTCAGGCGCCTGCTCCTACCTGCTTGAAAAAGAAATTAGTTCTTAAAAATTAAAAAAAAAATAAATAAAAGAAAATATATTTGGAATTCAAAGCCCACAGTCAAGTTAATACAATCAAATTAATACACACTTTTTTTTTTCTACAGTTACATTTGAAATTTGGTTTTTAGTTCCTTTAATTTCTTGTTAGAAAAGCTGGGGAGAGGGTGAAGAAAACAGCAGTTTGATCCCATCTAAAATCAGCATAGGCGGCGCTGAAGAAATGGCTCAGCTGTTGAGAGCACTGGTTGCTTTTCCAGTGCGGACGTAGTAGTGCCTAGCTGTCTGTAACCCTAGTTCCAGGGGATCTAGTGCTGTGGGTGTGCATGTGGTGCACAGTGGGCAGTGAGTTTTGTTCTTTAAAAAAATATAATGCTGGCATGTTCGCAGCCGCTAGTCCAGGCAGAGACGGCTCTAGCCGTGCAGGTTTCCCATGGCTGGCGGGAGTGCATCCAGGACAGGCTGGTCCTGCCATGCGGCCCAGAGAGCAGGCGGGCGGGCTGATAAAAGGCTTACAGGACATAGTAAATAGACGTAAGGCTAAACATAAAGGTAAACATTTATTACTTAAAGAAGAGGGAGAGAAAGAAAGGCAGAAATAGAAAAAGGGGGGGGGAAACACGTGTGCACACGTCAAGAGAGGGAACAGAAAAGAAAGAGTTAAGATGGCAGCCAGAGGTTAGAAGTGGCTGGGAGTGGGCGTGGCTTGCCCCTTAAAGGGACCAGACCAAAAAACAGTGAGTGTGATTGCTTTTACAACTAGAATTGTTTATGCAGGCGAAACGCACAAACTAAAATCAGCACAGGCCATGTCTGTATCAACAACCCGAACTCCCCCTTGAAAACAATCCCTATATCCAGCTTCTACACAAGGAACACACAGTGTGAGGAGGCCTCTGCAGGGTCCTCGGTGAGCTCACTATCACAGTGATGGGTAGTGAGGGACTGTGGGAAGAAGTAAGACAAGCACAGTGAGGATTTTCATGAAGCAAGTGTTTCCACCGCTGATGCTGGTTGTTGCTGCACAGCACTGGGAAGTCAGGGAGATTGCCTGTGGGAAAGGCAGCCAAATCTGCTGACTGGATTTTGTGACCTTGAAAGGACCAGTAATTTTTTTCTTTTAATTAATTAATTAATTTCATTTTTGGGTTTTTTTATTATTTATTTATTTATTATGTATCCAATATTCTGGATGTGTGTATGCCTGCAGGCCAGAAGAGGGCACCAGACTTCATTACAGATGGTTGTGAGCCACCATGTGGTTGCTGGGAATTGAACTCAGGACCTTTGGAGGAGTAGGCAGTGCTCTTAACCACTGAGCCATCTCTCCAGCCCTTGGGGGGTTTTTTTTGAGACAGGGTTTCTCTGTAGCTTTGGGGCCTGTCCTGGAACTAGCTTAGCTCTTCTAGACCAGGCTGGCCTCGAACTCCCAGAGATCTGCCTGCCTCTGTTTCACAAGTGCTGGGATTAAAGGTGTGCGCCACCACCACCCAGCAAGGAGGACCAGTAATTTTTGAGGGAAGTGTTTCTATATCCACCAGATTGCTGCACAAGGACTTGGAGGTGCGCAGGTTCTAGGGACTGATAAAGTGATGTTGTTTATCTAGCCAGTGGAATTCAGGAAATGGGTGAGGGCAGAGAGTTGGTTATGGAATAGGTAAAGAAGGGAGGGACTGGACTTGGTGGTGCATGCCTGTTATACCAACCAGCACTGGGGAGGCTGGATGAGGAGAGTGCAGGTCTGAGGCCAGCCTGGGGTGCATAGCAAGACCCTGTCTCAGAAAAGGAGAAGAGGAGAAAGAGGAGATGTGCCAGTGTCTGAGTCAGTCAGAGGAGCTGCTGCCACAGAGCCCAGGGAGAGGATTAGCTGAGCTGTAGATTTCTGCCTCAGGTGGAGTCGGGAGTATAAGAGCACTCTCAGGAACTGGAGATAGGACTCGCAAGTACAAGCACACACTTCTCTGGTAGAGGACCCTAGTTTGATTCCCAGCACCATATCAGGCAAACAGCAGTTCTGGGGAATCGGATTTCCTTATCCAGCCTCCTTGGGCACCTGCACATGTGTGGTATGTACAGTATCACACACACGCACGCACACACACACATGCATAGACACACACAGACATACACATACACATATATACAGACACACACATAGACAGATACACACAGACACAGACACACATGCACATATACAAAGACAGACACACACACAGATTTTTTATTTTTTCTTTCTTTTAATTGTATTGATCTTTGTTGAGCTCTACATTTTTCTCTGCTCCCCTCCTTGCCTCTCCCTTCCCCTTCAACCCTCTCCCATGGTCCCCATGCTCCCAATTTACTCAGGAGATCTTGTCTTTTTCTACTTCCCATGTCAATTAGATATATGTAAGTCTCTCTTGGGGTCCTCATTGTTGTCTAGGTTCTCTGGGATTGTGATCTGTAGGCTGGTTTTCTTTGTTTTATGTTTAAAAACCACTTATGAATGAGTACATGTGATAATTGTCTTTCTGGGTCTGGGTTACCTCACTTAAAATGATGTTTTCTAGCTCCATCCATTTGCCTGCAAAATTCAAGATGCCATTATTTTTTTCTGCTGTGTAGTACTCCACTGTACACACAGATTTCTTAAAGAACACTTTCACCTTGGCCCTGGTCCTGGCATACAACAGGGAGGAGACGAGGGCTGGTCTTTGGCGTATAAAATGGGAAGATTTTAGAATAAATGTCCTGGAAAGCATGAGAGGGCATGAAGCCATGAGAGTTGAAGTCCCCACTGAAGTTGTGTGGAATACATTTCGGCAGACCTGGCTCTGGTTTTGTTAACAAAGAGCATTGCTGAAGTGCTAGGCCAGCTTTGTGGGACAAGAAACAAGGCTGTCAGAGGACCGATAGAAGGCAGAGGTGCCATGGGACAGGATAAGCTGGGACCACAGTGGGTGACGGCAGTGGAGACTTTGCACTGGTGAAAAGGCAGAGACTTTCAGAATGGCTTGTGTTTCTGAATAACTGAGTGACTGAGTGGTGAGAGGAGAGGAAGGTCTTTAAAATGACAGTGACAAGCAATGTGGTGCCTGGTGCTAGGCAGCATCTGTGGCAGGTGGCAGGCGGCCTGAGCATGAAGACTGAAGACCGTGGGACAGCCAGGAAAGAAAGCACTGAGGTACTGGGACCTGCAGCAGCAGACAGTGAAATACGGTCCTGTCAGGGACACTGGCATTTTTGGAGGATTAGTGTGGCAGCCAGGGGAGGGTTCTTGTTGAAGAATGAAGGATGACAACAAGAATATTAGGAGACTTTGTAAGGAAACTTGAGAGCCCCAAAGAGGAGTTTGAAAAGATTTCTTTGACATGGGAATCCAGGAGTAGTTTGTTTCTTTTGATCCTGAAGTTAAACAAAGAAAGAGTTATTAATTACCAGCAAAACCACAGCTTCCCTGTATTTTCCAAGCTCCTCTGCTGTGATTGTGTGTTGGACATTGAGTTCTCTTAGGAAGGGTTTTGCAGTTGCTCTCCTTTGAAGACTGAGCTGAGCTCTAATGGGCATCACTTTTGTGTTGTAGAGTATCATCTGTACAATGCTCTCAACGTTCCGCTGCACAACAGAAGACATCAGGTAAAGGAAGAAGTGGGCGTGTCTCCTCGGTTTCAGCAGTACATACACTGTCCTAGCAAAGTTTGATATGCTAGTCACTGCTTTGCTCTCTCATCTGTTTCCCTAAACCATATGAGTTGCTTTTATTGAATTCATGCACTACTGATTTTTTTATGTATTTTTTACATTTCTTATTTATTGGGGGAGTGCTCCTATGTGGAAGCCTGAGGGCAACTAGTGGGAGTCTGTTTCCTCCTTCCACTACAAAGGTCCTGTGTATAGTTCTCTGATCGCCAGGCTTGGTGGCGTTGGTAGCAAGCACCTTTACCCTGTACTACTTCTGATTATTTTATTAAGACAGGGTCTCACTGTGTAGCCCTGCCTGTCCTGGAACTCACTGTGTAGACCAGGCTGGCTTCAAACTCACAGAGATCCCCCTGCCTCTGCTTCCCAAGTGCTGGGATTAAAGGCGTGCACCACCATACCTGGCAGTACTTCTGATTTTTGGTGTTTTTCTCATTTTATCACATTAGAACTGAACTATGGGATGCCTTGCTGTTTGAACCAGGCTTTTGTGTTAGGGTAGTGTGCTTTTTTAGCCAAGGCCAAGTGGAGGAGGTGGATCTGCCAAAGCCGATGACTTCCTAAGTTACTTGGATGGAGGACACTGAGATTCGAGTGGGAGCAAATGAATGTAGTCTGAGGAGTGCTCTCACTAGGGTTCAAGTGCTTTCCAACGTTTGCTCGATAGTTGACTGTGTGTGCTTTGCATTTTAAAGCTGAAGATGCGTGATATAGCTGGGCAGGCCCTGGCTTTTGTTCAGGACCTCGTGCCGGCTCTTTTGAACTTTCACACCTACACGGAACAGAGGATTCAGATTTTCCCTGTTGATTCTGCCATTGACGCCATATCACCATTGAATCAGAAGGTAAGTAGTTACGATGCCATCCTTGCCGTGAACAGATGGGGAGAACAAATAGGGACTTCTGTTCAGACTACTTCCCTGTGTTAGCCAAGTACCATGGGAGTCATGGAAGAAGTCACAAGTCATGGTCTTCGCCAAAACACAGTATGGCAAATACAGGATGTTAAGAAATTAAAGCTAGGGGAATTATCAGAAGACTGCAGAGTAAACAGTGGAGGAAGTGATGAGAGAGAGACAGAGAGACAGAGAGAGCTCACGCAGTCGAGCTAGCTACCAATATGGCCAGTAAGTGTGGAGTCAGCAGGGAGGGGCGTGTGAAGAATTGGTGAAGCATCTGGGATTTGGAGCCTTGAAGACTGAGTGAGATTTGGATGCAGGAAGAGGGATGGTGATTGTTTGAGCTCCCATAAGGAGCTGTATGAGTGGGAATGTCAGGCAGGACAGCATGGTGGGTGGGCCTGAGCTTTGGGGAAGGATGGGAGGAAGTGCTGAGCCAACTTCTGGGCTGGAATGTGAAGCCCCTAGAGTGGGAAATGGGATGAAAGTTAGGAGAGCAAAGTGGCTTCTTCCCCATTGGTTACAAGATTGAGGCCTGCGCAGCTTTTGACAGCGGTTGGCAGGATTCTGTTTCTGTTTTGCAAGGAGGGCTAATTTGCTGGCATGTTTCCATATGTCTCATCCATAATTGCTCTGTCATTGGTCCAAACAGCCAGTGCAGTCTGCCTGCTCGTTCCGTCCGCTGAGGCATCTAGTGGGAAAGGGCGGAGCCAGTTGTGTGGGTCTGTGGGGCTTACCTGTGGATAGAGGATGTAACTTTCTTCAATCCTTCTGCTTCCTTTTGGCCAAAGGAATTTTGCCTCTCTAACCAGGTAGTTTTTAAAAGGCTTTAAGGACACCTTCAGGGTTTTATTTTATTATTATTTTGTTTTGTTTTGTTTTGTTTTGTTATTTTGAGACAAGATTTCTCTGTTTAACAGCCCTGGCTGTCCTGGAACTCTGTAGACCAGGCTAGCCTCTGCCTCTGCCTCTGCTTTCTGAGGCCTGGGATTAAAGGTGTATGACACCATTGCCCTGCGAAAAATTTTATTTAGCTGTAAAACTAAAATGCTAATAAGTATATTCATTTTATATGACTGGACATTAAGCTACCCAGGACTTAGAGGTTTAAAACAGTAGATATTGGCTATCTCCTGGTTTCTGTGATCAGGAATTCCGGGACCAGCTACCTAGGGAGTTTGCAGCTCCTGCCATCTTCTAGGATTACACTCACGGTGTCACTGGGGCTGCATCCATCTGAAGGCCTCACTGGCTGAGGGGGCTACTTCTGAGGTGGCTCAGATTTATTTACTCACATGCCTGGTAAATTAGTGCTGGCTGGTGCCAAGGAGCCTGTTGCTCATGTGCTCTTCTCTCTAGGGTGATGTTCTCATGACACAACACCTAACGTCCCTTAGAGAGCTTGGCTCAAAAGACGTGGAAGCCATAGTCTTTTGGGACACTTGGCTAGTCCCATTCATCATGCCTGTTGTGTTATTAGTCACACAGACTAACCCTGAAACAATATGAGTGGGTAGCATTCAAAGGCAAGAATACGTGGTCCTCATTGAGGTAAACTTGAAGGCCAGCTCACATACAAGGGAAGCTGAAGGATCTTGCTACAGATGTGTCCTCTGAGAGCTTGATAATGTGATCAGCCTTGCTTTTCTACTTAGTCTGACTCTTCCTAGCTTGTTTGCCTTATTTATTTATTTAGTCATCCATTCATTCATTTACATAGTGTAATATTTCTAGGGGTTGGATATAGTCATGTCTACAGATATCCAAAGTGCCTAGTAGGTAGCAAAGACTTGGACTCTGAAGTTGGACTTCTTGGCACATGTTTTAGCTGCGCCCCCTTGGGAGATTTATTTACTCTCTCTGCTTTGAATTAGAGAGGGACTTGCCCATGTCACAGATGTATACAGGTAACATAAGAGTGCCAGTGCCTGGCACGCACTAAGCACTCGGCAGAAGTTAGCCATTGCCATTCTCATGCCTCAGTAGTGCTTGATTTTCATCAGTTTTAGTGCTGCACTAATCTATTGAGCCTCATAAAAATAACTTTTTTTTCTTTTTTTGTCCAAGACAGGATTTCTCTGTGTAACAGTCTGGACTATCCTGGAGCTCACTTTATAGACCAGGCCAGCCTTGAACTCATAGAGATCTGCCTGCTTCTGACTCCTGAGTGCTAGGATTAAAGGCATGAGCCACTACTACCCGGCAAAAATAACTCTTATAATTTTAATTTGTCCAGAACACCTCATTATTTTATAGGATTCGTGTATTTCTTAGTATTTCATCTTCAGTACTTTGGCCTGTAAAAGTCCCTCTGATTTTTCTACAAAGTCTATAATATTGAAGACTTGGAAACATTTTACTGAAAGATGGCCAAGATGTGTAAACTGTTTCTGGGCTCTTAAAGTAACTGGGAACTCCTACTCTACAGCCGTGGACAGTGGAGCCCAGAGTGCTTGAGCTGTGCATGACAGTAATACTGTGCAGTGTCCATGGGGTCACCTGCATTTTGTAGAAGCCAGGACAGTACATGTTTATATGCAGAAGTTCAGACTTGAGTCATTGTGAAATACCTTGATGACTGAGACATTTCATAAATGCATCTTATTTCCTTTGCTTCTAAATTGTCTAGAATATAGTGGGATCCCCACCCCCAATGATGGGATTACTGCCCACCATCACTACACAGGCCAGGCACACACTGTAGCTCTGGGCTATAGCCACAGCATCTGTTTGCATACTGTGACATCAGTGATGATAGTGAACATTTTCACTCGCCTTGCTGATATCCCTGGCATCTGCTAACCCTGAGCTGTGTGTACAGTAAAACACGAAGCTGCCTAGTGGGCTTGTTTTGAAAACTGAGGTGCATAGTACAAAGTCTGCCTAACCCTTTTGCTTTTTTCTCACTGGGACCCCTGCAAAGCAGCCTGTGTCCAGGGACCCTGGCCCACTGGTCTCTTCATGGCTGGGCTGGCTGTATCCTCATTTCCTCAGCTGCCTGGTTGGTCATTGTGTTATCTGTTTCCTTGATTCGGATAGCCATGGGCACTGGGGAATTTTATCTGGGGTTTTCCAGAAATGTGTTCAGAAGAGTTTCAGTGTGAAGTCAGAGTCCCTCTCCCAAGTGCTGGCACTTATTTTCCATCGAATTCATTCAAAGCTTCTACTCCTATGCAGTTCTCTCAACACCTTCATGAAAATGCGTCCTACGTCCGCCCCCTTGAGGAAGGAATGCTGCATTTATTCGAGAGTATAACTGAAGATACTGTGACTGTCCTGGTAATTTTCCTCCTTGTGGTTTTCCCTTTGCCTTTTTTTAAAACTACGGGGAAGCATGGGCTCTCATTGTCCGGTAGCACTTTTAACTGTGGAATGATCTTTATCCAGGAGACAACTGTGAAATTGAAGCCGTTTTCAGATCACTTAGCTTCCTACATCCGCTTTCTTAGGAAGATCCTTCCTTACCAGTTAAAAAGGTATTTATTCCCTGGAGGCCAGGGATCTTGGGGTGTTGGGGTGGGACCCGACTTGTTCTGAAGTTAATCAAAGAGTAACAGGCGTCTCGTGTCTGTGTGGATCGGCTGCAACCTGGCTGATAACTCAGTCAGCTATGGTTTTCAGCGGCCCTCTAGTCTGCATAAGGTCATAATCAGTGTTTTCAGTAATTGGGAATTACACTTTTTTTTTCTTTTAAGAAATATGGTTTTGGGTTTTTTTTTTTAAATTCCTTTGTTTTTAATGTCTAGATGGGAGATAGAATATTTAACTTCTACCTTTGAGTCATAATCCTTGGGTATCCTTAGAATGATATCTTTTTATTATTGGAAACTTATTTAAATTATAAAATAAAGTCTTTATCTGCTCTGGATCTTCTAGGCTATGTCATTCTGAAACTTCTAATACTTCACTTAAATAATTAGCATTAATATTTTTAATTCCACCTTACATTTCTAGAAAGGCATAAAAGTGTACTAGAAAGTTGATAGAATTGCTTGGAAGTTTTCATACTGTTTGTTTTGAGACAAGTTCTCACTACTAGCCTTGGCTAGCCTAGAGCTTGCTATGCAGATCAGGCTGACCTTGAATTTATAGAGACCCGCCTGCCTCACCTCCTGAGTGCTGGGATTAAAAGGTACACATGTGCCTTTCTATGATTTTATTTTAGAGCGTCTGCTAAATCCTTCTCTTGGTGGCAAATGCCCTTACTTGCTGAGCTATCTTGCTGGCCCGACTTTTTCCAGATTGTCACTGTGAGCAGCTGACCCGCTCTGTAGAGGGACGAGAACAGGTCGAGTAGAGAGGAGACAGGGACTGGAGGGTGTAGATGGAGTCCTCTTCTCTGTGTTAACTTCTCTAGGTTTGTTCTGATTTGTTTTGAGGGTGAGAACAGAGTTTGGCTAGCACAGGCTCACCTGAAGCTCTCCATCCCGCCTCAGCCTTTGATAGTGGGATTGCAGGCACACCACCATGCTTGACATTTTTCTAGTTTTGTATGGACCTTTTTACTTGATTACTACTTATTAAATAAACACTATTACGAGTCCTCATTTTTAAACTTTATAGTTAAGGTACCTATTTAAAGTTGAAAACGGTAAAATATATTTTGTGATAGTATATATTTTTTAACTTTTTGTTTACTTTTGTTTTATTTGCATTAATGTTTGGCCTGAATGTATGTCTGTGTGAAAGTGTTGAGTCTCCTGGAACTGGGATTATAGGCAGCCGTGAGCTGCCATGTGGGTGCTGGGAATTGAACCCCAGTCGTCTGGAAGAGCAGCCTGTGCTCTTAACTGCTGAGCCAGCTCTCCAGTCCCATTTTGTGATAACATCAATCTAGTATTTGTTTTTAAATTTGAGCCTATGTAGCACCAATGCCAATTTTTGTTTAATTAATCCTCTTTAGGGATTCAGTTAAATAGAATGTCTCCTATAAATAGTGTGGGTTTTCCCAGCAAAGGTTCTGTGTTGAGAACTGAACTGCCCAGCTCACTCATGTGGAGCCGAAGATTCTCAGGTCCACATGCCCATGCTCCAGCCGCTCCACCTGACCTTGGCTCACCAGCCAGTCTTGTCCCTGCTGTGAATGCTACAGAGCTGGCCCCTTCTTCACAGCTTCTCTTGGAGTTATGTTGTTTTGTTCCCAGTCCTCATCCAAATCCACAGGGAAATGGGACAGTTTTGCTTTTGTTTCTTGGAACTATTTGACTTTAAGAGTCTTGTGAGAAGCCTCAGTGAGACAAGCGTGCCTATTTAAAAAATTTTTAATATGATCCAGAGATATTGCTCAGTAGGTAAAGTTTGGGGTTTTAAGACAGGGTTTCTCTGTAGCTTTGGAGCCTGTCATGAATCGACTCAAGTTCATGCCTGGTCAAGTTCAAGACCAGGCTGTCCTTGAACTCACAGAGATCTACCTGCCTCTGCCTCCAGAATGCAAGGATTAAAGGTGTGTGCCACCACTGCCTGGCTACCATGAAAATATTTTTAATACTTAAAAATATATTACTTTCATTCTGGAGAGAGTGGTTAAGGGCACATTCTATTCTTCCAGAGCTCTTGGGTGGATTTTAGCATCCATATGGCAGCTCACAGCCATCTGTAACTCCAGCTCCAGGGAATACAATGCCCTCTTCTGGCCTCCTCAGGAACCAGACACACAAATGGTGCACAGACATATATGCAAGCAAAATATTTAGACAAATAAAAAATTATATATATAAAATATATAAGCACATATGTAAAACATTTAGACAAGTAAAAAGTTTTATATATACAAAACATTTAGACACAAAAGATAAATCTTTTATTTAAAAAAATAAAAAGGAAAAGAAAGTCATCTAGGATGCTCACTTTTGAAACCCTCCGTTCCTAGTTTAGAAGAAGAATGTGAATCATCCCTTTGCACACCTGCACTGAGAGCCAGGAACCTGGAGCTGTCCCAGGATATGAAGCGAATGACGGCCGTGTTCGAGAAGCTGCAGACATACGTCACTCTTCTCGCCCTGCCGAGTAAGTAAGACTTATGACTTATGACTCACCTTGAGGGATGCAAGAGGACAAGAAGCTGGAAAAGGGATGTGGCTTAGCTTGGGAGAATGGGCAAGGCTGGAATCAGAATCTTGAATTCAGTGAGCAGAGTTAATGAAATTAAGGAGTAAATGAGGGTGAATGTTGTGTTATGAAGTTAAGGTAAAATATTTGTCATTAACCATGCATTAAGTAGTAATTCCCCTTCTCTTTTTTAAGTGTAGAAAGGTGAATGATGACTGTTCATGAGGCGAACATAATAACCACTTCACTGTGGAAACTGCAGGGGGCATCTCAGCTTTTGTTAGCAGCCACAGCCTATGAGACCTTTTAAAGGTGCCCATTGTTTCCCTTTTGCCCAATTAGAGAAGAGTACTGAAGAAACTGAGTGAACCTCATTGTTAATGTTTTGAAGAAATCCACGGTTTTATCTAGGCATAGTGGCACATATCTGTGTTCTCAGGACTTGGGAAGCTGAGACAGAAGTATCTTAATTTTAAGGCCAGCCTGGGCTGTAAAGAAAGGGAGCGAGGGAGGGGAAGGAGAGAGGGAGGGAAGAAGGGAGGGAGGAAGGAAAAAGGAAGGAAACGTCTTTTATGACATATAAATGACACCATAAAAAGTGCTTTGTTTTTGTCTTTTTATTCTCTCAATTGTCTGCTGTACACCTTGCCCATTTAGATCCCAGTCCTGTAGCCTTCAGTATCCCCCTGATGTGTACCTGCAATGCAGTCCTGTAGCCTTCAGTATACCCCTGATGTGTACCTGCAGTGCAGTCCTGTAGCCTTCAGTATACCCCTGATGTGTACCTCCAGTGCAGCCCTTTCTAAGCCATTTCCCTCAGCCGAGGAAACCCTTTCTTCTTTGGCTGTTGCTTCCTGTTCTGCCATTCCTCCTGTCTCTAGCCCTCAGCTGCTCCTTCTCTATTTTCTGTCTTCAGATTTACCAGTTTCAGATTCATAAATGGTGGAACCATTGTATGTAGTTTGGTTTGTTTGCTTACTTTCTTGTAATAAAGCTTACAAGATTGATGCAAAATACAGCTTGTATCCATATTCCATTCTTTTTATTACAGAATACTATTCCATTGTTTAGATGTACCAAATACGTGTCTATCCATCAAAAATTTGGATTGTTTGACTATTAAGAATAATGATGCTGCAGGTATTAATGTCTAAGTTCTTATGTGGACTTACCTTTTCATTCCTTTGGGCCTGGTGGCACCCTCTGCCTGGTAGACTTGCTTAATCCTAAGGTAGCCATGTTTAACTGCTGGAGGATTTACCAAGACTGTTTTCCAAGGCACTGCTTTGCTTTCCAGCCAGCTATGTGTGAGAGTTAAATTTTCCATGTCCCCAATAACGTTTGTTATCACAGGACTTTGATTTTAGCCATACTAGTGGCTTTGAAGTAGCTAGACTGTGTTTGATTTGCTGTCCAGCTGTGCCAGATGCCCCTTGATCTGTTTATTGGCCACTTGTTTATTTCCTTTAGTGAAGAATCTGCTTGGATCGCTTCTTCATTTTCAGTTGGGCTGTTTGTCTTCTTATTGTTGAGTTATAAATAATAGTTCTCCGTACGTTCCACTGTCAAGTCCCTTGTTGAAGCTATGATTTACTGATTTTTCTTCTACTTTGTTTTCACTTTGTCTAAAACCTCTGGAAGCACAGAAATTTTTACCTTTGACGAAACTCAATGATCAATTTAACTGTTACTTTCTTTCTCTTGAGGGGTGCCATGCTTTTTATTCATATATAAAAACCCAAAGTTATAAAGATGTGTTTTCTTCTAAGAGTTTTACAGTTTTATTGTTGCTTTCAGGTCTGTGATCCATTTTGAGTTCATTTGTGTGCGTGGAGCAAGGTGAGGGCTGGTTCATGTGGCTGCCAGCACCTTAGCTCCATCCTTAGTTCTTTCTGTTAAATGGTCTCGCACTCTCCTTGAAAGCCAGTTGACCACATGTGTATGAGTTTGCTTGTGGACTCCAGTGTTGCTCTCGGATCTGCCTGTGCCAGTCGCACCCCATTTGATGACTGTTGCTTTGTAGTAAGTTTTGAGACCAGGAAGCATGGATCCCCCCTTTCTTTTCTTTCAAGATTATTTTGGTTTTTCAGGATTCCTTTATATGAACTGTAGCATCAGCTTGTTAGTTTCTACAATGTAAATTTCTTATTTGTGGTACTTTGTTACAGTAGCCCCAGGAAACATATAGAGAGCATCACCAGCTTATGTGTTCTGATCCATGAATGAATATGGTATTTCTTTAAGCAGTGTAGTTCTCAGAGCTGAGGCTTACATATTCATGCTATTTCTCAGGCCTCAACCTGGGGCATGTGCAGTCACACAGATGACAATGGCACTGGTGTGAAGGGTTCTCCTTCACGCTCTCCTTCTGTACTCAGATCCTGGCTTGAGCTCCTCTCATTGCTGGATAATTGCTCTGGACTTTTTTGAAGACCTTGGGGCATGCATCACCCGCAGGCTGATTGCATTAAATATAGACTCCTTTAGAGTGATAACATTTAACTAGCTGGTAGTATTTTTGAGGTTAGTGTTTGTAACTTCTGACCCCAGGAGGGCTCTTTGTTTTCACAGCCTATTGTTTAGTTATGAATTGGCCACTTTCTTCTGTGCTTTCGCTAGTTTCTTCTTTCTTCTTGAGAGTCACAGCTCAAACTTCTCTGTGTAGTGCAAGTGAATCCTTCCCTTGAGAACAAAAAGCCTCAGAACCAAGGCTGCTTCTGTCTAGAGTTCAGTCTCAGAGCCACGGTCTGCCCGTGTGTTGGGGACAGTTGTGTCACAGCCACACCAGGTCTTTTTGACTTGCCTCTTTCAGCGTGGAACTCGCGTTGATAAGCCAAGGCAGTGGAGAAGGAGCACATGTTCTCAGCAGCACTTACTCAAGGCAGAGACTCGGTCTCCGAGGTGGGGCATAGGTGAGGGAAGGAACCCTTCCCCACTTCTTGGCCATACTTGACCAGTACTTAGCCTCAGCAGCCAGTGTCTGGGAGACAGGAGAGGGACGGCCGTGTGCTGGGCTGTGTCTGGGAGACAGGAGAGGATGGCTGTGTGCTGGGCTGTGTCTGTTGGGAGTGGGGTTTCTGTTGCACTGAGCTAAACGAGGGGATGACTTGGCTCGCTTATCGGACTTGTGTGGTTCCTCTGAGTTGTTACTGATTTTCCTTTCTCTTTTTGGTTTTTTGAGACAGGATTTCTCTGTGTAGCTTTGGAGCCTGTCCTGGAACTCACTCTGTAGACCAGGATGGCCTCAAACTCACAGAGACCTGCCTGCCTCTGCCTCCTGGGTGCTGGGATTAAAGGCGTGCGCCACTACTGCCCGGCTCTGATTTTCTCTTTTATTGTGTGTGTGAGTTCAGTGTAGTGTGTGTGTGTGCGTGTGCATACACATACATGTACAGGATGTGTGTAGTTACGTATTTGTGTTTGTAGGATGAGGTGTAAGCATGTTTCTGCCACACTGTGTGGAGATCAGAAAACAACTTGTGGGAATCGTTTTCTGCACTCTCAGGGATTCAGGGACCAAGCTCAGGCCTTCAGGCTTAACAGCGGTGCCTTCACCTGCTGACCCGTTTAACTGGTCTTCTTTTGACTTCTTAATCATTAAAATGTGTGCTTGGGAGATGCATATATGTTAAACGTGCCTGTATTTGTTACCACCATTTGTGACTGTACCTGCAAAGGTTTGCGAAGCCATTATTTCAGACATAAGCAAACTTCATTCTCTGTGGCCCCCAGAACAGAGGGAGAAGATAAGCAGTTAGCTTTCCGGAGAAATGCTCATATGGCTTGTAACTGGCTTTTCTAGGTACAGAGCCGGATGGGCTCCTTCGGACAAACTACACTTCCGTCTTAACAAATGTTGGCGCTGCTCTGCATGGGTTTCATGATGTCATGAAAGGTGAGCCGTGAACCAGAACCTGTGTCCGTGGAAACCTTCCTTTTCAGCTCTGCCTGCCAAGGGTTACAGACCCCAGAAAGGCTAAGCAGCCTTGGGCTTACGTGGAAGTGTACAACCTCGGCCTTCTGCTCTGCCATCTGCTTCACTGTGAAAGAGAGAACCCCCATGCTCAGTGCTTCACAGGATTTGACATGGGGTGTGGGCTGGACCGTACCAGATGTGCTATTTAGGGACACTCATCAAAATTTGCCACACTTTCAGGGCTCAAGCACGAAGGGTTAAGGATACGGAGAAAGAGTGCACTCGAGCATCACTGTCCTGTGAGTGCTTGCTCATCATCTGTTTGAGACAGTCTCACTGCAACATCAGCCTGGTGCTCTGTGTAGTTCAGGTCAGCCTGTGGTCTTCCTGCCTCTGCCTCTGGAATGCCGGGCTGCAGTCGTGTACACCTGCCCAGTGTTTCCCGAGCGTCCTCTTGCTGTGTTGCTTGGTGCTGGGGATTGAACCCAGAACCTTGTACATGGTATTTAAGTGTTCTAACACTAAGCCACATTCCAAGCTCCTATTTTGGTATTTAAAAGGCCTGTTTTAAATCTTTTCTTGTTGAGCATAACTTTAAGAACTAAAAATCTCAGGAATAGTGGCTCATACCTTTAATTCCAGCACTAAAAATAGAGGCAGGAGGATCTGAGTTCTAAAATATAAATAAATATCTATTTTTAAAGTCTTGCTCAGTTTTTATTTGGTTCTGGGCTAAATAGTTGGCTAAAGGGTTAGGGGAAGCACTTTTTTATTTTTATTTTTTTATTTTTTTAGGTTTTTTTGAGACAGGGTTTCTCTGTGTAGCCTTGGCAGCCCTGGAACTCACTCTGTAGACCAGACTGGTCTCAAACTCACAGAGATCCGCCTGCCTCTGTCTCCTAATCCTTTTAAGGCTTTCTTATCGCTTCTTGAGTGCTTCTGAGTTGTAATCAGTCCATAGCTCTTTGTTGCTTCTTGATGCCCTATCCCCTCCTCCTCTTCCCTTTTGAACTGTGGGGAGGGGGCAGATGCAGGAGCTGTTTGAAAGGCATCAGCTCAGGTGTCTGGAGGGGGCATTGCACTGTTGATGGCTATGACTATTTTTATAGTAAATAATTTTTTAAAATATAAAAGTGTTTTGTATAATATGTAAGAGACATGATTAATATCCTCCTCAAGTTTGGCATGTCATACTAGCCTTACTTTATTTATATTGCTATTCTAACTCAGCAGTTACATCCTAAAGACCCTAAAAAGCTTTAAAATCATTAGCATGCTTTGTTTGTACATTTTCTGAGAGTCAAGATGATGCTGAGTGGTCCAGAACAAAGCACGTCATTTTTCTTGTTTGGCAAGAGCCAATAGAGATTGTGGGAGAGTTGGGGCCTTCTTGGCTCCTTGGTGCGGCCACTTGTTTCTTTTCTTTTTATTTGTTTCACTTTTTTTTTTTACTTTAGTGTACCAAATAGTAAGTTCCATTATGAAATTTTCAAGCTTGTTTCTACTCTTGAGAATGAACATAAAAAAGAAAAGTGAACAACATGAAGGAACAAGCAGTCTCTGCCTCCAATGCTGGGAAGTGGTTATAAAGCTGGGGTTACAGTTTCGTCTCCTTACCGTGCTTGGAAGAGGGTTGTGTCACAAGACTGCAGAGTACATATTAACAGGCATTAGCAGAAGCATCTTTTTGTTTTTGTTTAGGTGTTTTTATTCATTTTATTTTGGTCAGAGGTGTATCCCGCAGCCTAGGTTGGCTTCAAATTTGTGACCCTGCCTCATCCTCCTGAGTATGGAGTTACAGTCCTGTGTTACAATGCCTGGTGGAACCTTGTTTTGTTTTGTTTTTTTAAAGATTTATTTATCTATTATATATACAGTGTTCTGTCTGCATGCCAGAAGAGGGCACTAGATTATTATGGATAGTTGTGAGCCACCATGTGGTTGCTGGGAATTGAATTCAGACTTCTGGAAGAGCAGCCAGTACTTTTAACCCCTGAGCCTTTTCTCCAGCCCCTGGAACCTTGTTTTTTTTTTTTTTTTTAGATACCTTTCGTTGCAACTCTCTACCTTCCTGCTTTTTCAGGAATTGTAAGTTCTTGATCTAATTTGAACACAGGGAGGAAAGTCCAGAAGTTTGGTTGTTAGTGTAAAAAGAAAGCACGGGAGCTGTCTTAGTCAGGGTTTTATTGCAGTGAAGAGACACCATGGGACCGTAGCAACTCTTATAAAGGAGAACATTTAATTGGGACCAGCTTAAAGTTTCAGAGGGTCAGTCCATTATCGTCATGGTGGGACATGGCAGCACGCAGGCAGACATGGTGCTGGAGCTGAGAGCTCTACATCTTGATCTGCAGGCAGCAGGAAGTGGAGACCCTGGGTGTGGCTTGAGCTTATGTAAACCCTCAAAATCCACCTGTACAGTGACACACTTCCTCCAACAGGGCCACGCCTCCTGATAGTGCCACTCCCTTTGGGGGTCATTTTCTTTCAAACTTTTCTTTAAAAAGGAGTTCTCAAAATGTGTTTTGTTTTTTAATGTGGAATTAAAATGTAACTGAGGACTGGCTCGATGAGTCTGCGGGTGGGAGTGTTCATCCCAGAAATGACCCGTGAGCTCGATTGCTAGGATCCACGTGGTAACAGGAGAGAACTGACTACTGTTTCAGGCCATCACCTGATCTCCACATACATCATACGTGCTGTGGCCCCCCCCCACACCCCACACACATACCCACACACCCCACTTCCTGTTCACTTTGTGACCAGCTGATGCAGCGCAGTCTTGATACATGGTATCATTGCTTTCAAATGCACTTAATAAACTGAAGTCTGGCTGTGAGAATGGAGCAGACTGGCTAGCTGTAAACAACCTGTATGTGAATAGTAGTGTTTGCATCTCACTGTTGTTTTTTTCATAGACATTTCCAAACACTATAGTCAGAAGGCATCCATAGAGCATGAACTTCCAACAGCAGCACAGAAGCTGGTAACGACGAACGACTGCATCCTGTCCTCAGCAGTGGCGCTAACAAACGGAGCCGGGAAGGTAACTGTGCTCGGCTAATCCAGACTTAAGTTCAGCTCTTTAATGTGCTCCTATGAAAGGATTGTGGACTGTAAGGTCTGTGTGTGTGTGTGGCAGAGAGGACTCTAGGACTGAACCAGGGCCCTGTGCACGGTAGGCAGACAGTCCCCAGACCTTAAGGTCTTGTCTGTTTGTCTTTCTTTCTTTTTCTTTTTTTAAACAGCGTCTTACTTTTCTTCTGTTACCCAATACTTCCCCCCAGTTCAGTTGAATCATCTATACAGTGTTTAAAATACTGTGGTAGCGACTGTTCAACATTGTGGTGAATAAGTAGGTCACTCACTGCTTTTCTAAACCATCCAAAGTATTTTTCAATTTTTTTACTTTATATACAAAGTAGTGGGTTTTGTTAAGGTATTTCTTACACATCTGTCATTGTGCTTTGCTTGTTTGTACCCCAACTCCCCTCTTACCCGTCCTCCTTCCCCCCATTGGTGTCCTCCCTCTCCCTGAATACTTCTCTATGACTTTCTCGATACACACAAATAAACACACACACAATTTGTAACCCAAGATTTTGAGTACTAATTTATAAAAGAGAAGGTTTATTATTTTTATTTGGCGGGTAGTGTTCATGCTGTGCACAGCTGGGAAGATCAGCGTGAGTAAGGCTTCCCTTCTGCTGTCTGGACCCTGCAGGTTGAACTCAGGTTGTCAGGCCTGGTAGTGAACCCTTCACCCCAATCCATGTCCCCTAGCCTAAGCACTGATTTTATTTACACTACCTGTATTTGATAGTTTGCATATCTGTGACCAAATGGATTGAAAGAAACAAATGGAGAGGAGTTTGTTTTTTCATTACTTCTCTTATTTTTGAGATTATAATATAATTATATCACTTTTCTCTTCTGGTTCCTCCCACCAAACCCTTTTTATACTACTCTTTGCTCTCTTTCACATTCATGGCCTCATTTTCCCACTAATTATTGATACATGCATATATATCCATAAGTATAACCTGCTAATAAAGTAGAATAAGATAGAAAAGACCAATTAATAGATACTGACTTATTGATTTATTTAGTAGTTACAAAAGTACTACAGTACTGCTTGTACTGCCCTTTCTCCAAGCGTGACTTCACCTGCTGTGTAGAACAGAGTGACCTGGAGAAATCGCTGAAACAGTGGGTGGTTGTCCTTAACAGCCTGCTGACAGCCGTGTGTTCTTCTGTGAAAACTGTCCACTTTGTGGTGTTTAGAGTATAAAATGGAAATGCAAACTAGACTTGGCACTGAAGCCTGTCAGGAACTGTCCTGGCTTCTGACTGCCGGTGACATCTCATCTCTCAGGGTCCTTATTGCAGGAAGATTCCCACAGCACTCAGTCTGTATAGCTCTACTCATACGTGTGTTCAGGGCTGACTGTTTGGGGTTGGATGACCAACTGGTGTGCTCTTCCCTGGGGAGGACCATTTCTCCCCCTCTCAGCATTCCTTAGTTGTCTGGAGTTCTTTGTGTATGGTTGAGGCCTCTTGGTCTTTCCCCTGTCCACTTTGGAATGTCCGTTACTGTATTTGCCTCTTGGTTTGAGGTGATACATCTTCCATCGTGGGGAAGGCGTGGTGGATCCGTGGCAGTGAGGCATGTGGAAGGCACGTGGAACTGGTGATGTGACATTTGCAGTCAGGAGGCAGGAGACCTGCAGGGACTAGCAGGGGTGTTACCGTGAGGCCCTCCCCAGGGCTGCTTCCTCTAATAAGACCCCATACCCTGAAGGTTCTACATCCTCTCCCAGTACTGCCAGCTGTTGCTAAATGTTTAATCACATGGGCCATCTAGTAGATAAGCTTGAGGTTTACTTGATGCTGTAAAAGGTTAATAAAAAATAAAACCTGAGACAACTAGAGTTTGGTTGCTTAGTTTTGAGCAATGCTTGTCAAGGTAGAACACTCAAAAATCACATACTTACCAAGTTTAAACACCTGCTAGTGTACCCAGGACTTCTTTTTGTAGCAAGGATATTTAGTCAGGCATTTTCTTTATATCACCACTTCATAGAGCACTGCTAAGTTCAAAATCTATGGCTCAGCAAAATTGCTGTCATGGTTCTTTGTAGCTGTTACATAGACTTTTTAATAATGCTACATCTGGAATGAAAGGATCTGCATTTTTAGTCTTGTTTTCTGTTCTGTTTATGATTAACAAGTTAAGATTTTACACAACTAAGTTTAGATAGATTATGTATTTCAGATGCTCATGTCATGTCTCTTCTGTTGGAATAGGAGATACTCAAAGCTAACGTTAGGAAAAAACCCACAAAGATGACTTGAGATCAGTACAGAAGTTATAGTTCATAAGAAACACCTCCAGGTGGGCATGGCGCATGCCTTTATTCCAACATTTTGAGGACAGAAGCAGGTGGATCTCTGTGAGGTCAAGTCTGGCCTGGTCTATATAGTGAGTTCTAGGCCACCCAAAACTACATAGTGAGAACCTGTCTCTAAAAAGAAAGCCGGTCAGTCACTTACCGAGGAACAGGAAGTAAACAGAGAGGGCATGTCTGAAGTCATCTTGTGTTTACTGGTGTCTTCTTTGTATCACAAATTGTGACGGTATTCCCAAATAAATAGGTTCAGGCTTTGGGCAGGTGTTGAAACTGCTCTGAGCGATTTTCTTAGTCACGATCAGATTGCTGTGATGAAGCACCATGGCAACTTAGGAAGCATTTCACTGGGGGTGTACTTACAGTTTCAGAGTCCGTGATCATTATGGTGGGGAACTTGGTGGCAGGCAGTCAGGTGTGGTGCTGGAGCAATAGCTGAGAGCTTATATCTGAGCCGAAAAGTTGTAGGTAGAGACTGGGCCTGGCACAGACTTTGGAAACCTCAAAGCCACACCTGGTGACACTTCTCCTCCAACAAGTCCACACTTCTCCAACAGGGCCAAACCTCTTCATCCTTCCCAAATGGTTCCACTAACTGGGACCAAACATTCACACATATGAACCTGTGTGGGCCATTCTCATTTGAACCATTGGAGAACTGTTAAGTGTATATGTTAGATCACTGTTGGAAAATGGAATGTTTTCTTGTCATGCTGTGTCTAGATTGCATCTTTCTTCAGCAACAACGTGGACTATTTCATTGCTTCACTGAGCTATGGGCCCAAGACAGCCAGTGGATTCATTAGTCCCCTTTCAGCTGAGTGCATGCTCCAGTACAAGAAGAAAGCTGCTGCCTACATGAAGGCTTTGAGAAAGGTTGGTGTGCTGCTGCTAATAGTCATTCATGTACTTAATTTACCTTTTTGCATCTTGTGTGGACTGGTGCACCACTGCATGTATGTCTTTTTCTGTTTCCCTTTTGGGACACTGGAAGCATTCACAGACTTTCAATCAGCAATTCCCTTCTGGTGAATCAGTCATAAAGACATGTTAAACTCTGGGGTCCCAGAATACCTGGCACATGGCTAGGGCTGCCCCCAGAAGAGATGGAGCAGGAGAACTATAAACGCACAAACTTGGTGGCTTTTAGCATTCGGCTTCTTAGTGGTCTACACATGTGCCTGAAAGATGTTTGCAGGGGCTGCAACGGTGTTACTTTAATGGTGAAAGTCAGAATTGGCCTCTCAGTGCTCATCAGTCAAAGGAAACCTAAATGAACCATGAAGCAGCCATAGTCTAAAGCTCTATGCTTCATTCAAACAGCAGTACAGTGGGTACCACATACAAGTGACAGACAGATCCCTAAAGTATTCTGAATGCAAAAAGCAAATTGTACAGTGAAACTTAGGTTTAAGAAAATAACGACAAGGAATTCTATACAATGTGCATAGATTTATTGAAATGTTTATAAATGGCAAGGGGCCCAGGCATACATAGCAAGCTGATACTTATGATTACCCCTGAATTGAGTCTGAGATTAGGGATAATTTACCTGGAGTGTTCTGCTTTAATAATGTTTATATGTATCTTGTAGATGGAACTCTAAAACACAAACTGTACTCACTACATGTGGCATTGCATACAACAGTGAAAACCAGGCGAGAGCCTATACACTCACCAGCAGTGAAATGGCTAAACCATTACACATTCATAGAATGAAATACCAGAGAGACAATAGAATAATGACCATCAGGTAGGGATAGTGGCTCATGCCTGCAATCATTAATAGTGGTTTATAGCATACATATGTATTATATGTGTACGTGTGTGGACTATACACAATGCACACATATGTATTATATGTGCACGTGTGTGGACTGTACACAATGCATTAGGAGGTGACAGCTTCTAAAAGAATATATTCAAGCAGAGATGTGTTTGGTTTCACAGTCTATGCACATGTACTACAGTCAGGTTTTTGCATTTAGACATAGTCTAACAGAGGGAAGAGTCACATGAGTGGTAAGATTGAGAGTAAAATAATGTATTCCTGCATTTTCTGATTTTTTTCAGTGATCACATATTCTTACCGTATTTAAAAGAAATTATAAATATATTTCATTTTTTCTACTGCAAGTTCAGTGTTTCAGACTACACTTAGGACTGTCCCTTGTTTATACAAAAGCTCAGTATTTGTGTGGTTTAGAGAGCGGTTTCTTACTGTTGTCTTAATGTGCATGTCTTGTTGACTAGTCAGGTAGGGTAGCTTTCCATGGTTGTCATTCATTTTACCTGCTGTCTGTTGAAGCTGTCTATTAAAATAAATATTTCTAGCTAGAATCGAAAGAGTTCCCTATTAGTAAGAATGTTAAGGAATATTTTAAATTTATTCTTTGACAGTTTCTTACATATATGTGATGTGTCAAGGACAAGTCCATTACTGCCTCTCCTGGATACCATATATTAAGAATTTTAATTGTGTTTATATAGAAAATATTTTCTACCATTTTGGTATGGTATTTTTTTTTAGAATAGAAAATTTAAAATTTTGCATATTTTGCATATTTTGCATATTTTGAATGGGAGCAGTGTGCACATGCAATGGCATGTATGTAGAACTTTAGGGATGACCTGAGGAGTGTTCTCCCTCCACCATGTAGGTCCCTGGGATCGAACTCAGGTTGTCAGCTTTGATATCAGGTGCCTTTGCCCGCTGAGCCAGTCACTACCCTACAAGTTTCGATCTTTATATTGTTTGTCATTCAACAGGTCTTTTTCCTGTTTTTTGTCTTTGTTTTATTTTAATTCCTTTTTTCTTTTTTTTCCCCAGTAGATCTTTTTCTTTTGTTGTAGTCATTATCAGCCAAAGCCCTTTTCTCAAGATTATAGAAACATATTTTCTTCAAATATTTTTTAAATGTTTTTTATCTGAGTTTGTTTCATCTCAAATTGGTCATGATTAATATGTGGAAGAAGCAGGTGTGGAAGAAGCACCTGCTCTTTTTCTGACCATCAGATGATGTTCAGGGACTGTGCTACCTTGCTTTCTTCACTGAGCAGATTCCCGTGTGCATTGTCTGCCTCTGCGTGTTCTGTCCTGCCTCCACCGCGGTTTGGAACAAGTGCATGGTTTGAGTTGGAGAGGGGTGCAGTTGCTGTGAAAAATGTCCTCACTCTGTTCTCCTTTTCACACGTAATAAAGGTGTTTCTTTTCACACATAATAAATGGTTTGTGTTGGCAAGCTTCTTGGTCTGTGATCACACCCTACTCAGCATTCTTGTTTTGTGTGAAGGACTCTTTAATGACTTCTATGTTTTCGTCCCCAGCCTCTTGCAGACTCTGTGCCTTACTGGGAAGCAGTGGCAAACCGCCGGGTTCTTCTCAGCTCCACTGAGAGTCGGGAAGGCCTCGCACAGCAGGTATGGCGCCGGGAACAGCATGTGGTTTGGTAAAAAGCAGAAGTGGACGGTTTGTAAGGTATCTAGAGTAAAGAGTAGCCCATCAAGGCGTCAGAAGTGAAGTGTCCATGTGTGACACTTAAGACACGACTGTCTTCTACAGAGATAAAGACCATAAGCATAGTCGTTGAACTCTAGGTCATCTTGACTGCATTGCACTGAGTAGCAGCACTACAAACTGATGTCAGACACTGAGGCAGTAGAAGGAGAGGGTGGAGACTCGTCGGGTTATTTCCATTTGTTGGTCAGTTGTGTTGGGGGAAGTAGATTTCATGAAAGGTACTGTTTCTTTCAAGCATTAGTATAAACTGGTATCAATTTAGATTTTGACAGATTTATTTAAATAACTTTAACATATGACTTATTTTTAATTTGGGATAACACTCCTTACAGGACTGGAAAAAATGGCTTAGTCATTAAGAACACTAACTACTTTTCCAGAGTACAACTGTGGTGCACACTGGTTGTGTTTTCAGAGGACCCTGGTTCAATTCCCAGCTCCCATGTTGCAGCTCACAACTGTCTGTAACTCTGGTCCAAGGGGATCTGATGTCCTCTTCTGGCCCTCATGGGCACCTGATGTGAGTGCTGAGAGCCAAACACAGGTCCTATGCAAGAACAGCCAGTGCTCCTGATGAGGCAGCTCTCCAACCCACGAAATTACTTTTTAAAAGAAAGTATTACATACAGAAAACTATACAAATCACTAATGCATGCCACAGTCTTTACAAGTACACACGCTAATGTAACCAGTTCTAAAGACTGTATGTGTGTGCGTGCACATGCATGTACATTTCTATGTGTGTACATGTGTGTCTGTCAGTGTGTGTGTGCATGCTTCACTGTGTCAGGTGTGCCTCAGGAACCTTCCGCAGACCCCTCTGTGACTATGGTTGACCCTTGTCCTGCATTCTGACACCACCGATTGGCTTTGTGCTGTGTAGTGCACGTGTGGTTCAGGCCTGACTTGCATCCATCATTCCTGAACAAAGCTCCTATGTCCCCCAAACACCCAGCTTTGTGCTTTGTTCCTTGAGTTTTAGTAAAGCAGGAGACTGTGCTTGGCACCCGGGACAAGCCATGGCTCTGTGTCGGAGTTTATTCCAGTGCTTCTCTGATTCTTTGTTTCTGCTCTTGTTGTTTTCTGCCTTGGTGTCCATTTCTTGAATTTCAGGAATTCTTTTCCGATTTGGGTCTCACAGACATGACTGTGCACAAAGGATTCTTCCTGTATCTAGGGAACACATATGAGTTGGATGCTTTCCATGGCCTTCTCCACTCTTGAACTCCTTTTTCACTGTCTGTGCAGGCCCATGGAGGCAGGAGCCTTGCACTCCTGCTATTTCTTAGGCACTGTCCACCTTACCCCCCGCCCGCCCCCCAGCTCTCTCACTGGCCTGGAACTCACTGTGTAGACTACAGAGGTCTTAGAGGCCCCACCTGTCTTCACCCCTGCAGGGCTGGGATTGTAAACATCCAGTTCCACTTCCAGGCTGTTTGTTAACATGAGTTCCAGGCAACAAACTCAGATTCACACTTCCTGCCTGAGCTGTCTGCCATGAAATCCTTTGATGGCTACAGATTTTTAAATGGTCAGCTCAGCTTTTTAATTTAGGGTTATTCGTTTGGTGTCCAATATTGTCCAGCATTAGTCTTTGTTGTTTTTACAGCCCCCACTACGGTCTGTGTCTCTCATTCTCTAAGATTGAAAATCCTTTTACTTTTTAAGGTTCAACAGAGTTTGGAAAAGATTTCTAAACTGGAGCAGGAGAAAGAGCATTGGATGTTAGAAGCACAGCTAGCCAGAATCAAGCTGGAGAAGGAAAACCAGCGGATGGCAGACAGGCTGCGGAGCACGAGCAGTGCGCACCTGCGCGGGCTGGCCCAGGAAAATGCCGCTGCGGCCCCTGCTCCCTGCCCGGAGGAAGGTGCAGCTAAGGTTCCGGCAGAACCCTTACAGAGCACCAGCCTGGTGAGTGTCCTCCTGCTCGCCCTTGCCTGCGGTTTATCTAGACCCAGCTGTTCCAGTCCTGCCCCCTAACAAAACAAAACAGCAGAAACAGCAGGAGGCTGGAAAGTCCAAGAGCTGGTGTCTCTCCAGGGCGCACTTCCTGGGTCACTGTCAGCTGCCTTTTCAGTCATGTGACATATGATCATGTTGACACCTTTAGAAGAGGTGAACTGTCTGCCTTGGTCTTGGTTTTGTAAATGTGCAGTAGGCCCTCTCCCAAGGGCACCTCCTCCTAATCCCCAGCTGGTGAATTTGGGAGATGCAGACAGGCCCATCTAAATTACATGTCAGTTCCCCTGTGCCTTCAATAAAAGAAGCTTGTCTCCTTCAGAAAGTAACTCCGCTAAATTTCACTTGGCCAGAGCCATGTTTCTGGTGAAAATCTAGTAAGTCAAATCCAGCATGATTCTGCTTTTCTTTGAAAACAGTTCCTAGATGAAGTCCTGTTGTGTCTCCAACCAAACACCAACACCTAACTTTCTAGTTACCTTGTTTTTTTTGGTTTGTTTTGGAATTTTTACCCTGCCCCCGTCTTCTCTGCTCAGAGGACCGAACCCAGGGTTATCCTTGCACTTGCTAGGTGAACTAAATTTCCAACCCTGCAATTACCTAACTTTTCTAGAAAGACCATTAATGCCTCTTTAAAAGAATTTCATATTGTGTCCCAGAAAGTGCAAACTTGGAATGTGCGTGTAACAAAGAACCACCACTCAGGCAGGCACTCTTTCTGTCAGGGGTCATGGGTGGAAGGTCTCAGCCTCACATGTCTCGCCTTCTTTTAACTGTTGTATTTAGAAGGTAAAAAAAAAAAAAAAGCTCTCCTAGAAGGTAAAGAAACAGGTCTCTTGGCATTATAGAATCCACGACTATTTTTTTTTTGCAAAGTTTTCTAGTTAAGGGGAAAAAAAGGAAAGTCAAGAGAAAGAGAAATCTGCCCAGCAGTGGTGGCACACACCTTTAGTCCCAGAACTTGGGAGGCAGAGGCAGGCAGATCTCTATGAGTTCCAGGCTAGCCTGGTTTACAAAGGAGTTCCAGGACAACTAGGGCTGTTACACAGAGAAACCCTGTCGGAAAAAAGGAAAAAAGAAAGGAAGGAAAAGAAGGAAGGAAGGAAGGAAATGAGAAATCAGAGAGAGGAGATGCCAGCGTCAGAGCAGTCTGCGTGGGTGAGGAGCGGAGGAGAGCTGTGGCACTGCTGCAGGATCACCAGGATGGCCAGCTGGCTCACTGATGTCACCACTGTGCAGTGTGTCTCAACTTACCTGTATCCAGTGGGGCGCATGCAGGACAGGTATACAGGCCTGCTTTCACTCCCAAGGCATGCACAGGTCGCTCCATGTCTCTGCAGTGTCCAGACCCCAGAGGACTTGTCTTTTTAGGTGTAGCTGTGGCATTGTTAGCTCCAGAGCAGTGGTTCTCAACCTTTCTAATGCTGTGACCATTTAGTACAGTTCCTTACATTGGAGTGACCCCAACCACAATATTACTTCATTGCTACTTCATAACTGTAGTTTTGCTACTGTTATGAGTCGTGATGTAAATATCTGATACACAGGATATCTGATATGCAGTCCCCAAAGGAGTTGTGACTCCTAATGTAGAACCTCTACATTAGAGATCTGTCTTCAGGTTTTTTTAGATAAGTGTCAGTATTTAGGATAAGATATTATAATGTCTGTGGCTTACTTTTATTTTTATATATTTTTATTTTATTTTTTATTTTATTATGTCTTATTTATCGTGTGTAAGTGTTCAGAGCTGGGGTCGAGAAGGAGGTTCTGACCATCTACCATGTGGAATTAGTGCCAAGTGCCTTTACATACTGAGTTATCTTGCTGGTCTGTAGCTTTCCTTTAGATTGTTCAGGGAAAAAAATGTATAAATAGAATGGTAAAGCAAAGGTGACATGTTTTTACTGAATCTTGATCGCAGATAGATGGATGAAACATCCAACAAACACACCAGAATTTAAAATCTGTCCAAGAGTTGTTAGGCAGTGTGGCAGCCCTAGTCACCCTTGAGTTACTGAAGTTAGCTACTTCCAGAGTCAGCCTCATCAATGGGTCAGCCTGTTCTCCATTGCCTGACTGTTTTCCACCGTCTTGCTGTTTTCCATTGTCAGGCTGTTAACTACTGTGTGACTGTTCTCCAGTGTCTAAACTATTCTCCACTGCCTGACTGCCTTCCACTGTCCAACTGTTCTCCGCTGTTTGACTGTTTCCTGCCGTCTGACTGTTCTCTACTGTCTGATACCCTCCCCCAACATCCATTCCTTCCTTTCACTTACACTTGTACTGGCCATGGCATTAGTGATGGCTGGGAAGTACCCATGGCACCAGACTGGTCCAGAGGTTATGCTGCTAGTTGTGGCAGGGATTACCATAATAATTTTCCAGACTGGACCTGCAAACATGGGAGAGTGTTATCTCAGTCCGACCTTGGATGGGATTGTAGGGGTGTGAAACTGGTTAGTAATGAGCTCTCTAGCTCCTGGGCCTCAGTGGCTCCTGGTATCTGTAGAACTCAGTTCATCTGTTACGCATTCAAGGCCCTTGGAACCTGTCCTTCTAGCCGAACTGTGCTCATTTCCCCTGGGTAAACCACACTGAATCCCGCTCTCTGACACTCTTGGTTGCATTTTCCCCTCCTGCCTTTGCGACTGTCCTTTGCCCAGTTGTCTGCTGACTCACCACCCTGTCACCTTTGTGCCATCGCCTCTCTCCAGCAGCTCTTTCCTGCTCTTTGACTCCCGAGTTTAAATCTAATTGGAATTAAACTGCTATTTCCAATGCTGTCTTTATGTTCCAAGTTAGAGAACGGCTGGTGCCGCCTCTGTGTTCACACACTGCTGTGCATAGTGGAATATCCCCTGCCTTCAGTTGATTTCCATCTCATATAAGCTTCCCTAGCCTTCCCTAGAGAGTGTTGTGAAATCCCAGGGAAGGTCAGTGGTGGAGTGGATGTCACAGTAGAGGGTGACATGGGTGGGTCTTAAATCTGCTCAGGAATCAAGGAGGGAGACTGGGATGAGAAGAGTCTCTCTCCCTGCCGCACATGGAGATCCCTGCCCAGAGGGCCTGGCCCTGCCCCCGTGTGCAGATAGCGAGGTCAAGAGACCATTATACGACTCTGCTGTTTCTGTTTCCAGCATTTTAAAAAAAGTATCCTCTGCCCTCCCTTAGGTGAACACAGTGAACTAAGTCTATAGCTGTGGCTGTGGGTGAACCCACCTTGACTTGCCATTATCTTGAGTGAGAAAAGCAAGCCTGCCTGGTTCACAGTTGCTTCAAAAGGGATGAAGCCTTCAATCCAAGAGGTCACTTCAAGGCCA